>NW_011495081.1:8455292-8455746 GCF_000754665.1 Bison bison bison | reverse complement strand
CACCCCATTCCACCCTAGGGCTCAGCAGTGACCCTCACTGAAGGCAGGGCAAAATCAGTGCAAGAATTTAGGGCTGAGGGTGGGAGATCTTCTGGCCAGCCCCTCCCTTGACCATCATCTGTGTAGCTGGTCCTTGTGAGATTCCTTTCCTAGACTAAGGATCCTTACCTCGGGGTGGGCTGAGCTTAGATGGTGATGAGGACATCTCCTTATGGAGCTAGCCTAAGGCATCGTGGGCCTCCCCAAACCCTCCCAGCTCCAGGAGCAAGGCCTGTGCCCCATGGCACCCTCTGCTCCCAGTCAACAGTGGAAGTTAAGAAACCATGGCCCAGGTTTCCCGGGGCTGAGCTCAGGCCAGGTGTCGAGGGCCTACCCAGCCAGTGGGCACCTCCCAGACCCACCTGCCTGAATCCTTGCACCCAGTCCTCATGGGTGGGCGCAGAAGGGACAGACC
>NW_011495081.1:8442145-8455192 GCF_000754665.1 Bison bison bison | reverse complement strand
GCCCGGTGGGGACAGAGGCACAAGGTCGTATCAAGCCTGGGCCTCCAGTTCCAGGCTTGTGCCCCATCTGCCAACCTGCCTCTCTCCCCAAGGCCCCTGCCCACCTCAAGGAAGAACAGAGCCTGCTTTGAGCTGGAAATTGGAGGCGTTTCCTGTTTCATGTTGTTAAGACACCGCTTATGGGACTGTAATCCCAATAAATCATACGCTTGCTGAGTGGGGCAGGGTTTGTTTTTTGGTTTTTGGTTTTTTTTTTTCCAGGCTGCAGGGACCTCTTAAAACCAAGGCCTTAAGAAGTTTATTCTCTTTCATTTCTTTTTTAATGGGAAAAAATGGCTTTTGCAGGCCTGGTCCTGGTGAGGGGCCTTGTGAGCCTGTTAGCTTGATATACTCAGGCTCAATTGTTTGATTAAAGAGGGAAAAGAGAAACTGAGTCACGACGCTTGGAGCTGGTCTCCCTGTTGCTGCTGAAGGGCTCTCTGACCTTAGGCGAGACACTGGGCCTCCCGCGGCCTCTGTTTCCTCCTCCTCACCCCACTTCCTGTTACAGGCCCACTCTCTTTGCTATATTTTACGAGTTCTCCACATGACATGAATTGCTATTTTATGCACACAAAGACAAATGCTTGGAGTTGGTGACCCTTTTAAGTGGCCTTGTTTGTCACAGTAGCAGCCCGACCGGATGTGTTTGCAAGTGTATGTGTGGTGTTTCCGAGGTTAAGCCGCCAGCAGTCCTCAAGGACTGCAGGTCCCTCACAGTATCCCATGCCCACTCCCTTACACCCTCGCTTGTTCATGACCCCAAAGCTCCTGGGTCTGTGTTGTCCTTGCCCCTTCCCCGGTCTAGGGTTCTTGACGGCCGAGGCCCTGCACCGCCAGAAACAGTCTCCAGATCACACTCGACATAGTGGTTGTGTTTGTTGCTCTGTTTTATGAGCTGGGGTGGAGTGGGTGGTGGGCAGCTCGCTGGCAGGCTTTTGCAAGCTTTACATGTTTATACTTGCAGGAAGGTTGGGGGGTTTGGAGAGGGAATTGGCTGGGCTTGATGAAGGCTGGAGCTGAGGCATTTAATAGATTCTTGCAGCCTTTTCTGCTATTATGTATTTTCTCTATCAAAAGACACTAAAATGATAGTAACAGCTAACCTTTACCAAGAACTTACCATGTGCTAAGCACTTTATGTACATACTTCTGGCTGTCTTGTGAGGTGGCCCTATTATTGGTACCCATTTTGTTGATGGGACAGCTGAGTCTAGAGAGAGAAGATAACTTGCACAGGATTATAGTTTAATTCATCAAGAGTGCAATGGATTGCAACCTAGGGCAGTCTCCCTCAAGAGCCCGTGTACTTGACCTCTGTACAGAAGGTACAGCTTTCATCTTATGGAGGCTGTGAAATAACAGCAAAAGGGTTTCTCATGATGCTAAGTGTCTAGAAACCACCAACCTAACCCCATGTTTAAAAGAAAAACAGGCCCAAAGAAGGTAATGATATGCCCAAGGTTATAGACTCAGTTCAGTGGCTTCTAGAAACTAGGATTTTCTCCCAATGAAGATTCGGTGTGGAATCCTCAGATCCTTAAGCCAAGAGTGTGCATGTTCACCACACACCATTCTAGAATTGACTGGACTGGGGCGGGATGCCAGCCCCACGCCTGAGAGCAGCCTTGCCCTGGGGCAAGGCTGCATTTGTCTGAGGCAGCAGTTCTCAGTGTGGTCTGGGGACCCTCTGGGTCCCAGAGGCTTCTCAGGAGGCCCCAGGGTCAGCATTATTTCCATAACAATGAGATGTTATTTGCCTTTTCACTCATTTTCTCACAAGTTCCTGGGGAGTTTCTCAGAGACTGTGTGACAAACAAGCATAGTATCACTCTGATGGCTGACAGAATGTGAACCTATGTATTCAGAGGTTTGAAGTTCTCTGTTTTAATTTCGGATACAGTAATTAGCGATAGAACAACACACATAAACAAAAGCTCTTTGAGAGCATGAATAATCTGTAAGAGTACAAAGGGGATCCTGAGACCAAAGCACTCGAGAACCACTGGTCCAAGGTACCAGGCCCAGCACGGGACAGGCAGTGGCTTGCGGCCAACCACAGCCTGGCGAAAAGGCAAAAAGAGGGAAGCGGGCCTTTTCCTCTGGAACCGGAGAGACCCTGGGGATGGTGCATAGCCAATCATTCCCAGCCTTGCTCCTCTGGAGCACTTTCACCCCGTGTTAGAACACAGACGTGGCCAGTACAGATGGGAGTTTTTATAGGGATTTTCCAGAATGTCCAGTAATGAAGGCCAGCTTCTCAGCATGCCCAATGGGCTAGATGAAATAACCTGAAAGGAAATAGTAGCCTGGAGCCCACAGGCCAAGGGAAGGATGTTACTGAGAAAGTCCATGAATTGCACGTCATTTTACTTTCCTATGGGCCACAGGTCAGCCGGTGGGTGGGCCAAGGAGAAAGGCCCAAAAGGATTATTTGGGGGGCTGCAATGGCCTTGGATGTGGACAAGTGGGCACCAGTCAGAGGCATAGTGGTAGCCTTAACCCTGGAGTATTTTTGTATGTTGAGAATATTAATCAGTGTACAATTCAGGGAAGAGAAAACACCTAGGGTGTTTTCAACAGGAAGGGATTTAATGCAGGGAATTGTGTGCCAAAAGAATCATTGTGTGGGCTCAAGGAGCAGGTCTAAGACTGAACCTCCAGGAATGACTCCAACCAAGAACAATACAAAACTTGCTATTGGGGGGCTTCTCCCTCTGAGACAACCCCAGAAACTGTAATTCAGGATTAAAGCTGGAGTCGAGAGGTTTTGCTGTTGCCTTCAGTAGCAGTACTGCTGTCTCTGAAGCACTCAGGAAGTCGGGAAATGGACACGGGAATGCTCGACAGGGGGAAAGTAATACCTCATGTTTTATGACTTGGTCTGCTAGTAGAACCAAGCAAAGAAGACACAAAGGGGACCTCCGCCTCACATCCATTTATCAGATCTCAAGCAGCTATATCTTAATGGTGAAGTCTAATTACAAAGGAGTCTGGGAAATGTAGTTTTCAGTTTTCCACCTCTCCAGCTAAGTTGGTAAATTGGAGGCTTAATGAACCAGTCCCCAGTATCTGCCCACCAGTTACCAATATTCTATCTTTTCACATGCCGAGTTGTAAGAGGCACAAGCCTGGGGAATGAATCATGACACCATCTGATTAGACTTCATAGTTTCCTGAGTTCCCTCTCGGATTTCCCGTAGGGCAGCTGGGAGATGCTGCTGAGAGCATTTGTGGCCACACTTGGCTCTTTGTTTTGGCTGTTGGCCACAATAGGGAAGAATGGCTGGCACATCTGTGAACTATCTTTTTGTTTACGCTTCAGTCTCCAGTGCTGGTGGATTAAATAAAGCCTTCCCCTTGAATCAGAAGGACTGATATGTAGACGTAGCTTCTCTAAGCTTACCTTGCAGCACTGTGGTATAAGAACTGTAAAATTCCAAAATATTTGGGGGGAATTCAAATGGGCATTCACAACCAAGGAAGATCTTATAAACAGGAGGGTAATTCAGAAATGAATTGCGGTTCCTTCCTGGATTCTACAAGCTCCCCATTAAGGGTCCTGGCTTCCCACTCTTAACTAGTCTACACTGTGCCCTTGAAAAGTATATGTCTTTTTTTTTTTTCTGGGCAGAAAGAGGACTTGGTCCAGAACTGAAAACTCGGGTGTATTCTGCCACATTCCTGATGCTTAGCCATCCTTTCAGTATTCAACTTAACTGAGGATCTGCTGTGTCCAGGCCCTGTGCTGGGTATACTTTGGAGAACCAGGGATGGTGGAGGCATCATTCTTGTGTAAAGAGAAATAGTCTAGTCAGGAACATGAGACATATTTATTCTAGAGTAGAGTTCTAAGGGATCTTGGAGAAGGAGGAGTATTTTCATTGGAGAAGGGATGTGGGAAGGCTTCTAGAAAGAAGTGGCACTGGAACCAGTCCTTGAAGGATAAAGAGGATCTGGATGGGCAGAGGTGAGAGCTGGTTCATTCTTTCAAGGAGGTGGGGACAGCCAGGGTGGGCTTGAGAACCATGAATGTCTGGTGGTCTGATGTGTCCTGATGAAAGGTTTGAGTCAGGGCTGGAAAGTAAGTTGGGGTGATGATCTGAGCATCCCTGAAGTCCAGGGCTACAAGCCTTTCCCAACCTTTGGCCACCTTGTCATCGCAGCAGTTGGTACAGTTAGCACACTTTGGGCTTCCCTGGTGGCTCAGACGGAATCCACCCAAAACGCGGGAGACCTGGGTTCGATCGCTGGGTTGGGAAGATTCCCTTTAGGAGGGCATGGCAACCCACTCCAGTGTTCTTGCCCATGGACAGAGGAGCCTGGTTGGCTATAGTCCCTGGGGTCACAAAGAGCTGGACATGACTGAGTGACTAATCACACAGTGCACCAGTGAAATGATTCAAATCCAGGTGTATTTTCAGAATGCCAGAACCAGGACATCAAAATAACTTCCAAATGAGCCACTTTTACAAACCCCATCTTATTATCTTATTAAATAAATAAATAAAAGGCGTCCTTTGCCCTCAAGGAGAGAAGCTTTGAAAACTTTGAAGATGACCTAAGCTTTTGGAAACCTTAGAGAAGTCTCGTGAGGACATTCCCTGCAGGTGGTTTACTCAGAAGCTGAGGAGAAAGGATGGAGGTCTTCCTCCTGGACAGAATACCTCTCTGCCTGTCTGAGGGAAAGATGGTGACAGCAGGGACCTATCGCAGGAGGAGCCCAGGATATCATAGGAAGTGGTGGGGGGTGGTGGGACGGCGGCGGCAGGCATGAAGCCAAGACCAGCTGTCAGGGCCCCTCTGCAGCGTGGGGTCTGCTGGGCTGTGGAGCATTCTGAGGTCTCACTGTTGGAGACCAGAACAGGCAGAGGACAGACAGACAGGAGTCGAGCTTGGTGGGAAGGGCAGGGACCGGCCCTGAGGGGCAGAGCCACCATATTGCTCCACCAGGGGGCCATAGTCACCTTCCTGTGAGTGGCGCCCCCTGGTGGCCCACAAAACACCCGCGGCAGGTGCCCCCTGAGTTTGTAGCTCCGAAGCCTTGCTGAGCTGCGTCTCCTGGCCTCCTAGCCGCCTCACACCATGGCCATGGGTTCTGGGTTTGACATAGGCCCCAGGACTCCCTCCCTGGAGGACCTGGAGCACCAGGCCGGGGCCGCCAGCCTGCCACAGGAAGGGACTAGATCCATCTCAGCCCAGGGGTCAGTTGAGGGAGCGGCTGTCAGCCGTGCATGTATAGTGTGATATGCGTCATCTCACTGGGCCTTCCAGTCGTCCTGAGAAGTGGGGATCACCTCGTCTCACAGGTAAAGAAGGAAACAGCCACGGGGTGTTGTCTGTGGTGATGAAGGGGCTCAGCAGCACACCAGGGTCTGTGGGACTCTTTCCTCTGCCCCTGAGCACCCTGGAGAGCCCGCCTGAATTCTGTGGAGGGGGCAAGAGTCTCCAGTTCCTCTTGGGCCACCTGAGGCCCTCAGGCTCTGCTCGTGGCCCATGACAGGAATTCCTTCCAAGCCCTGACAGAGCTCCTGTGGAAGGGGACAGATCAGGGTCTCCCTGAGGAGGAAGGTCAGGTCCCCTCCACACCTCATGACTCTATGGGGGGTGGGCCCAGCCTCCATGGCTGTCCTGAGAGGGGGTGCTCAAGGGGGTGCCTGACCCTCTCTCTCTCTGCCGCCCCCCAGGCCCTTCATGCTGCTGCCACCACTGATGGAGTGGATGCGTGTGGCCATCACGTACGCGGAGCACCGCCGCAGCCTCACCGTGGACAGTGGTGATATCCGGCAGGCGGCCCGGCTGCTGCTGCCCGGCCTGGACTGCGAGCCCCGGCAGCTCAAGTATGGAACCGGGGAGGAGTGAGGTGGGGAAGGCCTGGGTAAACCCGCTGCTCCCTCACTCTCCTGGATCAGGAGGGAGCCGAAAGCAGGGGCTGCAGCCGACTCGTTGGATCTGCTCTAAGGCGCTCTCTTCGTGAGCCCACCTGTTAGAACCGATCTGTTCTGGACCTGGGCTGCTCTCCAGTGTGTCCTCTGCAGCCATGGGTCTGGCACAGAGCAGACTCCCATTTGCATTTTGGGTGAGAGAGCGCTCACAGTGGGACTATTGGGGTACACAGCAGAGTGGGCCCTCCTCCCTGCGGTTGCCACCACTTTCTGGAGCACTTCCTAGGTGCAGGCCAGTGCTGAGCTCTCCTATTTTATATGCTTTTTCTCCGTCCTTTGACAACCTCAGAGAAGAAGGGGCTTTAATGCCCATTTTACAGCTGGAGAAGCTGAGGATCAGGAGGAGCAGTAACTTGCCCACAGATTCTCAGCTAGCAAGCTGACCATGCCTGAATTTGAAGCCAGGCCCGTGTGGCCCCAAGCCTGGGTCCTTAGTTCCTTCTCAGTGTGCCTCTGTTGTGTTGGACTGGCCTCTTGAAGTTGTTCCAGAGGAACGGTCCCCTGGCCATCCTTGACCTGGGAGAGCCTCGCTTTGCCCTCCCCTTCTTCTGTCTCCATTGTAAATGCTACGACCTCATCCTGTGACACGTGTTTTCTACTCTGTGGCCCAATCAAGGCTCCAGGCAAAAGCCACCTATCGAAAGCCCGTGGCTCACCCTCTGCAGACCATGGCTGTCCTTGGTAGGATGGCTTGGCTGCACCTGGGAGTCTGGTCCACTCTCTGCCGTTTCTTTGGTGCTTCCGGGCCTCACCAGGAAGCACGGAGGGGAGAGGATGGAGCATCGAGGACTGGAACTTGGCCTCAATGACCATTCTTGAGAACAAGTACAGCCTACTCCGTCCAAAAAAAATACACAGCCGAGTACTCTGTGTGGCCCAAACCCCAACCAGAGCTTCTTCCACCTCAGAAAGTCCCCTGAGAGATCATTTTGTGGGGGATTTCATTTCTGATCATTGACAGCTCCCAAGAGCTCAGAGCACTTCTTTAGCATGTTTATAGAAAAGCCGAAGCGTGTGCTCTTCCTGTCACCCAGCATGACATGGCCAGTCACAGCCGATTAGATGGTAATTCCCTGTCCTCCCCGTCCACACCATGCTCACGCCTCACATCAGCCTAGCACAGCAGAGTCACCTCTTGTAGCGAGGCCATGTCCTAGCAGAAACAGCCAGACTTGAACACCTGGTCTCCTCTGCGCAGACCCGAATGCTGTTTCAGTTCCTTCCGGAGGCTGGATGCCCGAGCGGCTACTGAAAAATTCAACCAGGACCTGGGCTTCCGCATGCTCAACTGCGGAAGGACCGACCTCATCAGCCAGGCGATCGAAGCCCTGGGCCCCGACGGGGTGAACACCATGGATGACCAGGTGCGTTCCGAGTGCTCCGCCAGGCAGGCTCAGGACCAGAGTCCGCAGTGATGTGCGACTGCGGTAACCGGTGGTTCAGTCTGTTCTGTCCCAGGCCTGAGACCCGCCCACTCAGCTGTGTTTCTAAGAAGCGGGTTCCTCCCGAATCACGCTCTGCCGTCTACGTAGATGGCCAACTCAGAGACTTCCCAGGCACCCCTTGTAAATCATTTGTAACGGGCATTCGGCTTCCCCTCACTGGAAAGCTGGAGGCTGTCCCAGATGGTGCAGGGCTGGGAGAACGTCCAGAGAAATCAGCTTGATAGAGAGCTAGGGATAATGATCACTGAGACTTGTATTAGGGCATCCTGTGTGCCACGCTCCAGTAGAAATCCTTGCCTTCATGAGTTAACATGCTAGAGGAGGAGACAGATGCTAAGAAACACAAAGTCATGAAATGCAGAGTATGTTAGTGAAAAGTGCTGATGCATTAAATGAAGCCAGAAAAGGGGACAGGAAGTGTTGGAGGCGATGGAGGAATTTTAGGCAGATTTTGACCGGAGTTTTTTGACCTGCTTTCGTTTTTGTTTTTGCTGTGAAGAGCTGGCATTTATACAGCACTTCCTGTGTTCCAGGCAGTGTTCTAAGCACTTTGCACAGATTAACTCATTTAATCTTAACCACAGCCCTGTAAAGTAGGATTCATCCCCATTTTATAGATAGGGAGCCTGGGGTACAGAGCTCACACAACTAATGAGGAGCAGAGCTGGGATTAGAAGAACCCAAGCAGGCCGACCCCAGGCCCTTCCCCACCTGTGGGAGATGCAATTTTTATCTGATGCAGTTGCGTGAGCTTCCCCAGGGTAATGGCACTGTAGTTTAGAAGTCCACAAGAAAGGTTGGGGGAAGTTAAACGGCAGCTGAGAGGTCAGGTAGAGGTCACGTGGCACCCTCGGATGAGATGCTGACACGGCAGAGGCTGTGATGAGGTGCCTGGGGAACCCAAGCCAGAGTGGACTTTGGCAAGTCAAGCAGGAGCAGTCAGGGAAGGATTCTTCCTGAGTCGTGCTGGAGGGAGGGAGTGGGAGGTGGATGCAGCAGAGAGGAGTGGGGGAAGGCATCCCAGGGAAGGGAGATGCTGGGAGCCAGAGCATCGGGGCGGGACAGTCAGGCATGTGCTGGGACAGGAAACCACGAGGCTGAGGGAGTTGCTGCAGGAGGGCTCCGGGAGGTGACAGGCTGGGCGTCATATCTCCCCAAGGTGCCTCTGTCGACGCGAGCTCCGGGGCTTTCATCCTGGGGGAGATGTCTTCCTCCTCCAGCAGCAGGGTGGGGAAGCCCATGGACGCCAGCCTCACAGGGCTGGAGTTTAGTCCTCCCATCGTAGCTGTGGCAGCTCGGACAAGCTGCTTTACTCCTGAGCCTGTCTCCTCGCCTCCAACTTGTGGGATAACAAATTGCCTGCCCCTTAGACTTCTGCATCACACCTAGTAGATGCTCCATAAAGGTGCCTCCATGTCTGTTGGTGTCGATAGGATGATTATCCCTGAAATCTGTTCATCAGTGTCTCTTGATTTAACCTCTTTAGGGGGAGGGACCAACATGCAAAAAAAAGTAGTTTCTCCTTACAGGACGTGTCGACGGCTTATAGTCTGAATCACATACAGACCTGTGGAGAAAAAAGAAGTCAAGCTTGTGCCGAGGGGAATTAAACAAAGTCAGGTTCTCACTCAGTGGCTTTTCTCTCAATGCCCCAGTCCTGTTTGTTCCCTCAGCCTCGGTGTTTATAGAATGATCTGTGGGGTAGATAGACCTCTCAGCCATGATTAATCTCGGGCCATTTCTTTATCTCTGGGCGCTAGGCAAGGATTTATGAGGTAAGGAGATCTTGTCTACACACAAATAACCTAATAAATAACATCGCGGGGCTCCAGACAAACGCTTGCCAGCATCCAGCTGTGGAATAGTGCTTTCCACTGCGGCCTTTGCTGTTACTGGCCACAGAGGAGATTCCCGGCCAGGGGGTGGCTCTGTTAACCACCCACCTAAATTCGGGTAGGGATTGGGCCTCAGCTTTCAGAAAAGCTCAGAACTGCTCACAGCAAGAGACGTTCACGTCAACCTCTCCACCCTGTGTGAGACGCCTCAGGGAGAAGAGCTTCTGGGCTCATGCAGGCCTGGGTTCCATCTGAGTCCATCCTCTTACAAATTGTGTGACTGTCGGGCAAGTCAGTCCCCGTCTCCGCTCCTCATCTGTGAAGCCGGGATAATAGCAGAACCTCCCCAATAGGGATGGTATGGTCACTAAGTGAGATGATGCATGTAAAGCAGTTCACACGGTGATTTACCAGCGCAGGGCCTGGGGTGGATGTGGATATGTCAGTGTAGCATGGCAGCCGTGATGGTGGTGGTGTGTTATTTTAATTAGTTAGCTCATCCTTACTTAGCTGGGCCAAGCACTTTATACATAGTAACTCATACTCTTTACAGCAACCCAGTGAGGTAGATACTGTTGTTATTCCCATTTTAAAGATAAAGTAACTGAGGCACAGAGGAGGACAAGTAACTTGTACAAAGTTTACAGCAGGGGTTGCCTTTGTACTGGAGTCTGGCTGTAGGGCCTGTGCCCTTTGCCCCTCTGGTGACCTGTAGTGCTCATGCAAATGTCCCCTACTCATCCTTCAGGTGTCATATGTCCCCTGAGCCTGAGAGGGGCCGGCCCAGCCCCTTCTGTCCAGCGCAAGGCCCAAGATTGTTCCAGATGAGCAGCTGGTCAAGCAGGAGACCTCTATCTGGTTTCCAGGGCAGACACCTATGGAACACGTGTCCTCACATGGTATTTCCAGACAGTTTAGCATCTGTGTTTGCTTCACATAGGGTATGACGCCACTGATGTATGCCTGTGCTGCTGGGGATGAAGCCATGGTCCAGATGTTGATTGATGCTGGAGCCAACTTGGACATCCAGGTGAGAAAGCCCCAAAGGGCTGCCCTGGGCCCCCAACCCAGTGAGAGAACACCCCAAGGTCGTCATCATCCATGCTGGCTGTGATGATTTGGACAACAGAGTAGATGTGTCTCAGAGAACTGGAAATATAAGATACACAGAGATCATAGTTAGCAAAGATGGTTTTTTCTCAAGATTCGGGCTTTCTGCCAGAGAAGTGAGCTCAGAGGGGAGTCCACTGGAGAGAATGGCCATGATTCTGTTACTGTAGCCCTTTTCCCCTTTTATCAAATTAGTCCCCAGCCATCCCTACCATCTCCAGACGCTTCTTGCTCTACCTCCTTCCGAGGCATAAAGTGTTCCCTTTCTGCCATCTCTTTGCCTAGGGCAGACATCACTAATTGAACATCCTTTTGAGCCTTGTCCACAAGGTACTCCAGGCAGACGTTGCCAATCGAATATAGAAAGCACTTGAGTTGACTCCTGGCCACCATCCCTGCAGGGCTCCCCCTTAGCTCAGGCCTCGTGTCACCCACCCAGGAATGTCACTCACCTTGGAAACACTGATCCCTTGTGGCATTTTCCCAGGTTCCAAGCAACTCTCCCAGGCACCCCTCCATCCACCCGGATAGCCGTCACTGGACCTCGCTGACGTTTGCTGTGCTGCATGGACATATCTCTGTGGTCCAGGTGAGCTCCTGCCAGGTGTGCCATGCGCCCCCAGCTTGCCAGATGGGCTGAACCCCAAGCGTAGCCCCAGCCTCACATGTCTTGAGTGGGATCAGAGACACCAGAGACACTGGTTAAGGCCAGCTCACTGGGTCAGCAGGACAGAGACTCAACTGGTTTGCCCCAAGGAGCAGGCTCTAGTGAGCAGGCTCTAACCTGAGATTTTAGGGAACAAGATGCAGGCCCAAATGATCCCAGGCCTGCCTGGCCTCTCTGCCTCTGTGGGTGAGTCTCGGGCTGTGCTGGAATCTGGAATCTGTGCAGATGTGCTCAGATCTGCACAGATGTGTTTCTTTCCTCCAACCATCCTTCCAGTCCTGAGCTGTTCTTACTCCCTCATGAATTCTATGGCTTATACCATGCGGTCCTTCTGGTTCTGCCCCTCCCCGTTAGCAGCCATAGTCTCTCAGCATCTCAGTTCCTGAGAGAAGACTCAGATTGACACTGCTCGCCTGTCACTTGACACCGCTCAGCCAAGTCACACTGTGCCCACCTTGGCCCCGGTAGCTGTGCTGGCTGAGGGTCAGGGCAGGCCTGGAAGTGGAAGCTATGGACGGGGCATGGCAACACTGCCACTCGGCTCCTAGACTCCTTCTCTCCTCAGGACTGCAGGGTTCCAGAAACTCCTTCCTGGGAGTTTGCATGACACCCTTGCCATCTGCTGGATTGTGGGTCCCTCAAGGGCAGGGGTCATGTTGACCTGTTTGCTGTCCACACAGTCCTGGCCTATACGAGAGATTCTGTAGCCAGTAGTCAGTAGGTTGGCTGCCATATCCTGCCCGCTTTTCAGTGGCTGTCCTCCTGAGCCCTTGAGCAGGGTTCCACCCTGACCCAGACCGACCTGCAGGGCCGTGCCCTGGGCTTGTCTGGACTGGTGCCCAGTTTCACCCTGTCGGGCAGGTCTCTGTCTTCCTCCGCTGCTTTGGTGCTCTGGCTCAGACAGCGCTGCCGCAGCTGCTGTCTGACTGATGAGAGCCTCCCGCCAACAGCCACCGCCACACCCACATTGTAGGGAGACTGAGAGGTCAGCCTGGACCCTTCACACCTGGTCCCAGGTGAGGGGTGGGTAGGATTGGCCTAATTGCTCAAGCGCGGTCTCTGAGGAGGCTCAGTCTCTGGAAACCTGGGAGGGTTGGAAAGGCGGCTCCCTCCAGAGCAGCCAGTCAGGAAGGGTGAGATGGACTGAAGTCACCTGGTGGTGTGCTGACACCACCCCCGCCCAAGGCAAAGCCAGCCAGCCCAGCGGGCACCGCTTGGTATCTGTCAGCCCTGCTCCGTCTGTCCCCTGCAAGGCCTGCCCTTGCCAGAACCAGGAGAGGCCACCTGGTGTCCCAGACAGCCAGGTTCTGCTCCAGCCCTGCACTGCCCAGCCTTGGGCAGCTCGTGGAACCTCTTTGAAGGGAGCCCTAGAAGCCACTGGTTACTGAACCCCTATGGAGAATTGAGCACCTCTTCACTTAATCCCCAGCAATGTTGCAAAACAGGCCTCTCTCCCATTTTCTAGATGAGGAAGACGGAGGATTGGGGAGTTGAGATACCTGCCCCAGATCACCCACTCGCTGGTGGCCAGCACTGCCACTCAGCTCTGACCCTATTGGCTCTGTCTTTCCCACAACCTCTGCTGTGTCAAGAGCCTCAGATTCCCCTGGTTGATTGGACGGTGTTGCCTACTATTCTTGGGCTCCCCAAGTGGTGCTAGTGGTAAAGAACCTGGCTGCCAATGCAGAAGATGTAAAAGATGTGGGTGCAGTCCTTGGGTCAGGAAGATCCCCTGGAGGAGGGCGTGGCAACCTACTCCAGTATTCTTGCCTGAAGAAGCCCATGGACAGAGGAGCCTGATAGGCTATGGTCCATAGGGTCGCAAAGGATCAGATATGACTGAAGCGAGTTAGCACACACCTACCTTCTATTCTTCACTGTGGCCAGTTTGTAGGAAACTGTTTGAAAGGGGGAGATAGCTCAGAGGTCCCTGTAGCTCCGGGGCTTGGTCCAAGACCACAAAAAGCGGAGGGGAAGACTCTGAGCACTTAGAGCGTGAAGGTAAC
>NW_011495081.1:8431278-8442045 GCF_000754665.1 Bison bison bison | reverse complement strand
CTACAATTCTGGATGCCTGAGGGAGCTGGCTCTTGGTCACATGCCAGGAGAAAACTAAAGGTCACTCCCCGAAGCCTCCCCTGCACCCGACCCAGGCAACACTCCCCTCCATGCTCAAGTGCCCTTCCTGTGCCTTGGCAGTTGCTCCTGGATGCTGGCGCCCACGTGGAGGGCTCTGCAGTGAACGGCGGCGAAGACAGCTATGCTGAGACGCCCCTGCAGCTGGCCTCTGCGGCCGGTAGGTGTACCGCTGCCCTGCCCAGCCAGGGTCCCTGACTGCCCTGCAGTTCCACCTGGCCCTCCTCACAGTGTCACCCTGCCTGGCTGAGCCGCACACACAGACCCCCATGGCAAGCCTTGAAACCCCTGCTTCAGGTCACCAGGGGCTCCCCCTCACTCCATCGTCAGTGTTTCTATGGTGCTCAGTGCTCAGACAGGCCCAGCAGAGGGGCAGCGACGTGGGTGGTGGAAGCATTCCTGGCCCGTCTCTTTCAGGGAACTACGAGCTGGTCAGCTTGCTGCTTAGCCGGGGCGCCGACCCCCTCCTCAGCATGCTCGAAGCCAACGGCATGGCCTCCTCCCTCCACGAGGATATGAACTGCTTCAGCCACTCGGCCGCCCATGGCCACAGGTACCCACCTGGGGCTTCCTGCCCCGTGTTCTGTGGAGCATGAAGCAGGCTGTCAGGAGCAGAAGAGCTAGGCCTGGAGATCTTTCCAGAGATGGAGGGGAGGGGTGGATAGAGGGTAGCTGCCTACACACCAGCCAGAAAGAAGATACAGGTCTTCAGGCAGCATGTGGGCCCAGAGGGTGGAGGCCTGGAAACACGGGGTGGTGGGTGCCCAGGGAAGGCCCTCCCATTCCCCCATAAGACCCTCCACCTGCAGCCACCCAGGGCTGCCCCAGGACCCCATCCGTTCCTGTGCCTGGGCTGCTTCTCCATTGCCTGCCACAGCCTGGAGCGCTAGGGGCTTCCACCCAGACTTCAACTCCACCATGAAGATGCTCCTGGCAGCTCTGCTAGAAATCACATCCTGCTCCAGGAGCGGATGGTGGACCCTGCTTTTTAGGGGCCAGGCCTGCCTGGGGGTGTGACAGGGCAGAAGTGAGACCAGAACAGCTGGTCTCACCTAACCAGAGTTAGGCTGCTCTGGGGTCAAAGGGCAACAGGGAAGAGGTGAGTAGAAGACAAAGAGGGACTCCCTTAAGGGACCTGGGTCATCCCACTGTTGCTCTGTCAACTCAGCGGGTTAACAGAGTACCCAGTGTTGCACAGCCCAGCCTCCATCACAAGGTGGGGAAGGGGTTGGGGAGGGGCAGGCAGGTCTGCAGGGAGACAGCTCTACCCCCAAGTGGCCTGGGGGCCTGCCCATGAGACACAGGATGCGACAGAAGAGCCTGGGGCTTGGAACCCCCTCTGAGTCTGCATCCCGCTCGGTGTGACATGAGCAAGATGTATTCATCACCCATGAATACTGAGGTTCCTCTCTCAGGGAGGGTTAAATGCACTGGTACATGGCAACATCAGGATTGCTGGGAGAAACATCAATAACCTCAGATATGCAGATGATACCACTCTCATGGCAGAAAGTGAAGAAGAACTAAAGAGCTTCTTGATGAAGGTGAAAGAGGAGAGTGAAAAAGCTGACTTGAAACTCAGCATTCAAAAAACTAAGATCATGGCATCCAGTCCCATCACTTTATGGCATGTAGATGGGGAAACAATGGAAACAGTGAAAGACTTTATTTTCTTGGGCTCCAAAGTCACTGTGGATGGTGACCGCAGCCATGAAATCAAAACATGCTCGCTCCATGGAAATTGTGAAAGTGCTGCACTCAATATGCCAGCAAATTTGGAAAACTCTGCAGTGGCCATAGGACTGGAAAAGGTCAGTTTTCATTCCAATGCCAAAGAATGTTCAAGCTACCACACAATGCATTCATCTCATGGCATCCCCGGAGAAGGCAATGGCACCCCACTCCAGTACTCTTGCCTGGAAAATCCCATGGATGGAGGAGCCTGGTAGGCTGCAGTCCATGGAGTTGCGAAGAGTCGGACATGACTGAGCTACTTCACTTTCCCTTTTCACTTTCATGCATTGGAGAAGGAAGTGGCAACCCACTTCAGTGTTCTTGCCTGGAGAATCCCAGGAATGGGGGAGCCTGGTGGGCTGCCGTCTATGGGGTCGCACAGAGTCGGACACAACTGAAGCAACTTAGCAGCAGCAGCACGCTAGTAAAGTAATGCTCAAAATTCTCCATGCCAGGCTTCAGCAATACGTGAACCATGAACCTCCAGATGTTCAAGGTGGATTTAGAAAAGGCAGAGGGACCATAGATCAAATTGCCAACATCCGCTGGATCATCAAAAAAAAAAGAGTTCCAGAAAAACATCTACTTCTGCTTTATTAACTATGCCAAAGCCTTTGACTGTGGATCACAACAAACTGTGGAAAATTCTGAAAGAGATAGGAATATCAGACCACCTTACCTGCCTCCTGAGAAATCTGTATGCAGGTCAAGAAGCAACAGTTAGAACTGAACATTGGAAAAACAGACTGGTTCCAAAACTGGGAAAGGAGTATGTCAAGACTGTATATTATCACCCTGCTTATTTAACTTATATGCAGAGTACATCATGAGAAATGCTGGGCTGGAGGAAGCACAAGCTTCATCAAGATTGCCAGGAGAAATATCAATAACCTCAGATATGCAGATGACACTACCCTTACGGCAGAAAATGAAGAACTAAAGAGCCTCTTGATAAAAGTGAAAGAGGAGAGTGAAAAGTTGGCTTAAAGCTCAACATTGAGAAAACTAAGATCCTGGCATCCTGCCACTTCATGGCAAATAGATGGGGAAACAGTGGAAACAGTGGCTGACTTTATCTTTTTGGGCTCCAAAATCACTGCACATGGTGACTGCAGCCATGAAATTAAAAGACGCTTACTCCTTGGAAGGATAGTTATGACCAACCTAGACAGCATATTCAAAAGCAGAGGCATTACTTTGCCATCTGTCTAGCAAGGCTATGGTTTTTCCAGTAGTCATGTATGGATGTGAGAGTTGGACTATAAAGAAAGCTGAGTGCCAAAGAATTGATGCTTTTGAACTATGGTGTTGGAGAAGATTCTTTTTTTTTTGGAGAAGATTTTGAGAGTCCCTTGGACTGCAAGGAGATCAAACCAGTCAATCCTAAAGGAAATCAATCCTGAATATTCATTGAAAGGACTGATGCCAAAACTGAAGTTCCCAATACTTTGGTCACCTGATGCAAAGAGCCGACTCATTGGAAAGATGCTGGGAAAGATAAAAGTCAGGAGGAGAAGGGGACAACAGAGGAAAAGATGGTTAGATGGCATCACCAACTCGATGGACATGAGTTTGAGCAAGCTCCTAGAGGTGATGAAGGAAGGACAGAGAAGCCTGGCGTGCTGCAGTCCATGGGGTCGCAAAGACTTGAACACAACTGAGCCACTGAACAACAGCGTGGGAATATGCAAGTCAGCTGCTATTAGGATGATTGTTGTGTATCAGGCTCTGCATGTGATGTCACTTGAGCCTCACATTAACTGGGAGAGGACGATACTGACTCCCCATGCTACACTGACAGACCCATCAGGGCTCAGAGAGGTAGAACGACCTGTCAGATCGCACAGGATGGCAGAGCCTGCTTGGCCCCAGAGCTCATGACTTCTCAGCAGTACCCGGATGGCAGAAGGGAGAGGTCTTCTGCACCTTTCCCTGACTCACCTGGGGGCCCAGCCTGCCTGGGAAGGGAAGACCACGAGCCCTTTTTGCCCGCAGACACCCCGTAGTTGGCCCGTCTGGGCCACAGGACGCTGAAAGGCAGCTCGGCAGGCACCATCCATGGCGGGAGCCTTGGACATCGCCCTTCTTTGTCCCTTTCCCTGCAGGAACGTCCTGAGGAAGCTCCTGACGCAGCCACAGCAGGCTAAAGCGGACGTGCTGTCCCTGGAGGAGATCCTGGCTGAGGGCGTGGAAGACAGTGATGCGTCCAGCCAGGGCAGCGGCAGCGAGGGGCCCATGCGACTGAGCCGGACACGCACCAAGGCCCTCCAGGAGGCCATGTACTACAGCGCAGAGCACGGCTACGTGGACATCACCATGGAGCTGAGGGCGCTGGGTGAGGCCACGTGGTGTGCGTGTACAGACACAGGCACACACAGAGACACACACACACATGCTGTGCTGCTCCTCAGTGTGCATGCACGCACGCACACACACACACACACACACACACACACATGAGAGGGCCAGGCCCACAGGCCAGACAGGCCAGGAGGCAGTGGAGTGCAGGGAGGGCCTCCGTCCTCTCAGACCAAGATAGGTGGTGCCCTGAGCCTCAGATAGTCCTCAGTGGGGACATATCAAAAGCCTCACCCAGCCTTGTGCCCTCAGGGCCCCCAGCTTCCCTGGTCGAGGCCTGGGCATGTGGGAGCGTCTAGAGCACCAGGAGTCCACATTTCTGGTCAGTGAGATGCTCTCCAGTCCATCAGCCCGCCTCCCCCCTTCCTTGGCCTGCAAGCTTGCAGACTTCTTTCCTCCCAGGCGGCTGGTCAGACAGACCTGGGGGAGATCCCAGCCCTGCCACGTTCCCTATTGCTCCTCCCCTACGGATGTGAAGTCGTCACACGCAGCACAGGGCCCGGCGCCCACTAACCATGGGCGTTCAGTGCGTGACGACAGCATCTCTCCTCTCCCTGGGGGCCATGACACATGAACACCCAGCGCTGGGCCAAGGAAGCGGGAGCCACATGGCCCTCTGGGGGCAGGCCAGCCTCAGTGCTCTTCCCTATGAAATGGGAATATCACTCCTGCACACAGTCAGTAAACCAGGGATGCTGACGCTACCCTTGGCACCATGTCCCCAAGGAATGCCATCAGACCTTTTTAAATCCACAGTGAGGCTGGGGAGTAAGAAGCAATCTCTAATTACTGGAAACATCGCTAGTTTTTGTCATGACCTTTACAGAGCAGCTTTGGATTACTCTGCGGCCCCAGTGACACACTCCAGGGAGCTGGTAAACAGTAATTACATGGCATTGCATGTGAACAGACACACCAGGGAGCCAGGCGCTGGGAAAAGCCCTCAGTGACAGAACAGGGTTCATTTCAGGCTTCTAGACCGGCATGGGGTCCTCTTGTCCCCAAGCGCCCTGCATATCCTCCGGGTGTTCGAGTCTCTGGGGCCACCCCTCCTAATTATAATGGTTCCTCCCCAGTAGGTAATTCCGGGGCCTGACAAGCCAGTGGGGCCAGTGTGGGTGCTGGGCCTGCACTTGAAGGCTCCCAGGCTGAGCTGTGGATATTCAGAGCTCAGGCTCCCTGCACTTGGTCTGAAGCCATTCCTCCACCTTATCTGATGGGAACTTTGAGACCATTTTATGTCTCAGGGAGGCCTGTCAGGGTGAACGAATGCTTTCCTTACTGGCTGCGCTGAGCTGCAGAGAGGGAGTGCCCCCGGTTGGGCAGGCATCAGGTGCATTGGCCTGCCAGAAAGGGGGCTGTCATGAGGTGGGCTCAGTGGTCCCTTTGGGGAGCGCTCTGCCCGGGGGTGACTGCCCTACCCCTTCCCGGCCCAGGCGTCCCCTGGAAGCTGCACGTCTGGATCGAGTCTCTGAGGACGTCCTTCTCCCAGTCTCGGTACTCGGTGGTGCAGAGCCTCCTGCGGGATTTCAGCTCCATCAAGGAGGAGGAGTACAACGAGGAGCTGGTGACCGAGGGCTTGCCACTCATGTTTGACATCCTTAAGACCAGCAAGGTGAGACAGCCCTGGAGGCCCCAACAGCCCCAGGACAGATCCGGAGACTGACACACAGGCAGACAGACCGCAGGATGCAGACAGACCACAGGACGGACCTGGAGACTGGCACACAGGCAGACAGACCGCAGGACGCAGACAGACCACAGGATAGACCTGGAGACTGACACACAGGCAGACAGACCACAGGACACAGAGACCACAGGATGGACCCGGAGACTGACACCCAGGCAGACAGACTGCAGGATGCAGACAGACTATGGGACAGACCCGGAGACTGGCACACAGGCAGACAGACTGCAGGATGCAGACAGACCACAGGATAGACCTGGAGACTGACACACAGGCAGACAGACCACAGGACGCAGACAGACCACAGGATAGACCTGGAGACTGACACACAGGCAGACAGGCCACAGGACGCAGACAGACCACAGGACGGACCCGGAGACTGGCACACAGGCAGACAGACCACAGGACGCAGACAGACCACAGGATAGACCTGGAGACTGACACACAGGCAGACAGACCGCAGGACGCAGACAGACCACAGGACAGACCCGGAGACTGACACACAGGCAGACAGACTTAGGGACAGCCCCCTCACAGGGACAGAAGGACACAGGCACCCTGCAGGTGGACGTCCAGCCCTCGCCCGGACCCACGTTGCCTGACTGCAGAGGCTGGGGGTCTGTCTTGGGGGGAGCCTGGCCAAGAAAGCAATCAGGGGAGTCGGTGTGGAAGGACCGGGCCTGCCTCGCCAGACCAGATCCAGGTGGAATGAAGGGCAGTGCTTCGCTGATCCTGGCCTGGACTTTTGAAGCTGGCCTGGCATACCTGGAGCTGTAAACACACGGCCTCCAGATGGGGGTCCAGCTGACAGCCCTCCCTGCCTCTCCCCCCACAGAACGACTCGGTCACGCAGCAGCTAGCGGCCATCTTCATGCACTGCTATGGCAGCAGCCCCATCCCCCGCATCCCTGAGCTCCGCAAGACGCTGCCGGCCAGGCTCGGTGAGGCCTCCCCACCTCCTCTCCCCTCCCTCTCATCTCTGTCCTCCTTCCCCCTCCCAAGTGCCTGGGCGGCGGGCGCCTCCATCATCCCCTTCTCCTTCCCCCCGCGACAGATCCTCACTTTTTGAACAACAAGGAGATGTCAGATGTGACCTTCCTCGTGGAAGGAAAGCTGTTTTATGCACATAAAGTCCTGCTGGTGACGGCTTCTAACAGGTAGGCAGCCCAGATAACGAATTCTCTGCTCCCCTGGGAAGCGGGGTGGTGGGGGGTGCAGCTTCATTTAGATATGAGGTGACGGGCAGGCTGGAGAAGAGCCTCTACCCTAGAGAGAGTGGTCACAGAGCAGGGGACCCCCCCCACACCCACAGGGGATAGAGGGACAGTCAAGAGGGGACCCAGAGTTCTCCAAGAGGAGCTGAGTCGTTCTGGTCAAGCCATTGCTTTTGATGATTAGAAATCATGAGTGTTCTAACATGAAGGTTGGTTTTCCAGCCACAGGTGTTACGGTCACTAAGCTAGAGGGCAGCTGGGACAGGTCAGGGCTCAGCCCAGCCGTCTGTCAGCCTAGGACGATGTAAAACGTCACTTGCCCAGAATTCTTTTGCGAGCACAGCAGTGATTTTTAAAATGCTCCTGTCCCCCGGTGACCGGTCAGGCGATGGATGGGGCCTTTGCCACACGGTGATGGAATAAAAGTCACGTTCAAGCCCCTCCTTGTCTCATCTCCTTGGCTCCAGGTTCAAGACGCTGATGACCAATAAATCAGAGCAAGATGGCGATGGCAGCAAAACCATTGAGATCGGCGACATGAAGTACCACATTTTCCAGGTGTGTGTACCTCAGGGCTGAGGGCTTTTCTAGGGGTGCCCCTCCCCCCCAGGCCCCCGACCCTGGCTGGTCCATCTGGGTGGGGTCAGCTGTGAGTCAGTCATAGTCTTCCCCTCCATCCCTAATGCCTTCTGTGTTTTGCTGACTCAGTGGTCAGGTTGGAGCATCTAGGCTTTTTCCAGCCAGGGTAGCCTTTCCCTTGTGAGTTTGCAGCTTCAGAGTCTGTTTCATGGGCCCTGAGCTCTAACCACTGGGTGAGGGGTCTGGGCAGCCTGACGGGCATGTAAGGACAGGTGCACACCACACATGCAACTTGTGAGCCCTTGTCCTAAGTGAGCTCCCAGTGCACAGACTTGCCTGAGCACTTGTTGGGAATGCAGAGCCTCAGGCCCCATGCCAGGACTCCCCACAGTTTAACAAAACCCCAGGTGGGTGGAGAGTGGCGTGCACGTGCACCGGTGTGGGCCCATCACTCCTTCCCGGCATCAGACCCTAGCCGCGCCGGCTAAGCAGAAAGAGCCACGGGGAGCCCATCCTGGTCGTGAGAGATCATCAAGGTCAGGACTTGAACATCAGAGGTTGCGTGATGGACGCTCCACAGGCTGGCTGCCAGGAGTGGCAGGCGAGGTCTGGAAGGGACTGGCTGGGGTCTAAGCTGATCCCCAGTGGGGAGCTCCTTTCTAGAAAGTGGTCTTCAGGCTGTAGGGGTGACCCTTAGGGGCTGAGACGGAGGCTAAGAGGCAGCTGGTATGTGAGCCCAGGACCTGGCCTTGCCCGGGACAGGCTTGTACCTAATGGGGAGATCACAGCCTCACAGAAGCATGAGGGCCACCATCTAAAAGGGTTTAGTCGCTCTCTCTAGTTCCCGGCAGTCATCTGTGTAGCATTTAGTCACTTATGGGTACCATGGAGGCAGTGGTAAACAGGACAGGGACCCTGGCCTCCAGGAGACAGGATTATGAACGAATGTGACTGGGAGTGGTGGGGGAGGCGCCAGCAGTGCAGGAAGGGGCGCTGAAGCTGCGGAGGAGGAAATTTCCTGGGGACCAGGGTAGTCAGCCAGGTATCGGGAGCTCCAGGTAGACAGAGCAATGCATGCAGAGACCACGACCACCAGAGACCACACCCTGTTCAGGAAATGCTCTCTGGCCAAGTCGTGGCAGCCATTCAGAAGAACATCCAGAAATGAGGCTGAGGCTGCCCCCAAGGAGCCATCGCATGAAGGGCTTGCGCTTTAACCTAAGGATAGTTAGAAGCTGCTATGAGGTCGCCACCATCGCTGACACTTAGCCAGGCATGGTTCTAAGTGCATTTATCAGTCACAGCACAGCCCAGGGAGGTGCACACATGTTATTATCCCCCTTGGTCCATGAGGTGTCGCAGGCACAGAGAAGTTCAATAAGTTGTCCAAGGTCATGCAGCTGGGAGGTGATAGAGCCAGGGTTCAATCTTAGGACGTGTGGAATGGTCCAGTTTGCGTGACCTCGTGCACTCTGGAGGGTGAGGGGAGGATGGGCAGGACTGCAGCCAGGGGAGCAGGTGAGAAATCCAGCTGAGTGATGATGGCGACTGGTAGAGGCAGCAGGGTAGAGGGGTGTGGATGAGGGGAGAATGGGGACTTGGCGGCAACTGATGACAGGCCATGGAGGAGGCCCAGGGTCGGGCGTAGGGTGTCTCCCCTCCCCTCTTCCCATCCCTTGAGCCAAACTCCCTGGGGAGGGGAGCAACTCTAGAAAGTTGCTTGGCTAAGAAGCCCAAAGTCCAGGTGAGTTGGAGCGTGAGGTGGGGTCACGACCCGGCCCAGGAGGCGGATCTGAGAAGGGCAGAGGGGACTGGGCGGGAGGTGGGGTGAGGGTGCACGTGTGACAAGGGTGACCCCCCGCCATCGAGGCTGCACGTGCTCAGCAGGGGCTGACGCCCGAGGCCGGAGAGGCCATCGAGGCTGCACGTGCTCAGCAGGGGCTGACGCCCGAGGCCGGAGAGGCTGGGCAGCCCTTGACGACTTCTCAGGGTTGTCACGGGGTAAACAGAGACAACAGGTCTAACCTCAGGGCACACGTGGGCCTGGGGCATGTTAGCCACTGGCCTGGCCCTGTGGGTTCTCTGGGAACAAAGCTCTGCCATCCTGCAGGGTTCGGGGCAGGCTGTGGGGCGGGGGCAGGAGAGGGGGGCGGCGGCGTGCGGCTGAAGCCATCGATCCAGGTCCAAGGCCTCCTAAAAAAGCCTAAGTTTCAGAGCAGCCCCCAGACATCTCATTGGCTCTCACAACACAAAGAGAACTTGAGATCTTTGTTTTCTAAAACAGGCAACAGAGGCCCAAGGAGATCTAAGCAATACTATCTCTAATAGAAAGATAATACTGGGCACAGAGGTTATGTAAAATTGCTTAATAGATGAAGAAAAAAGTAAGAAACAGGTGAAATTAATTTTATTCTTATTTAACTTATTGTAGCCATAATGTTTTATTCTTTTCACACTAAGTGTTTGCAATGCAGTTTTGACACAGCACGTATTAATTCAGAGCAGCCATGTTTCAAATGCTCAAAAGTCACAGGTAGCCAGTGGCTATGATTAGACATCACAGGTGTAGACTCTTGCCAGGGTCATTGCCGACTAAACCTAGGCCTTTGGGGGATAGCCCTGCCGTTCTGATGTGGCTCTTGGCCCCAGTCCTGGCCCTGCAGTATTGGGGGCCTTCCTGTGGTCATGCTCCGGTGGCCCACTCTGGGCAGAAGGAGGCGAGGCCATCCCTGCAGCTGGTCCTGCCTGGGGCCCCCCTGGGAGCAGCCCTTTGCCCGCTCCAGCCCTGTGGGCTGCCTGCTTTGAATGACCCACATCCTGCCTGGGAGCTGCCGGGCTGTGGGAAATTAATGTCCGCAGCTGCCTGCTAGCAGCCCGGTTCCCCCAGCGAGGCTCCAAGAGGGCGATTCTGGTCCCACTTCTGTGGGCTCATCTGCCTTCAGGTGCCTCAGGGAGATCCATGGGCCACGAGAGCTGGGCCTGGCCCAGACCAGCTCCAAAAGCAGCAGGAAGCCTCTTCTAGGCCAGGAAGAGAAGCCACGGGCTGGGCCCCTTCTCACCTCGGGGCTGCCCTGAGGCTAACACCTAGGAAAGAATCCCTGGAGATGGGAGCCGCCC
>NW_011495081.1:8427463-8431178 GCF_000754665.1 Bison bison bison | reverse complement strand
TTCCCCCCCCCCCCTAGTCCTGGGCACTCAACTCCCAGGGTGGGGGATGGCGGAGGAAGCCAGACGTGGGCCCGCCCAAGGCACACACTGCCTGGAGTAGGGGGACACAGGTACATCCGTGTAACTGTAAGATCTCCACCTGAGCTCCAGCAGGGGCTGTGCAAGACCTCTGGGAGCCCGCGCTCCTCTGAGGGGAGGGGGCGGGCTGATGCCTCCTGGACAGGCCTCGGGCCTGGACGCGGCTGGCACGCCTCTTCCCTCCCCCGCCCTGCCCCAGCGTGGGCTCCTTTCCTCTAGACCCTCTGGTGCCCCTTCCAGCCTCGGGGCCAGCCCTAACAGAGCCCGACTGTGCCGGCTGGAGCTGTGTTTACTTATACCCTTGCCAGCTCCTTGCTGGGGCCGTTTCTTCAGCCAACCAGGGAGAATCATTTTTCTTTTTCCAGCTGGAAACTCCCCAGTCTCCAGCATGATGGCAGAGCTTGTAAGTCAGACCTCAGCAGAACTAAACATAGCCCCTTCCCCAGGCCACCTCATGTCGTGCCGCAGGGCCGCCGGGGTCGGCAGGGTGACCTCTGGGCCAGGTCCCGGGCCTCAGCGCTGCACTGGCTTCCAGGAGGAGGTCGGGATCTGGCTAGCACTGATGGGGAGGTCAGGACTCAGGATTCTGAGGGTAGACAGTCTACCCCTCAGAGCCCCACGTTTAGAATTTCGGTAAGAAGAGAAAATGAGTCATGAGGTGTCTGGTGTGCTGGAAGGGTTCTGAGGAGGCAGGTCCGCCTCATCAGCCTCCCTGCCTGGCCTCAGTTTCCCCAGCTGTGAAGAGTATCCGCCCTCCTGGGCTCACAGGGCTGTTGTGAGGATTGAAGCAAAGCCACTCTGTTGAAGGCAGCTTGCCATACGCATTCCAGGGGAAGCACAAAAATACCTGACGAGAGTCGGGCGGTGTGCAGACGCTGGCACAGAGAGGTCGTGAGGCACTGAGGGCCGGGCAGCGGCTGGAGCAGCGCTCAGCGTCAGGGGCACTGAGGGGCCGGGAGCGGCACTCCAGGGGCTCTGGGTGGGGACAGTGGTGCTGTGGGTCCACCTGGCACTCACATGGGGCCTTTTTCCTGCAGATGATGATGCAGTATCTGTACTACGGGGGAACGGAATCCATGGACATCCCCACCAGTGACATCCTCGAGGTGAGGACCTGGCCTGTCAGGGAGAGGAGCGGGGAGCCCCTGAGCCCATCTACCATGCCTGTGCCCAGCAGAGACATCTGCCAGGTCTCACCCACCCTACTCTAAGAAACACAGCATTGGAGACATGAGGAGGGAAGGAAGGGGTCCTCTGCAAGGACCCCCTGCTTCCCTGCAGGTCCTCGCTCTTCTGAGCGCATGGGAAATGGTGCGCCTGTGGAACCCAACCTCCCAGGCGACACCTCAGGGTTAGAAGGGCCACCCCTGAGGATGGAAAGCCCGGGAGGATCAGAAGGCAGCAGGTATCCCCCTACCTTACCAGGTTACTGCTTAGAGAACGGACCCGCTGCTGGCCACGCGCCTGGCTAGAAGGTCGTGCAGATGAGCAGGCAGCTCGTAGTTGAAGGCCTCGCGACATGAGAAATTCCAACCAGTGTGTGTCCCCTATCAGATACCTCCCAAGGTGTCCTAGCAAATACCTAGATGGCCTGGGGTAGAAATAAATCAAGGCCATCGGACTTAACTGGCAGGTGGGCAGGGAGGGTCCTGGGGGTCAGGGGCTCTCTGTTCCGTGATGCTGGGGCCACGGGCCTGGCCCCGCTCCCCTATGGCCTGTCTTCCTCCCACTAGCTATTGTCAGCTGCCAGCCTGTTCCAGCTGGACGCCCTGCAGCGGCACTGTGAGATCCTGTGCTCCCAGACCCTGAGCGTGGACAGCGCGGTGAACACCTACAAGTATGCCAAGGTGAGGGCCGCTGCTGCCGCCCCCGCCCCCCATCACTCACCCTGCTGTGCCCTGGAAGCTTTGAAGGACAGTGCCACCCTCTCTGTGGCCTGAGGTCATGGCCGCCCAGTAGGGCGGCCCCGCAGCTGGGGAGCTGAGCTCTGAGCCGGGTGGACCCCAGGTCCCATGCCAGCTGTGCCACACTGGGCAGTGAGACCTAGGGCAGCAAAGAGCAGAGCCCCTCCAAGTCAGATCAGTTTTCAACACTACTCGAGTTTCTCCCCAGCTTGGTCCTCCTTAGTCTTCCTCCTTGCAGCAGATGCCACGGTCACCTCCCACACCTGCAATGCATCAGCCACCCCTCCCCGTCCCGCTACCTCCACTCTCCCTGCTCTTGGACGATCGCGTTGGCCTGGCCTCCAACACTTCCTGGCTTTCGCCCTGCAGTCCACAAGGCTCTTTGAAAAGTGTGAAGACCCCACCACTCCCCTACTGAAACTTTTCAAAGGTTTCCCACTGCAAAGTAAAGACCCAGCCCTTATCTGTCACCCCTTACAAGGCCCCCAGGACCCTCTCCCATCTCCCCTTCCGATGCTTCCCTCTCCCTTCACCCGGCCACATGGCCCCCATCTCTTTCTCGTTTCCACCCCAGGACTGCTGCAGTCCCCCAGCAAGTCTCCTCCCCCAGCTGCCCCCAAGTCACACATCTCTCTGCCCCTTCGCCCCTCACTGCCTCAGAGCACTGACTGCTGTCCATGGTCACCTGGCCTGGTTGGTTCCTTGGCTTCTCTTGTCCCCCTGATCTGGAACATCAGCTCCGAGAGAGCCTCACGGACCTGGGCCTCAGGGCCTGCACCCGGTGCCTGGCCCAGAGAGGGCACTCAGCGTTCAGTGAGCCTTTACCACATGAACACTCCTGTGCTGGGCCTTATGCTGCACATCCCACCATGGACAGCCCCTGCCCTTAGGGAGGGAGCTTCCAATCCCATGGGGATGACGACCGCCCCTCAACAAGCCGTCACCAGCAGGACCCAGGCCAAGAACAAGATGCCAGGATGTTCCTGGTGGCACAGCTGGGATTTGAACCCAGATCAGTCTAACCTGTGGAGATGCAGAGATGGAGAAAGCAATGGCACCCCACTCCAGTACTCTTGCCTAGAAAATCCCATGGACGGAGGAGCCTGGTAGGCTGCAGTCCATGGGGTGGCTAAGAGTCAGACCTGATTGAGCGACTTAACTTTTCACTTTCGAGCATTGGAGAAGGAAATGGCAACCCACTCCAGTGTTCTTGCCTGGAGAATCCCAGGGACAGGGGAGCCTGGTGGGCTGCCGTCTATGGGGTCACACGACTGAAGTGACTTAGCAGCAGCAGCAAGGTGCAGAGATAGGGCCTGCCTGCCTCCCTGGGTCTGGGGCTTGAAGGTGGACCTTTGCCCTTGAGGACTGCTTGGGGGCAGTTTTGGGCAGGGCTGTGCTGAAGCTGTGGGTCTCATCCCTCTCCCTGCCCCCACAGATCCACAACGCCCCCGAACTGGCCCTGTTTTGCGAGGGCTTCTTCCTCAAGCACATGAAGGCCCTGCTGGAGCAGGACTCCTTCCGGCAGCTCATCTACGGCCGCAGCAGCAAAGTGCAGGGCCTGGACCCGCTGCAGGACCTGCAGAGCACCCTGGCCGAGCGCGTGCACTCGCTCTACGTCACCTCTCGGGTGTGACGTGTGGGGGCGGCTGGCTCTGCCACTAGGCCTCCCGGCGGGAAGAAAGGCTGGGAGCTTCCTGGGGGTGTCTGGGTCAGCACATAGCCAGCACCGGTGG
>NW_011495081.1:8417346-8427363 GCF_000754665.1 Bison bison bison | reverse complement strand
GGTGGACACACTGGGGCCCTGCTGGGCTGAGACTGGTTACCGGCACTCTTGGAGCCAGACTCGGGCAGGCCCAGAGCCTAACCATTTGCTCAACCAGGGATGAGCCAAGGGCAGGTGTGGCCACAAGTGGCCCTTCCCCACACCTGCCGCCTGCTTGCACCGGAGGGCTGCCATGCACTCACCCTCGTGTGCCCCTCCCAGAGGCCCTCGCTGATCCCGCTCTGCTCTGCACAGCTTCTCGTCATGCCCTCCAGGCTCTAACCAGCCCACTCCCAGGGTGTTGGGCAGCTCAGACTGTCCTAAGTGGGGCTTCTGGGGGGTGTGGGCATTCTTAGGAATGTAGAGAGCGTATGTTCTATCTAGGCCCCAGGCCGTTTCAGTCAAAAGCTGGTGTTTGTTTTTCTCTCAGTGTCACGTCAGACAAACCTGAACTTAAGGCTGTGCCTTTGAAAGACCTGATGTGGCCTCCAGGGGGCCTGGGGATCCTGCGAAGAGGGTCATTTTCAGTCTATTTCCTTGGTGTCCAGGCTCCTTTGGGCAGAGGGACCGCCGGCCTGCTCAGTGAGTAGTAGAGAAGGCGGTTAGCTCCCCCCGCCAGCGCCTTCAAAGCTTTTGGTCTGAGCCAAGGGTGGCATGGGCAGCGTGGAGGAGCCTGGTGGCCTCCGCTTGTGTTGCTGCTGCTGTTTTCAGGGGCCAGTGTAAAGGGGATGATTCTGAAATCCCAAGCCTAGAATTAGGCAGAGCCCTAAACATCCCGCCAGTCCAGTCTCTCCAGTGAAAGAGTCCTTTAACTTGGACTAGGGAGCAGGGCCCAGACTTCCCATTGGGAACTGCGGGTCTTGGGGAACTTAAAGGTCGGGGCTTTGGTAGACGGGAAGGACTGGGAGAAGAGGTCCTTCTACTTCCCTGCTACCTGCCCCTGCCATCCTGTGGGCTCCAGGCTCCCCGGAGTGGGGACGCATCGCTGGGCCGGGACCCTCATCGTATTTATGTACCGGACATCCGAGGCGTCTTCCGGAACAGCTTGTGCCGGATGTCCCCTTCGGCTGTCTGGCCGTACCTTAGAAACTATTTATTCACCAGAAGCCCCAGGCACTTTAGGAGGTGTCCTCTCAGTCACCTTGAAAAACCCTGGGGGTTTACAACCCTGGAAAATATTTTCAACTAGCTGCTTGAGCTGGATGTACAAAGGAATAAGTGTTATTTTATTGCTGTAATATTGTATGATACTGTAACTATACATTAATGTTGTCACTTATTGTAAATGTACTATGGTTTTATTAACAATAAACACTTGTTAACAATGACCTTGGCCTCATGGCTCCTTATAGAGGGTTACCCAAAGTTCAGAGCTAGGGAGGAGCCCTAAGGACCAGGAAGAGAACCCAGAGCTGATTCCCTGTTACCTGAGACACCTGTGTCTCAGAGGGAACAAAGCCTCTCCCGGAAGCTGTGCGTGGCCAGCCGCTAACCCCTGCCCTGCCCCTCCCAGGACCTGAGCCTAGATCCAACCCTCGCTGGGCCTGAGTCTTCCTGTTCTGTCAAATGGGGTAGGTGTGTTCCCATTCGTTAAGTACTTACATGGCGCTGAGCTGGACTGGAAGGACGGGAGCCCAATGCCAGGAAAAAGCTGTCAGATTTTGGGGACATCCGGACATCTAGTTCACAGAACTAGAACAAATAATCCTACAATTTATACTAGAACCACAAAAGACCCAGAATTGCCAAAGCAATCCTGCAAAAAAAGAAAGCAGGAGGCAAAACTTTCCCAGACTTCAGACAATACTACAAAGCCACAGTAACCAAAACAGCACAGCACTGGCACTTATCGTATAAACAGACATATTAATCAGTGGAACAGAAGAGAGAACACAAACAAACCCACTTACCTATGGTCAATTAATCTTCGTCAAAGGAGGCAGGAATAATGGAAAAAAGAAAAGTGGAAAAATGATGGTCTCTTCAGCAAGTGGTGGTGGGAAAGCTGGACAACCACATGTAAATCAATAAAGTTAGATCACTCCCTTCCAACATACACAAAAAATCAAAGTGCCTTAAAGACTTAAATATAAGACATAACACCATAAAACTCCTAGACAAAAACATAAGCAAACTATTCTCTGACATAAATCATACCAATGTTTTCTTAGGTCAGTTTCCCAAGGCAATAGCAATAAAAGCAAAAACAAACAGGACCTAATCAAACTTACAGGCTTTTGTAAAGCAAAGGAAACCATTAACAAAAAGACAACCTACAGACTGGGAGAAAAATTATTTGCAAATGAAACTGACAAGGGCTTAATTTCCAAAATACAGAAAGAGCTGTCACAGCTCATCATCAAAACAAAAGCAAAAAAACCCACTTAAAAAATGAGTAAGACCTAAAGAGACATTTCTCTAAAGAAGACATAGGCACAAGAAAAGATGCTCATTATCACTAATTAGCAAAATGCAAATCAAAACTACAATGAGGTACCACCTTACCCCAGTTAGAATGACCATCAAAAAGTCTACAAATAAATGCTGGACAGGATGTGAAGAAAAGGGAACTCTCCTCTACTGTCGGTAGCAATGTAAGTTGGTGCAATCACGATGGAAAACAGTATGGAGTTCCTCAAAAAATTAGAGAGAGTTGCCATATGATCCAGCAATCCCACTCCTGGGCATACATCCAGACAAAACTTTAATTTGAAAAGGTACTTTCAGCCCCACGTTCACAGCAGCACTGTTTACAACAGCCAAGACACGGAGACCCTACACGCCCATCAACAGAGGGACGGGTGGAGGAGATGCGGTGCACATATGCAGTGAGACGCTACTTGGCCATGAAAAAGGATGAAATAAAGCCATTGCAGCAACGCAGATGGACCTAGAGATGATCATACTCAGTCAGTCAGAGAGACAAATCCCGTATGACATCACTTACACGTGCAATCGAAAATATGACACAAATGAACGTAGTTATGAAACAGAACAGAACTGTAGCTGCCAAGCGGTGCAGGCGGGCAATGGATTGGGAGTTTGGGATTCCCAGATGCGGACTATTATATATAGAATGGATAAAAAATTAGATCCTACCGTATACCACAGGGAACTATGTTCAGTATCCTATGATAGATCATAATGAAAAATATGAAAAATAATGTATTTAAAACTTAATCACTTTGCTGCATAGCAGAAATTAACATAACATTGTACATCAGCTACAAAAATTTTTTAAAAGACAGCCGTCAGGGACTTTCCTGCGATGCCCTGGGCCCCACCGCCCTGACGTGCAGAACTACTGCTAGGCTGTCAGAAGTTGTTTGCAAATCCTTCCACGATCCAATTCTGTGTGGCCCAGCACAGGGAGGAGGGGGCCTGATGAGGGCCCCTGCCCTCTGGTGGCTGCCACCTTCAGGCCCTGCTGAGCGCTTGCTGGCTGTGTCACCTGTTAATGGACAGAAGACCGGAAGCCAGTGACTCAGGCCCAAAGGCTTTCTGGAGTAGGTGGTAGTTTGTCTTAGGTGCAAAGTCCAGGTAGAAATAAAGGTTTTTAAAATGTTTCCCGTCTGAAGCAGGAGGAGAAATTCCTAAGGTCACTGGGAACACTGACGGGAGTGGCTGTGGTTCAGTGACCGACAGGCCAGGACTCTGGATTTGGGGGACAACGTGAAGACCCCACAGGGTCAGTCAGTCCTGGGAAAGACCCACTGTGGGCTTTGCTGGATGGGGGCCCAGGGGTGGCAGCTTGAGGCCCAGCCTGGGGCCCTGGCCTCAGTGGGAAGAGGGCTCGCCATGGACCCATGGCGCCCTCTGGTGGCCTGAGGTGGGAGGCACACCCCTTGGCACCATCCTCCTGGGCAGAGGCTGCTGCGAAGGTGGTTTGGGGGTGGGTTGTCCCTCCCAGCACTCACCATCTCCAGGGGCTCCCCTTAAAACGTCTGTGCCCACCCTCCCTACGAGTTCCCCCACCCCTGCAGGAGATGCCTCAGTCAAGTATTCAGCCTAAGAAGGAGCTGGTCTAGTCCATGAGCTCCATATAGGAGCACAGCTGTATTTCCTCTTTTTAGGGGGCAGAAGATTGAAGGCAAGGTAACATAAGAGGAGCAAGGCCTCTTCAAGCCTGCGTGTAGCAGAAACGTGTTCAAAGCAAGCACTTAAATAATTAGAAAAAAAATCAGACATTCTCCAAGGAGCCAGGAGAAACTAGCGTGGAAACGGGACTGTCTTGTCACCTTACCTTGCCCCAGTGACCAGGCTTCCTCCTCCAGCCACCGCTCAGGAGCGTGGGGGCTTCTCTCCTCTGCTGCCCACTTCAGGCTGTTAGCAACCAAAGGCAGGCTGGGGAGAGGACGGTGAACTTCTCCTTAGCAGGGGACCCTGCTAAGGGAAATGAGGGGGTGGTTTCCTTCTACTCCAGTTGCCCTGCAGGCAGTTGAGAAGCTGGGCTGATTCAGGAAACTCATCCCGACAGGCCACCAAGGCTAAAGCCGAGTCTGCCCCCAGCTCCTGATACTTTCCTTTCCCTTCTGGTCCTGTCGGTTGGCCCACAGCAGCCAGATGTCGGGATTATCACAGCTTTCTCCTCCGCTGAACCACTGAAAGCCCAAGAAAAACCTCAGCGTCTCCCTCTCCGCCACCCCCTGCCTTCTGCAGAATCTACACCACCTTTCGGCTTTCACCAGTTGTTTAGAGAATGGAGGGCAGCGTCTGGAATCGCCTATTCAGGCCCCGGGGAGGCCAGTCCCACCCTCTCCGGGCCAGGGGACTGGCGGCTTGTGATGGCCTCGGATAATGAGCCTACATTTATCCGAGGTGGCGGTCACTCCTCTCCTCCCCTCCCCCAGCCTCACAGCCCCCTTTGTGTCACTCCTGGTCACTCGAGGGTCCTCTGGGACTGTGGGGGACAGATGAGCAGTGGAAGCGCTGAAGCGGCCAGCACCGGCCCCCTTGCGGCTCAGTGGAGTGGCGGGGGGATGAGACCATTGAGGAATCTTCTTTGTTCAGGCTTTTTCGGCCCCTTCCTCAGCCTGGTGACAGCATTCATCGGCGGCCTATCTGAATTCATTTTGCAAGTGAGATTTCCTGAGACAGCGAGCTTTACAGATGTCACTCTGTCTGGAGGCCAGATGGTGAGGTCTGGGGGAGGCGTGCTTTCTCAGGTTTGGAGGAGAACCCAAGATCACAACCACCAAGGGCAGAGGCCTGTTCAGGAACACACACTTTGCACATAAGCACCAAGACTGTACACAGTAGGCGGAATGCTCACTTCCTTTTCATGCGCACAGAGAAAGGCCAGAGCACAGGCTGTGGTTTTAGAACAAAGCCCGGCGTCACTCAGTCCATCGTAGTGCTTGTGGGTAACAGAGCAGCTCCCCCGGGTTACACGTGCCACAGAACACAGAGCCTTGGTGAACGCCTGCTCCACACCAGGCACTGTCTGCTCCTCACAGCAGCCCTTCCAGGGAGGTGCTGTCATTACCACCTGCAGTTTACACACACGTGGACCTGGGTGGAAGAAGTGTGCTCCAGGTCACAGCAAGGGCCAGGCAGAGCCAGCATCGAGTCCACGAAACAGAGCAGAGGACAGGCTCTGACGCTAGAGGTGCTGACCAAGGACTAGGCCAACCTGGGTATGATGTGGCTGGAGAGGTTTTAACACACCAGCCAGCTCAGATCATTTGGGGCTGTGACTGCATTTTAGCCACTCTCTTTAAGAAAACCCTCTTTGATGGGCTTCCCTTGTGGCTCCGTGGTAAAGAATCTACCCACCAACACAGAAGACGAGGGTTCAATCTCTGATCCAGGAAGATCCCACATGCTGCGAAACAACTAAGCCCGTGCATCACAACTACTGAATCTGCTCTTCTAGAGCCCGGGAGACTAAAAGCTCACATGCCTAGAGCCTGAGCTCTGCCACAAGAGAAGCCACTGCAATGAGCAGCCCTTGTACCACAGCTAGAAGAAAGCTCTCACAGCAAGGACCCAGCACAGCCAAAGAAATTAAGTTTTTAAAAAATCCTCTCTAAAAGGCAGGCTCAGGCACTTACCTGAGAAAAATCGATCAAAAAACTTTTTTCATCTCATTGAACTTTCCTGTAGGGAGAGGGCATGGTGGTCCCAGGCACAGGTGGTCAGAATCTGCTCTCCTCCCTGTGGCCATCTGTCCTGGGAGCTGCACATTTAATCCTCCTTGCTCCAGAAGCTCCTCTTCCTTCCCTGTCCACAGGCTAGACTTCTAGGAACCAGATAACCTACCAGGGCTGAGGAAAGGATCTACTTGGATTCACAGAAGACAGTCCTTTTAAAGTCTATGAAAAACCAACCAAGACTGCGGTAACCAAGGCCACCGCAGGAATTTTTTAGATAAAAATAAAAAATACAGAAGCTGAAATTTGACTCAGGGAGCTCGGAAAGATCACCAGCAACTCACACGCAGAGGCGAGGAGAAAGGTAGATCAGAACCAGAGCACGTCGGAGCCAACTTCCACTCTGAACTCTCCCTGCACTTGGTGACATGAATAGGGAACGATTGTACAGAATCAGCAGAGGGGGAGTTCCGTGGTGCTCCAGTGGTTAGGACTCCAAGCTTCCACTGCAGAGGGCCCGGGTTCGATCCCTGGTCAAGGATGGCAGGGTCCAGGTTTCAGTAACAATGGTATCGGATTTAGGACTGGAAAATAGATCCCAAACATTCCAAAGTACACATGAAGCCACCGCACTCCTGTCCACGAGAAACGAGGGAACCAAACGACGTGACAGGAGCTGGAGATGGAGCGAGGCCCCTCTGGCCGGCCTCCAGGTGCTGCACCAAGCCCTGTGGAATGACCACAGGAAGCACGGGTCGGCGCAGTCAACTCCCCCCAGGCTCCCAGCTTGGTAAGCCCCAGCCACCCTGAGCCTCGATGCCGGCACCCTCCCAAGTGCACCTGCAGCCAAGATCCACCAGAAGAAACGGGCAAAGGCAACTCCCATCTAGGTGCAGTCGACGAGCACACAGGCCGCTGGTCTTTCTAGGATGTTATTTATTAAAAATAGATTCTCTATCTCCCGTCATCCCTGCTAGCAAAGGGGTCTTTCCCAACATTTTTTCCCCAAATGGATGAAATAACAGGTTTCAGGGACTCAGATATCATATCGTTCCCTAAGTTGAGAAGTCAAGCTTTTCTGGGTCACTGCTGGGGGAGGAAAGGGTCGGAACATGGCAGTGTGGGTTGCGGCGCTTAAACGTGGCTGACACGGCCGTATGGCTGGACTAGAGCTCCTGGGACTCCAGGCTTCAGGGAGCCTGGGCAAGTTCATGACGACAGGCCTTGATGCTCCCCCCACAGCCTCTGGGGTCTCCAGACAGCCGAGTACTTGATGCTGGAGAAGAGACGAGAGCCAGCACGGCTTCAACACGTGCAAGAAGGAATGGAGAAAGCTGGGCCCAAAGCGAAATATGAACGCACGGGAAAGGCAGGCCTGGACTCGGGGAGGAGAGACGGCACAGACGGTGTGCCAACCATCGCGCTCTAAGCAGACCCCCTCGGAAGCGACTCTGCCTTAAGCCGTGTTCAGCCCATAGACTGAATTCCTGGCCAGCTTCTGGGTTTCCTGGGGATCCTGTTGCTTTTAATAGTCCAGTCAGCTGCTACTCGGTCCCACAAGTCAGGGTATTTCCTTACGAGTCAGCCGCCGACACCCAAGTGTCTGTCCACTATTTCTTCCGCTTCAGTTTCATATCTTTTTTGTTCTTCATCTCTCTGTTTTTCTTCAACTTTTTGTTCTGTCTGGGTTCTTGTTTGGCCTCCGGCTTCCTTTTCTTGTCACTGGAAAAGAAAAAACAAGAGTCGAAAGAAAAACACGCTGGATTTGTTACCTCTTTCAGACTGCTCTGCTTTGTCTGAAAAAGGGTTTCCATCATCTGAAACTTGATGTAAGAATGTGCAGTCACACAGACGTGTTCTCTGTAGGCCTCTGGGGCGCTGTGCTGGGGGCTGAGGACACAACGCACCAACCCAGCTCCCGCCCTGACCAGGCTTAGTCTGTGGAGGGGAAAAAACCTACACCTGAACTCCTGAAATTTCCCCTCCTGAAACTTAAGAAAAATCCAAGGCATCACAAGAAGAGTTCATTCCCATCAATTACCACTGAGGAGTACCCTGGAAACCAGCCATATTATCCCAGTGACCGTGAGGACAGTCCCCAGTATAATACAGAGCATGGAATTCCCAGAAAAACATATAGTTCTTCTTGATGTGCTGTTATCTTTCCTAAGTGAGAAGAAAACCCAAAGGAATAGGGACACACTTCAGCTGGCCACTGGTCCCTGACAGATTAACAAGAGAATAGCTAGAAACGGCCACCTTCCTTCCATCTTACAGGTTACAAATTTCTCTCCAGTCTCATTCTGCCCTGGAAACAAACACCTCCTTAGAAGAAGAGAGTGAACAATTCTGTCCGGAGACCATTAACATCACCTGAATGAAATGACTGCTAATAAAACAAAGAAAAGATGCCTCAAATGCATACATAATGACAGTCAGTGTTTTCACCTCCAAAAGCACAAGCTTTGACGTCAACACTGAACCGTGGATGCACGAACAGCCACATGGGCTGCACAGTAATGCAGAGACTCCTCCAGGCAGTGACAGCCAACCAGAGGCAGGAGAGGCGCAGCACAGGGCTAGGCCGTCACACACTGTGTGCTCAGCCAGCCTCACTCCAAAGCCACCACAGTCGAGGCGGAAGCCACTATCAGCCCTGGGCTGTCTGCTTTTTCATCCAAACCAGAAATCAGGACACACCGACAGTGGGCTTTTGTGCCATGACAGAGACCATCATGAAAACAAGGCCAGCGCTGATGGTGGAAATTTCCAGGCTGCACAGTGATTTATGGAGATGGCAGAGGAGGATATCCTGATTTCGGGGGTCTATGGCTTCTAGAGTCACAAGATGTCCTCTTTCCAAATAAACTTTTCAGTGGACCCTGTCGATGGCAATGCCAACAATTCACCCTCTCCACGAACCCCCAAGCCAACCCTGGAAGCCTCATCTCCAGAGGCCCAGGGTAGGGGAGGCCTCACGTGTTCCCAGGCAAACTCTAGTGAACGTTCCGGCCCACGGAACTGCTGCCATCCTCAAACACATGGCTCTGCAGAGAAGCAGCTGGGGCAAGGGTTTATCAAAAAACTGTCCAGGGAGTCCTGGAGCTCAAGATCCCTCCAGGTGGACCCCAAAGTCAAAACTATTTTCAAGACAATCCTAATCATAATGTGCCTTTTCCACTTTCATTCTCTCCCAACTATTCTATTTTCCAGGGGCTACCAGCCGCATGATAGCACAGCAGATTGAAGCAGAAGCAGACTAGAGAATCCAGCTGCTTTCTAGTTTCCCAAATATTAGAGAGATTTGGAAAGACATAAATGTAAAACATTCCCACTCTTCTCACTGAAGTTTTTATGAAAAGACTTTTAAAAAAGTTTTTAAACCCATAATGAGTCTGACTGTTAATTTTGAATGAGAAAAAATTTTTTTTAAACTTCTCAGTATTTCATTTCTAAAATGGGAAATATTGATAGGTACAACCAACATGCACAAAAGCCATCTGGGGTCCACAACCAAAAACGTTGGGAACCACTGGCTTAGAGGAAGGAGAGCACAGCAGGTAAACTACGGGCTTTGCAGTGGAAAGACCTGGTCCTGATTCTGGCTCTGTCTCTTACGAGTTATATGCTTCTTGGGAGGCCACTTAACACCAGAGAGCCTTGGTTGTTACTTCATCTTTAAAGCGCTGATATAAGCATGAAACTCCTAGAAGAGAGCACGGGCAAAACATCGTGACAGATATCATACCAGTGTTTTCATAGGTTGGCCTCCCAAATACAAACGAAAACGAAAATAAATAAATGGGATCTAATCACACGTACAAGCCTTCACACAGCAAAAGAAAGTGCAGTCGCTCAGTCGTGTCCAACTCTTTGTGACCCCATGGACCTGTCCAGCCCACCAGGCTCCTCCGTCCATGGGATTCTCCAGGCAAGAGTACTGGAG
>NW_011495081.1:8406845-8417246 GCF_000754665.1 Bison bison bison | reverse complement strand
CCTTCTCCAGGGGATCTTCCCGACCCAGGGACTGAACCCAGGTCTCCCACATTGCAGGCAGATGCTTTAACCTCTGAGCCACCAGGGAAGCCCCACACAGCAAAGGAAACCATAAACAAAAAGAAACCTAAAGAATGGGAGAAAACATTTGCAAATGATGCAATCAACCAGGGCTTAATTTCCATTTCCAAAATATACAAACAGTTCATATAGCTCAATAAAAAATAAATAAATAAATGGGCAGAAGACCTAGAGACCTTTCTCCAAAGAAGACGTACAAATGGCCAACAGACACACCAAAGTATGCCCAACACTGCCAAGTATTCGAGAAACGCGAATCAAAAGCACAGAGGTACTACCTCATGCTGGTCAGAAGGGCCATCATTAAAAAGTCTACAATTAACAAATGCCAGAGCGAATGTGGAGGAGAGAGAAGCCTCCTACACTGTTGGTGGGAATGTGAGTTAGTGCAATCAATATAGAAAACAGAGGATGAGATGACTGGATGGCATCACGGACTCAACGGACATGAATCTGAGCAAACTCCACCGGATGACGAAAGGCGGGGAGGGCTCGAGTGCTGCAGTCCATGGGGTCGCAGAGAGACGGACTGAACAACAACGGAAACCAGCGTGGAGTTTCCTCGGCAAATTAAAAATGACCAAATGATCCGGCAATCCCACTCCTGGGTATATAGCTAGATAAAACTATAATTCAAAAACGTATATGCACCCCTATGTATACAGCAGCACCACTCACAACAGCCGAGATATGGAAGCAGCCTACGCGCCCGCTGAGAGATGAGTGGGTAAAGAAGATGCGGTACGCATACACAGTGAGCAACACTCAGCCACAAAGAGAATGGAATACTGCCATTGGCAGCAACATGGATGCAACCAGAGATCATCACACTAAGTGAAATAAGTCAGAAGAACGACAGATACCATATGACATCACGATATCTGGAATCTAAAATGTGACACAAATGAGCCTCTCTCTTGAGACAGGCACAGAAACAGAACAGACTGTGGCTGCCAAGGGGGAGGGAGGCAGCAGAGGGATGGAGTGGGAGCCTGGGATTAGCAGGTGCGAGCTGGTACACACAGGATGGACAAGTAAGGCCCCACTATACAGCACAGGGAACTACAGGCGACATCCTGTGACGAACCGTAACGGAAAAGAACATGAAACGTACACGTGTGTATGACTGAGTCATTTCACTGCGGTACAGCAATGCTACAAGTCAATTACACTCCAATACAAGAAAAGCAGTTATGTAAGAACAAAGCCACCTCTGCTGTCCTGAGCATGAAGGGAAAGCAGCATTAAAGCCCCCAGGAAGTGCTCAGTCAGCAGCAACTCCAGGGCTGTTCAAGCCCAGCTCCCTGACGTGTCTAGGAACATGAGGGACGCAGAGATCCAAGCTTCCAACTGATCAGTAGGAGATACGATACAGAAGGAGCAACCCTCAAAGCAGAGAACAGTGACTCCTCAAAGCACCTGCTCCAGCCTCCTTTCCCAAGTGAAAGCTACTAGGGAAGCAGAGAGAAGGCCAGAAGGCCTCCCCTGCCTGGTGGATGCCGGGCCCTCACCTTTTCAGGCTGACGATTGATGCATTCTGCCCGGCTTTGTTCAAAACTTCATTCCATTCTTCATCGTCCCCACGGATTACATATCTAAAAAAATAGGAAATATCAAAGCCTGCTCAAAGGAAGAGAAGACAGCTTAAAAGAAAGTAAGAGGGTGGTGATGTTCTCATCACACATGTCCTGCCATGAAAGCCAGGCTGAGATACGCCAGCGTCTGTACATCAGAGAGCAGGGGACGGGAACGTCACCGGAGCAAGCAGGGCCAGCAGGGGTCACGGGCACAGAAGGCAGCCACCCGACTTCTCCCAGCTGACTTAGCAACCACCCAAGAGAAGCCTCCTGTCACCCCCACCATCTCCCTGCTCGCCCCCACCTCCACAGCCCACAAGCCCCTAGACTGCGCCCTGCCCCCCCACCTCTGGGATCTAGCAGTCCTGGCAAGTCAAGGGTCTGATGTTGCAAAGCCAAGGGCAAAGCTCAATACCCTGCTCTCGGACCTCCAGGCTGCCTCCATCTGATGTCCAACCACCATCCCTAATGACCCAGCAACAGGACTAAGGGTCAAAAAGGCTCAGAGGCTACCAAATTCTGGAGCATTATTCACAATCTATGGGGAGGACACCACCATTGTAGCTGAAGCTCAAAAAGAGCTGTAACTTCCAGGGCATAGAAGGCTGGAGAGCAAGGGAGTTTTGTTGGAATGTTGGCCATAGAACCCTTTCTTCAAATTCACATCAAAAGCCAAGTATTAAAAAGTAGTCACTGAAAGTGGGTGCTTATGGATCAGCAGCCCCCTCCCCTAAGGGGCCTGGGACACAATACCATTTGCAAGTCATGACTTATAAAGTGGCAGAGCAGATCTGGGGAAAACAAATCTTTCAAGATTATGCAAATGGTGAATGGGGAGGTTTTTAGCTATTAGTGCTTCTAAGAACAATCCCATGAAACACAGCTTTCAGGGCACGCAGGATGTGAATTAGAAGAAAGGAGCAGAGCCTCTGTGCTTCCCGCAAGCAGCCGAGGGGCCTTACTGAGAGAGGTCCATGTCCTTCAGCTTCCCCACTTCTTTCCTGTGTTTCTCCTGAAACTCCTTGGCCGCTTCGTCCTGTGGTCAGAGTCAGGCAGGGGATAATCAGAGAGGTGAGGGGGGACACCGTCACACCTCTCCTTCACCACGCGCACCACCTCCCACCCCTGCAGAGGAAGCTCTTGCCAAAGTGTACACGAACGTTAAAACATGCCTTCTGAAAAATCTAAAAGGACAAACAAGTATTGCAACAGAAGCGGCCTGACTGCCGGCTCTCACACACACTCAGCGGGAGGCCTCGTCCAGGGCGGGGAGCACACGCAAAGGCAGGGAAACTTGGGGAGTGTGCTCCTCACACCCCTTGGACCCCAGCGCCCCTGAGCCGGGCCAGCGCCGAGGGCTCTTCTTCAGGGCAGAGAGAGGAGGTTCGGTGTTTGTACCAGGTCGTCGCTCAGCGTCTTCATCGTGGGCTCCATAACCACATCATTCACTGCCACCATCTGCTCCTCGATGGCCTTCTCCTGCACTTCATTAAACAGCTACAAAAGACCAAGGCCGAGAAGCAGAAGATGAAGGAGCAGCTGAGACCCAGCCACTAGTTACTAAACCATTTAGCACACGCTCCGCGTGGTTTAGGAGTCCATGCACTCGTGGAGGAGCAGGAAAACAGAGTGGAGACAAGGCACACTCCAATCAGGGGTGCCTCTGGGAGAGAATGTTACAGCTGAAGCCCCCTATTTCTGCGTGTGTGTGAGAGAGAGAAGATCCGAGGCAATCAGAACCAAATGTTAACATTTCTGCATCTTTGGGCAGAAAATGGGCCAAAACCCTGCCCTCAGCTGAGGTTACCTTCACAACCTTGCGGATGATCCGGTTGAAAAGTCCCATCAATTGGCCCGAGGGCAGCTCAATCTCCTTTTCCAGCTGGTCCACAGACTTGTGCTGCAGGCCAATCCCCAAGAGAAGAGCCTGGGGACAGGAAATCTGTTGGAGTGGCTGCCAGAACAGGCTTTTATCCATTAAAATGGCACTGAGAACCAGAGTTACTCTCCCTTGGTCAAAACGTCGACTGGCACTACTGGGAAATCTTCCCGCTCATCCACCAGGAAGCACGCCTTCCTCCTGAAATCCCCAGACTAACTTCTTATCCCGGCAAACAGCCGCATCACAGCTGTGTGACAATACAGGGTGCTCCTGGACCTCTGATAAGCAGAGAAAGAATCGAGGCAGATGGTGGGGTAGAAGAATGTGGATTCAGACAGCAGCTCTTCTACTAACTGTTTTGCTGGATGCATGACTTGACTGGAGAGCCCAAGGGTCCCCTACCTGCAAAAGGGGACCCCTACCCCCTCATCAGAACCATGAAGAAGTAAATGCTATCAGAACCACGAAGAACTAAATGCCCAAAGTTATGTCATAGCAGCCGATCAACTCCCAGCATATAAACTGCTCCACAAAGCCAGCACACGAGCAGCGGGTAACCTACCGACTGGGCCGCAGACAGGGCCAGGTCCCCCAGCTGGTTCAGGAAATACAGCCGGGAGATGGCTGGGATCATGTCCATGATGAGGTGATAGTCAACCATGTTCCGTGAATACATCTCCAGCCTCTTCAGATCGTAGGGGAGGAAGAGTGCTTCCAGCTCCTCCCGGCGCAGGGCTGGGCGTGCAACAGAGCCCGAAGGGTCAGGGCAGCCCGGCGCAGGGCTGGGTGTGCAACAGAGCCCGAAGGGTCAGCGCAGCCCGGCGCAGGGCTGGGCGTGCAACAGAGCCCGAAGGGTCAGCGCAGCCCAGCGCAGGGCTGGACGTGCAACAGAGCCCGAAGGGTCAGCGCAGCCCGACGCCCCTGCCGGAACTCCCACGTGGAATGCACAAGGGTCCCCGGGGGGCACCCAGCAGCTGTTCCTCCACTAGCCTTCAGCCAGAGCAGGGGAGGACCACCCGCAAGTGCTGCCCACCCATACAACACCCCGCCTCAGGCAGCCCTGACCTCCTCATGCAGAGGGGAGACAGCCCGGGCTGTGTGACGGGGTGGGTGGTGTGTGACCCTCGTGTTGGCATGGGACTCTGAGCATTTTCCCCACTTCATCACTTCTCTTCAGGACCCAGCTTCGCAGGCAGCACACAGGCTCCCACCCTCAGCTCCAGAAATAGATTTTTCCACCCAAATATAATTGATCCCAAAAGAGACACACATTCACATAACAACCAACAGGGGGAAAAATCCCCACAGCTGTTAGCACTAATGATCCTTTACACCTTTTTTATATTTTAAGTATTCAAACAGAATCTGTGTGCCCAGAGCACTTCTGTGTGTTGGCTACAGAAGGCTGGCAGCAGATTCTTATTACAATTTCATGAATGAGGAAATGGAGCCTCAGAATCGAGCTAGTTGCCCTAGCTCACGGAATTTAGAACAGGTTCCAGAACTGACTAGCTGCAGGCCTTACATATGTCTCTGAAGCCAAGTCACACGTGCCTCTAGTCCTGTCGTGGGGATGACAGGCACAGCGCATGACAGAGGCCCTGGGATGGGGCAGGACCTGCTAAGTGGAGGTGGTGGCAGGGGATACAGGCCTGCAGCTGGTCCCTCCAAGCCTAGTCTAGCCCGCGTCCTGGACCACACGCCCGCCTCCCATACGTTCCGCACAACCAAGCCCCTCCAGCCGCCCAGCCAGCTCACCCGGCTGCACAGGTTTCCCGATGTTTCTGTTCTGAAGGATGTTCAAAGCCAGGGGAGGAGAGAAGCTGCTGAACTGGTAAGACAGCAGGGCTAGGAACCGCCTTCGGAAATCTGCGGGTCCAACCAGATGGAGTCAGAGCTCTGCAGGGCCCAGGGCCCGTCACCTGGCTGCCCCCTATGTCCACTCCCCACTCACCTTTCCAAAAGGCGGAGAGCCAGGCGCCCTGGTCTGCCTCCTCCTCGTCCATCAGTGTCTTCAGCATGATGCACGAGTGCTCTCCGGTCAGGTCATTCTGGGGAACACAGATCCCTGACTGGTACCAAGGCCCCCTTTTATGAAGCCCCTGTCAACACGCATGGGTAAGCGTGCTCTACGGACCCTTGCTTCCTCCCCAGAGGGAGGGGCGGCCTCACCCTCATTCTCGCAGGGCCCACTGCCTACATGACAGCTTCCAGAGGCTACTCTGTCCTGATGGCCCCTGCGATGAAGCAAAGCTGCTCAAACCTTCGGAGCGTGCCTTCTGCTGTGAGCCCCTGGCTCACACCAGGTCAGACTATGAGCCGAGAGGCATTACAGCTTAAACACCACATGACCCAGTCAATATGTTTTGGGCGCTCACAGCAAAGACTCCATGGCCAGCAAACAGGAACACCACATGACCCAGTCAACATGTTTTGGGCGCTCACAGCAAAGACTCCATGGCCAGCAAACAGGATGGCGAGGGCTCTCATGCTGGCAACAGGTTTACAGGGGCAGGCTCCTTTAGGTTCTAAAACAGTGGCCACAGGTTTTAAGATTTTTTACTACACAACAACCACATAGCCCAACACCATAAAAATATCTAACGGATTTCAACTGAAGGGCATTCAAGTAACAAAATGCCACCACCAAGTCACAAGCAAGCAATGCACGGCACCAGAACACAGGGACGCACCGCGGACTGTGCTGAACTCGCTGGCTCCAGTGTGCTTCCTGCAGTCGATGGCCAAGGCCACGCCCCAGCCTCGACCAGCCTCGCTGATGAGGACCCAGCCCCTCCACAGCCGCCCCTGCCCCGTGGAAGCAGCCACACACCCAGTGTTCCTCACCAGTCCAGCTCTGAACACTCAAATGAGCATCTCCCTTGGATACTGACCTTGAGCTCTCCAAAACCACACCTCCCACACTCCCTCTGAGCTGCTGGCCTCCCCTCTCCAGCCAAACAGAGCGATCAGGAGAACATCACCCTCCTGGCATGACCTCCACCAGCCGCCCGACGCCCTCTGTGCCCACACTCTTCACTGCCCGAGGGATGCGCTGGCCCCTCTCCTGCCCTCTGGCCTCTTCTGGGCCTGCAGTCCTGTCATCAGCCCCCTCACCTGTGTCTGCATGAGCTCTGCAGGACCACCGCCTGCAGCCGATGAGCATGTTCTGGAATCTCCCGGCTGACGAGCCCACCCCAACTCCAATCTCCCTCCAGCGACCTATTCCTCTGACCCCTCTGCCTCGTGTAGGAACCACCTACTCAGTCTATCTCCTCACCTCCTTCTCTTCTCCCGTCAGGGTAACCCCTCCACAGAAGCCACCTTCACTTCAACCACCAGTGCCAGAGTCCACTGGTCAAATGTCCTCAACTTATTCATTCTCTTGAGGGCAATGACTCCCCTTCTTTAAGCCACAGACCCTGCCCTTCTCCTACAGATCACAGCTCTTCCTCCTCAGCTCCCCACCTTGATGTATTTTCCAACTCATTCCTCTAAATGCTGGAACGTCCAAGGACTCACCTTTATTCTTAGCCCCTACTTTCAACAGCTTTAAAAACTTACTCACTGAACAAAAGTATGTACTGAACACACACTATACACAGCAGACGCTATTAAGTGCTGGGGTTACAGCTGTGAAGAAAACAGACACTGACCCCCTCCAAGATCCTTTATCCAGGAGTATATTCTATTAAGAACACACTGATGACTCAACTCTCTGTCTCCAGGCCTAGCCTCTTCTTCAAATTCCAGATTCCTGTGGTCAACTGCCTATTCCCTATGTCCACTTGGAGGTCTTATTAGACCCCAAAACAGTTCTCACTTCCACCCCCAAATCTGGTCCTCCCCACTGAGTCTTATCTCAGCAAACAGCACTTCCAACACCCAGTCTCTCAAGCCAAAAATCAAAGCACTACCCTCAAGCCTTCTGTTCACTCATCTTCCACATCTCCACCCTTCAACTCTACTCAGTTCACCTTCCAAACACCCCTGGCATCTGGCCCCTTCTCTCCCCTATGTCCCCCTGAGCCACGCCACCCCTCTCATCCGCTCATCTCCCCACCTCGACTGCGGTCCACTGTCCACATGGCAGCCCGAGAACCTTCCCTCTAACCCCTCCCTCCACCAGAAGAGGGACCATGAACCACCATCCTTTCAAGGGTCCTCCAGCCACACCGGCCTTGTATCTCCTTCAAATCACCAATGTCCTTTCCACCTCAGGTCCTCACATTTGCTGTGGCCTCTGCTTGGAAATGCTCTTCTCTGAGGGCAGGGCTGTCACACGGCTGGCCCACTCTGGCCGTTGAGGCTGCAGTGTGACAAGTCACCCCGGAAGCCTGGCCACTGACCACGCCATCGCCACCTGAGCGTTTCTTGTTTGCTCACTTTGTGCTGCCTATTTCCACTCATCAGAAAACAAGCTTTCCTGGCTTATCTTACTCACTGCCTGATTCACCACAGGTGCTACATATTTTTTCTGATAACCTGTCTCACTAGCTCTCCCACATTAACACTTTATTCTCTGTGGCTCTGTTGACCACACAATCGCATCCCTCCTTCAGATACCAACTTACCCCAAGCACTGCTAAAACCACTTTCTTCCTGTTTTTTTAAAAAGTACATATGCGAGAAGGCCCCCAGTGACAGGATTCCAGAACCAGGGGAACAAGTCCGTGTACACCTCTGCCATCTCAGTCAAGCACAAAGCCGCTTGACTGCGTGAGGCGGAGATGCGGGCAGGAATGGGTGTGACCACGTGGCGTCTCAGTGAGGCCGGCTGCCCTGGGGGCTGTCAGAGCCAACCTCCTGGCAGCTCAGGGACGCCTGCTCAGAGTGCAGCCAGAGGAACCAGGGCTCTGCAAGGACACACCTGTCGCCAGCCCTTCTTTGCCACAGGCCTCACTCACCGGGGTCTGTCGCAGATAAACAGGAACAAACCCAGCTCGTTTCCAGAACCTGCAAAGACAGAGACAGCAGGTCGCCACGTGTGCATTCTGGGAGCGGCTGGCATACAAGGCTGGGAAGGGCCATGGGGAATCTTCGATGGCTGTTGCCCCAAGACAGACAGACACAGCCCATATAGCACGAGTTCTCAGGACACCAGGGCCCAGAGGACACTTACTTGAGGAGCCTGGGGGTCAGGCCGTAGGACACCCCCAGGTAGTCCAGGTGTTCAGCAGGCCTCTCGTTCAGCTTGAGAAGTAAGGGAGGCAGGTCCTTCCGGGGAGTGACGACTTCTTCCAACAAGCTGACGGCCTGGCGGATGCCGGGGGAGGGCATGTCCACCCAGCGGGGGAGGAGGAAGGTTAGCGACATGCCCAAGCACCCCAGCCACACCAGGCTCTGGACGAACACACCAAAAACTGGGGCGGGTTTCTAGGTTTGTTCCCATGGTTTTAAAAATGAAAACACACCACTAAGCCCAGTGATCATTCCCAAGAATCCCAAACCCCTGGAATCACACTCCTCAGAACCCAGAATTCAGGAAACAGCCACATGTTTAGAAACACCGAACACAAAGACAGAGGCAGGGTTCTCAAGATAGGTTGAAGACGCAGGTCTGCCACCAGATGGCTGCAGTGTCTTGGAAGTGACAAACCTCTGAGCCTGACCTTAAATACAAGCCTTCCCCACCTCCTGAACAGGCATGTTGTGAAAAATCAAATGAACCCGCATGAAAAGCCACCCCAGTTCCTAGTGTTATATCCAGAAAGACAGAGCTTCCCTGGGTCTGGCTTCAGTACTGAGGGGAGGAGACTCTGCAGAGCTAGGGCTTCAAGCTCAAAGGTGCATCAGCATCACCTGGGAGCTTGTTAAGACCCAGATTACTGGGTCCTGCCCCAGAGCCTCGATTCAGGGGGGATAGACTTAACACGTCTCCAGATGAGGCTGATGATGCTGATCCGAGGGCCTCGGTTTCAGTGTTAGCTGGAGAGAAAGAAGCGTCTCCAAAGCCAGAGAGGAGCTCAGCTGCTGCAGCCCACGGTAGCCCAGACCATGAGACTGCTCTTGAGGACGATCCCGAAGACCCAGAGAGAAACCTGGTCTCTACCAGGAGCCGGTAGCCCAGCCAGAAGACGCTTACCTCACTGCTGACAGTGTGAATCTCCTGCGACGTCTCCAGGACCTTCTCCTCAAGACAAGGGAACCTGCCCTCGTAGTACATCTGCAGCAGCTGCAGGGCTCGGCTGCCGTAGCCCATCTGTGAGCACACATGAGGGAAACGGGCGAGGGGAGCAGAGATGTCCTCAGCGTCCATGCACTTCTGCACCCCTGTACCGCTTCTAGAAAGCCTCACTCCGGGTCACCCCGCCCTTGGCAAAGAGAACCAATGAAACCCCCCAACAAGGTCAAAGCAGAGACCCTCAAGACCTCGTGTAGCAAGACCCTCGCTCTTGCACCATCTAGCCCGCCCATCTGCCACCCGGGTGGGAGGCCGGCCGGCCACGCTTTCTGATCCACGGCTCAGCCAGCCCCAAACTGATAACTCTCCAGCTAACTCCTCAGTGGAGGCTTCCAAGACAGGCAGTCATGACAGTAAGATCTGGTTCCCCAGCCCTCTGTCCTCACAAAGGGAAGAGCAACCATATACAACCATCCCGCCTGCCCATCCAGCCCCGGGCAAACCGCCCACAGCACTGGGTCTGCTACTCCTTGACCAGCTTCCTATGTAAACAACCAAGTACACCTGGCCCACTGAGCGGCCAGCAACACGCCTGCAACTAATAATAGCACCAGGTTTGAAGGCACAAGGACACGTTACCCCTTGATAATCCGGGTGAACAGCAATGCGAACCACCCTTCCACCTGAGAGACCGCCAAAGTCTGGGTCTTGGAACTGTGAGGGAGGCACAAGCCAGT
>NW_011495081.1:8370993-8406745 GCF_000754665.1 Bison bison bison | reverse complement strand
TTGGGTTGTGGGAGGGGGGGGGGGGGCAAAAGCCAGTAACTTAGCAACAAAGACAGCCTCCAGCATCACCAGCTTAGCCCCCCGAGACACACCAGGGAAAGCACTCCACCTGTTCTGACACTGTCCATGGAATCAGGTCACCTGAGGCCTTCTTGCCCCGAGACAGGCTGTTCAAGATGGACTGGCGAGAAATCTCCCCCTCAAGGCACACCTGTGGGGAAAGCAGGATGGTGCAGAGAGAGGCCGGCTCCAGGTGGAGCGCCCACCCACAGAACCTCACCTGCGCCCTACCCTTGCTCTGCCCAGGCCAGCTGTTTCCACTCCCGCCCACACTTAACCCTGTAACCAACTCATCTGTTTCTAAGGGAAGTTTCATTACTATGTCCTGTGGGCATCCTGACACCGTCACCTAAGGAGGCAGAATACTGACATCCTCCTGGCCCAGAAAGCAAAACCACACTAGATGAGGGTCTCCACACACGGTGTACACGTGAGCTCATCGATTAAGACTCGGGAGGGTCATATGGCTCTGTACAGAACTGTGCAAATTCACAATGACTCATGCATGGGTAAACACAGTTAAACACGGTATGTGCATGTAATGAAATACAACTGTAACCCTTAAAAATTATGCAAATTATGAATATTTGACATGTTGGAAAAAAAGATTGCCAAATACTATGATCCCATGTTTGTGAATAAGAAAAACAATAAAGAAATGCATAAATACATGCCAGGCACTACAAACATGTTTCCAATCTGCCTTTTAATTTTACAAGTACCATGGATTGCTTTTGAAATAGAGAGGAAAACAAAGTTCTGTTTCAGGAGCTATAAGTCAAAATATGCAAAGCCAGTTCTGCCTTTCAGCCATCCGTGAACAGTGAAGCTTTGGGTGTGTGTTAGGGTGGTGGTTTCCTTTGCACCCTAACTGCCTGCCTGGATACACCCAGTCACTTGGCTCCAGCCCAGGAATCAACAGCTTCTGCTTCTGCACTCCCGTTACTGAGCCACTAATCCTTGATTGCCTAAGCGGTTCCCAAAATGATGCTACAAGGACACCTCAGCTTCTGTACCTGGATGACGGCAAGCACTTCTGGAAGGGCATTCTGGGTGGGGGGCACAGGAGGCAGGAGGCAGAAGAGATGGTGAGCAGGGGCATCAGAAAGCATCTGAAGGTCGTTGGGAGAGTTCTGTGGAGCACAAACAGGGTCAGTGAGAAGCCCTCCTCATCCCGTCCTTATTCGAGCGGCTACTCCAGAATCATGACTACAGAACTGCCTTCCCGAAGCCGAGTGAAGTGCTGACGCCCAGGAAAGCACATGCCAGCATCTCGGCTGGGCAGCCTGATACTCTCCACAAGGGCTTCAGTGCGAGGCGCCTCCTATGTTCGCGGTCACCTCACCATGAGTGCTGAGGCTGCAGAGCAGGGGCGGACAACTGCTTAGCTAGCACTACGCACCTCACAGCTGGGAAGCAAAGGTCCTCTTGATAAGAGGCTGCTATTTTAGGAAAACCTCTCAGGGCTTCTAACACCAACCCTTCAGCTTTCTATTAAAGGCTATTATTCATAAAAATGCTACCTAGACACACACAAAGTGTCCTTTCCAATGTTATCTTTTTAGTTTTTAAGACTTCCAAATATTCTAAATTCTCACTCACTGATCCCTGAAAATAGCCCGGGGGTGTAAGGCTGGTCTCAGGTCACAGAGCACCCCCCAGATTACAACTGCTATGTCATCTCAGCCCATCCATTCAGCCAACTGGCAAGAAATATAAGTACCCCTTTTAAAATGGGCAACACTTACCACCCTCTCCAGCCACCACACACAGAGCTACATGCAGAAATCCCATGCTCCGTATACAAAGCTGGAGCAAAAGACAAGCCTGAACAACGGGAAATGCAACTCTGAAGTAGAAGCCCTGGCCCCTGCCAACATCAGGACATTCTAGTCCCAGTAGATTGGTCACCTGAGCCACTGGGTAACAAAAGACGCAAGAAGTCAAGTAAAAGGCACCGCCAAGAGCTGCAATTCACCGCTGAAGTCCACGTGAGGGCTGGTTTCAGTTACCTTGTAATGAGAAGCCACGTAGAGAGCCATAAGCCGTTGGAGGAAAACCTCGGAGGCCTTATGGTAGCAAAAGAGGGTATCTCTATTAACATAGTAGCTGGATTTGAGGTTAAGCAACCAAAACATATCAAAGATAGCCCCGAACAAGGCACGCTACTTCCAAGGACAACCTGGATACGTGGGTTCCCTCAGCCTGGGAAGAGGAGGCCCTGGTTCTAAGCAAAAACATAGCAGGGAAGGAAGAGAAGGAAAATCGAGAACATTCCACCTTGTCCTCTTCCCAGAGCAGCAGCCTATGAGGCAAAGGGCCAGAACCTTCAGTTAAACTCTCCCATCATCTCCATTCCCTTTCACAGGACGAATGGAACCCAGGAGGATACAGCTCACACGCTTCAGGCAAGGGGCAGCCAGAGACAATCCGAGTGATGTTGAGGCAATCCAGGCACAGCAAGTCGTTCAGCCACTTCTCCACAGCATCCCCAGGGGCGTATCGGATCGACTCCTGCAGGGAAACCTCATGCAGGGTTCGCACTGTTCAAAACACACGCAAGACTAAATACGTTTTGTCCAGGAGATCAAGGCAAATGTTCTACTTTATCTCTGTCACGTGGTACCCACATAAATATGGCTCAAGAATTTAAACTGAGTGGTTTTAAATTGTTCCGGTGGAAAAAATAAATAAATAAATTGTTCCGGTGGATGTTCAACTTGTCTGGACACCAACCCCCAAAGGTCTCACTACGTCAAGGCAACCAATGCCCCGAGATGGTGACAAACAGGAATCCAGTCACCAGAAGGCCCAGGTCAGCCTCCCGTCTGGTCACTAGTTTGCTGTTCCTCAGAGAAAAGCAACTTCATCTCTTGGGGACTCAGCCTCTCTGCCTGATCATCAGGTCTGCTATCACCCACAATGTCATGAGGGGAAGGATCCAGGAAAAGTGTGACGTGACTTGCTGTGCACCGCAGGCCCATCCAGAGCTCCGGGGGTACCTGATGCCAGCCTGGCCGTCGCCGTGGTCTTGTTCTCAGCGGTGGTGCTGACCTGGCTCTGGGCACTCTGTTGGCGGAGCTGCTGAATTAGCTTGAGGGACAGGGACCGGCCAGTGCCCTCGTAGCTAGGAGAAAAAGCAAAGGCAGTTAGGCTTGAGGTGCCGAATCACCTCTCCAGGAGGGGACAGAGAAAGTAGTTCTCTGTCCTCAACCTGATGAAACCCCAGACTCCTGCTTGCTGAGAACAGCCCTTCACCTCTGAACTTCCAGCAGGGCATGTGCATGGCCAAAGGAAGCTGGGCTGCATGGTGGCTCAGCTCGGAGCCATCTAGGCCTGGGCTCAAGTCCTGGCATGTCCGTTTAGTACCTCTGGGCCAGGAACTCAACCTCTCTCAGCCTCCTCCTCAAAAGGGGACTAGTGTACACAGCTCACAGGGCTGTACTACGAACTAAAAGAGAAAGATCAAAAAGATGACGTGAATAAAGCCTGTAGGATAATGGAACTGCAGCAAAGATGAATGGTCGATTAACGAGAAGTTGCATGCTTGAAAGATGAACAGAGAGCATTTCCAGTTTGGAAAAATCAAGATTAAACAAATCCACCATCTTTTTTTTCATGACTACTTTCCCTTGAAAGAGGACATAAACTAGAAAATTTTTCTAATTTTCAATTAGAAAAATGAACAGAGGACCTGAATAGATACTTCTCCAAAGAAGATACACTGTGGCCAAAAAGCACATGACAGGACGCCCCACATCAGCCAACTAACAGGGACACACAAATGAAGGTCACACGAGCCACCATTCATGCTCACTAGGACGGCACAGTCAAAAAGGACATACAAATACTAGCAAAGACGTGGAACCCTTACACGCTACTGGTGGGAATGCAAAATGGCACTGTTGCTTTGGAAAACAAGCTGGCAGTTCTTCAGTTAGAAAGTTCCCATTTGACCCACTAGTTTGACTTCCAGGTATACCCTCAAGAGAACAGAAAACGTTCTACACAAAAACCTACACGCGAATGTTCACAGCAGCACTGTACTAGCCAAGAGAGAAATAAACGATCAACAGACGAATGGAAAAACAAGATGTGCATAAACACACACCGGAATGTTACTTGGCCAAGAAAAGGAATGAAGTACTGATATAAGCTACATGGAAGAACCTTGCAAACATTATGGTTAGAATCACAAAAGACCACATATTCAAAGATTCCACTTATATCAAGAGTTCAGACTAGGCGAATCCATACATATAGGAAGTTGATTAGTGATTCCCTAGAACTGAGGAAAAGGAAGGAATGGAGGATGATAATTAAAGGGTATGGAGTTTCTTTCCGGGAAAATGAAAATGTTCTAAATTGTCGTGATGGCTGCACAACTCTATGAATATACTAAAAATCACTGAGTTACACACTTTAAATGAGTAAACTGTATAGTGTGTGAATAATATCTCAATAAAGATGTTACCAGAAAAAGTAAAATCCATCTTATTTAACTATTTTCAGTGTAAGTAAAGCAGTCAAATAATAAATCTAAAATATAGAATCATTTCTTCAAAATGTGACTTCCATATAGAAATCAACAATGAAGGCAAGTACACGTTGACCTGGGAAGATTTCACAGTATATTTTTTTTTTTTTTTCTGGCCACACTGTGTAGTTTGTGGGATCTTGGCTCCTTGACCAGGGATCAAACCCAGGCCACCTGCAGAGGAAGTTCAGATTCCTAACCACTGAACCACCAAGGAATTCCCAGTATATTTTTACATGAAAAAGCAAACGCAAAACATTATGGAAACTATGCTTATGTTCTTATTCAAAATGAAAAAGTAAAATAAATGTACACCAAAATTCTAACAAGCTATCTCTAGAGAGTCAGATCACTGGATTTCTTTTTGCTTACCTTCCCTTTCTCACTTTCCCATAGCAAACAACTAAATATTTCAAAATTTTGAAAAAGCTCTTGAGTCTGCTTTCTTATGATAATTACACAGTTACTTTAATACTACATTTTCACATAATTCCAGGGGATAAGACATTGGTGCATGTGTGTGCTAAGTCACTCCAGTCATGTCCGACTCTTTGTGCCCCTATGGACGGCAGGCTCCACTGTCCATGGGATTCTCCAGGCAAAAATACTAGAGTGGGTTGCCCATGCCCTCCTGCAGGGAATCTTCCCGACCCAGGGATGGAACCTAAGTCTCTTAAGTCTCCTGCACTGGCAGGTGGGCTCGTTACCACTAGCGGCACCTGCGAAGCCCAACACACTGGTATCGCTGTCCATGTGCTCCCTAGGAGCTGGTCAGACCTAGACAGCAGACGCTCGTCAACTGGGTGATGAAATTCCTGTCTGGTGTTGCCTGTTCTGGTGGGCTATAGCTCACACCAGAGGGAGCTGTAGTTCACTATGAAAGGGTAAAAGAGAAGGCCGATGAGAGAGTGAAGCAGGCCCAAAGACTCAAACTTTAGGTATCAGCCCTATCCACCCAGGCGCAGGTCACGTTCACTAAATCCCACCTAACTGGCAACATCCTGTAAAGGAGGCAACGGCTCCTGCCCGGTGCTCACCCATTGATGGTGGATGCCATGAAAACAAGGTAGGGGCCCAGAAGACTCTTCACCAGGGGAAGGGGGATGGCAGCAGCTTCATCAATCACAACGAGCTCAGCCTGGCCCAGTTTCACAGCATCTGCAGGATGTATGTACTGCAGGAAGGAAAAATGTACATTGTTAGCTTGGCCGCCGATACCATGGCTGCAGTCACTGGTGAGTCACCATAAAGGCCCTCTCTTTCCCCTCTCCCCCGTCCTCCGTCTTCTTTCTCTCATTCCTTCCCTGGTAGGACAAAGCAGGGACAGCTTAGAGTCAGATGCCTGGGGCCTAACAGTTCAACCACTGACTGTGTGGCCCTTCTTCTCAGAGCCTCAGATTCCTCTCCAGAAAATGGAGGAAATACTGATGGCTGCTTGAGAAAAAAATTAGGTAAAATTAAGTAAATCTGCACCAATGCTCTGCCTAGGACCTGGCGAGTGACAGGTGATGCCTCTACTTCCTTTCTCTCCCCTCTTTCTCATGCTTCCCCCAGCCTCACTCTGACCTGTGGGCCAGAGGCAAGCTTGGCCCCAGCGATGGCTGAAGCGGAAGACTTCAGGTTCCCAAGCATCTCCGACACGCTGCGCACCGTGTGTCCTGCTGTGACACAGTCTCTATTAAGCCCAATTCTTCCTGCACTGGTGGGGGCACTTCTAAGACTCATGGTCTTCTTACTGCTCGCACACTTGTGTTATTAGCCTGTCACAAACTCGCCACGAACTTGGCTCCCTTACGCCCATCAACAACCTCTTCAGTCCCTTCAGGGGTTCCTGCTTCTTTCAAGTTTGCAAAAGACCACGAAGAAGTATTTTACAGGAAAGGAAACCTGAAGAGCCAATTAACATCAACAACAGTATTCAACCTCACTGGTAATTAGCACAATGCTGAAGACAACAAGGAGATCCTATTTCCTATGCATGCGGGCAAAATTTAATTAGCAGTAAAACACCAATGTTTGTGAGGACATGGGGAAACAAGAACTCAGCAAAGTGCTGGGTTGAAGGTAATCCCGCACAAACACTTGAAAGGAGAATCTGGCAAAATCCGAGCAAGATGGAAAGCTATGCATATTCTAAAACCCAACAATTCCAATTCTAGACACATATAAACTCTAATGTACTCACACAGTGCTTAAAAATGAGTCAATCAGATCTCAAGCTTCAATCTGGACAAACCCGAAAACAAGTGTTGAGTGAAAAAAGGCATGCTGAAAAAGTATGCCTATAGGGTATGCTACCATTTATGGATACATAATTACGTAGGAAAATATAAACACATGAATTGAAAGGAGATACGCAATCTCAGAGCAGAGTTATCTAAGGGGAGCGAAAAAAGGGAACGGATGGGGAAGGGTACAAGAGAGACTTCCACACTGAGGTTTTAGATCTTTAAAACACAAATATAAATGGCTTTTAAGATATGAAACAAACACAGCAAGCAGCAAAATGCCAGCATTTCTTAGGCTTGAGTGCTGGGCACCTCGGTATTATGTTACATCGGTCTCTGTGCTTTTCTGTAGTCTGAACTATTTCATTACAAATAAGATTTTGTAACTGTTTTGCAAGAAGTTGAGGGATCAAAGAGGCAGAGACCCCTCTCATTTCCAACAGTGGGATACATGTCCTCAATGGGGCCCCATGTCTTGGATTTTTACAGAGAAGAACTAAACAAGCACCTCATAAAAGCAGCAGACCCTGGAGAGGCGGAGCTGACTTTAAACCTAATATTCTTCTATATCTCAATTTCCAACAAGAAGAGGCCTCAAAGGGACATAAATGTGGCCTCATAAAATCAGGTCACCTCTTCTGCACTTCAACTCCAGCCTAGAGACAAAATGACTCTGGTAATACGAGAGGGTCTCTGAAGACAGACCCCAGGAGCAGCGAGGGCTGAGCCAGGCATTTCAGGGCAAGGCTTCCCTTCTCTGGTCTGCGTATTTCTCTCAAGTTTCAACAGATCTCTGTATTCTCACGGCCTGCAGCCTGCCCCTCACCCCTACCCCAACACTGGCCTTTCCTCCTCGAAGCTGAGAGAACCAGACCAAAGTAGGAAGAAATTACAGAAAGAACAGTCTAGAGACTCAGCAAGAAAAAAAATTACAGTCCTTGAGGAAAAAGGCATGAGCACTTAACATTATTTATAGCCTAGATCTTTGATGAAAGGTGTACCTACTTGACAGACATATACACAAAGGTCAAGGGTGTAACCTGCCACGCTTACCTGGCCCACTTCCCACCCCAGCCCAGCTCCAAAAAATTCTCAATAGACCTACTCCATTAGGCGCCCATAGGGCCCCATCCCTTCTGCAAGCCTGTCATGATTTAACAAAATTGTAGCCTTTGGACAAGTACAGACCATTCAGGCTTACAAAGCACAGGAGATTTATAGAGCTTTCGGGGAAACACTGTTTAAAAAGGAAAGCAGGCCACTGGCTAAACCACAAAGATTCAGCGTACATCTCACAAAGACCTTTTCTTCTTTCAAACGGTAAGGTTATTGTTCTAGCTATAGATGCATGGTTTCAAAACCTGCTGTAACTAAGCAGAATTAGAAATGACGTCAGAGAAAATGATTCCATTTCTCTTAGTTGATTAGCATACTCACTCAGTTTTCAAGGGACAAAACTACAACTTTTCGATCTGGCTTACATACATCTGTTAGTTCGTTTGAATGTTTTTCTTTAGAAGAGGCTGAAAATATGGAAGAGGTTTACCGTAAAGCAACAACACTGTCTAAAACATACATAATTACACATCACATAAAACAGCTATAAAAGGAGACATCTTAGAACACTTATACACAGCGGCACACTGGCCCCACGTGGCAGGATTCGGAACAAGCCTCACCTGAATGGTCTGCCTGTGCTCCCGGAACACGTTCACTCTAATCACTGCTTTGTTAAATTCAGGATTGAGAGACTGAATGATCTCGTAATCCAGATGCTCCTGACGGGGAAAAAGCCAAACCAATGTCAAACGTCAGAAACAAGCTTTCGAAACGAAAATAAGTTTGCATTCTACAGACTTCACCTGGATTTATACTCAGCATGGAATCAAAATAAGCTCTTATCCTAACTTCCTACCTGATACTGCAGAGCATCAAATCCTTTAAACACAAATTCAAACAGAGTGTGGAGGTTATCCGGGCTCGGGGAGGTAACAAAGATATTGGAGTACCTGTTGAACAAAAGGAGGATTTTTTTGCTTTTAAGTAATTAGGAAATTGAAGAAATGTTAAGAGAATTTAAAAAAAGAAAATATTTTTGTTTGCCCCTGTTACACAGGTGATAACAAGAGACAGTGGTGGGGGATAAAAAAATCAGGACACACATTTTGAGGAGGAAAAGTAAAATAACTGCAGACCTGAGGGTATTTTTGCTCCCAACCTAATGAAAACAAGTTGCCAATTTGAAGGGAGCACATCCCAGCAATTAGCTACCAGCATCCATGAAAGCACACTGCTGAGGGCACAATGGTTTCAAACTGTGGTCCTGGAAAAGATTCCCGAGAGTCCCCTAGACTGCAAGGAGATCCAACCCATCAGTCCTAAAGGAAATCAACCCTGAATACGAATGAGAAGGACTGATGCTGAAGCTCCAATATTTTGGCCACCGGATGCGAAGAGCCGACTCACTGGAAAAGACCCTAATGCTGGGAAAGATTGAAGGTGAAAGGAAAAGAGGATGAGATGGTTAGAGAGAATCACCAACTCAATGGGCATGAATTTGAGCAAACTCCAGGAGACAGGAGAGGACAGAGGAGCCTGGTGTGCTGCAGTGCATGAGGTCGCATACAACTTAGTGTGACACAACTGAGCGACTAAACAGCAGGAGGGTGCCCTGGGGACCGCTCCCTCAGTGTCAGAGATGGCACCGGCTCCCCAGTCCTGCACCCCTGGCCCAGAGAGGGCCTCACGCTCATCACTAGCTATGCTGACAGGTTTTCAAATCATGCAGCCAAAGTGCTCCGTCGTGAGCAGGCGAAGGCCACAGTGAGCCTCTGAGGGATCCTTGTTCAGTATAAAGGATGCGAAAGGCAGAGGGCCAGGTGGTACCACTAGAGCAGCCAGAGTAACAGAGTCAGAAGCTGAGTTCAGTCCCAGCACAACCAGCACTGACTTGGGGGAACCTTGGGTGAGTCACTGAAACTCCCTGAGCCTGGGTTTATCCATCTATGAAACACTAACGTTACTCTCAGGAGCACCAAGGAAGATCATGTATATAGGACACGGTAAATCCTAGTCCATTATTTGTATCTGCGAAGCTGTAAACACATGCTTTCCTGGCAGCTGCATAAATCTTCTGTCCAGGACAAAAGAATGGCAAGTGATGCCACACTCAAAGGCAGCTCCTCAATGCAAACAAGATTTTCTATTGATCAAATCATTAAAATGACAAACCTGTATTTTTCTCGGTCAGCAAAGCTGGTCATACACAGGCTCATTTCCTGAGAGTTTTAAAGTTCCTTACCACCATTTCTTTGCTCTTGTGTGTTTGTTCAACTCTAAATAGTTGTCACGAAGGCCCTGGTATCTGTATGCCAGGACACATATACGCGTACCTTTGGGATCTGGGGATAACAGCATTGTTCTTTCAAGCTGTTGCTGTTTAATCACTAAGTTGACGCTGGGAAAGACTGAGGGAAAGATTGAGGGCAGGAGGAAAAGGGGGTGGCGACAGACGATGAGATGGTAGGATGGCATCATCGACTCAACGGACATGGGTGTGAGCAAACTCTGGTAGGTTGTGAAGACAGGGAAGCCTGGCGTGCTGCAGTCCATGGGGTTGCAAAGAGTTGGACACGACTTAGCAACTGAACAACAACTGAACAAGTCACTAAGTTGTATCCAACTCTTTTGTAACCCCATGGACTGTAGCCCGCCAGGCTCCTCTGGGATTTCGAAGGCAAGAACACTGGAGTGGTTTGCCATTTCCTTCTCCAGGGGCTCTTCCCAACCCAGGGATTGAACCCGCATCTCCTGCACTGGCAAGTGGATTCTTTACCAGTGAGCCCCCAGAGACACCTGCTCTCTCTAGACAGGTGCCCAAGATCTAGAGAAATCACTCAGGAGCTCGCTTACACCAGGAACAGCCCCCCGACCCCTCGTCCTGCACACAGATCCCGCAGAGCTCAGGGTGCCTGAAGCCCGGGATCCCCCTTACCCAAAAGCCACCGCCCCAGCAATAGCCAGTCCCAGGGCTGCAGATTTCCCCCTTCCTCGGGCAGCCGTGAGCGCAACAGTACTCCTCAGGGTCTTTTCTGAGATCCCCTCAATGAATTTCAAGACAGCTTTGGCCTGTGGAAAGAGAAACATTGGGTGAGCTGTGAGAAAGGCTGAGGTTCAGCCACTTAAACTGGAATTGCGGGGGAGCAGGGGACAGGGGGCCGCTCTCGCCGACCAGCACCTAGACTCTTACTCCCGTGATCATGTCCTCTCAGTCTCCAGGCTTTTAACACCAACCAGATGCTGATAACCCCGCAGTTCACATCTCCATCCAGACCTCCTCCCCCACACCAGACTCTCCCCACACACCCAACTGCCCCCCTACGTCCACCACCCATCTCACACTCAATACCTAACGTCCCCCCAGTCCTCCTCCACCTACCATCTTCCCCAGCTCAGCTAGTGTCCAACTATTCAGGCCAAAAATTGCCTCCATTTTCTCCTCATACCCGACTCATCAACAAATCCTGTCCTTCAAAACATAAAAATCCCACATTCCTCACTATCCTCTTCCTCCACCACTATGGTCGAAGCCACCACCACTGTGTCCTGCCACCATTTCTACAGATACAGCAGTGGGCATTATCTCTAGGATACATTTCCAGGAGAAGAGCTGCTGAGTTAGAGTATGTGTGCATTAAAATGGGTGTCATGCCCAGTTATGGAACCCCCACCCATGTATGAAAGGCCTTCTTCTCTGCAGCCTTGCTGTCTTGCTGTATAATCCTGCAACTATGCCAACTGTCTCCCTGTTCACACTGTGCACATTGTTTGCTGAACCCGTGGTAGGCAAGGCGTGAGCAGGGAAGCTGGAAGAAAACTCAAGGAGTCATAGGAACTGCAAATGTTTATTCTCTTCTGACTGGCACAGAAGCCGTAGCAGCAGACTCGCTACGCTCTCCTCTCATGGTTGACCCCGTGGACACAGCTATAAGACAGCCATAATGCAGACGCAACCGAGTGGCAAAGGCTTTTCAGGGGGACCTTATGTATGCTACTGCTGCTAAGTCGCTTCAGTCGTGTCCGACTCTGTGCGACCCCATAGATGGCAGCCCACCAAGCCTCCCCATCCCTGGGATGGGTTGCCATTTCCTTCTCCAATGCATGAAAATGAAAAGGGAAAGTGAAGTCACTCAGTCATGTCCGACTCTTAGCGACCCCATGGACTGCAGCCTACCAGGCTCCTCCGCCCATGGGATTTCCAGGCAAGAGTAGTGGAGTGGGGTGCCATTGCGTTCTCCAAGCTTATGTATGTTTACAGAGCAAAAGTGGCCTGTCGCCAAGCAGATACACCATGATGCACAACCAGCCTGTTGGGATTCAGCCCCAAGTGGGTGGCATCACTGCAGCTGTTTTCCATCATGAGGGAAGATCCCAGGGCTGACAGGCCCGTGCTGCTTGTCTGCTCAGGCTGGATCAGAACTCTGAACACACCTGACAGCTTGCAGGTCTCTGGGCCATGTCTATTCAGCTCCCATCGCCATCCAGGAACCACCAGAAAAGCCAAGTTATATAACTGTATATTTACAAAACGTGGGGCGAGAGTGAGAGGCTGTGGGGCAAGAGGGTCTGATGACCACCATCTTGGCTAATCTGCTCTCTCCCCACACTTGCCAACACTGGGTACTGCTAAACTTTTAAGTCTTGACCAACCTGAAATGGGAACGTAGGATCATTGTTTCAATTTGTGTTACTTCAGTTATGACAGAAAGCAGGCACTTTTTCAAATCGATATAATTACTGGCTATCTATTTTGTTTGTAAATTACTCTGCTTTTTTGGACTGCTTTTTTTCATTTATTTTAGAATATTATTTTAGAGTACATTTTTTGTCCAAATTTCATACCCTTTTATTATGTTCATGGATTTTTCCATGTACATTTTATCAGAGTGCTTCACTTCTCTATTCTAGAGCAACAAGCAAAGGATTTGATACAGGGTTCAGCAAAGGCCAGGTTAGGGTGAGTAGGACCTGGATCCCCTCTGAGTGTTTCCAGCTGGAGAGACTTGAGCTTCCTCAAGCCCCACCCCTTCCTCCTGCCTGCGCCTAAGTGTCACTGCCCAGTCGTGAATGTAGAAGGTGCCCATGGGGAGACATGAAGAGTAGCACGGAGGGCAGGGGCGCCAGGAGAAGGGAGGGGCACTGCCAGTCGTGGTCACTTCTGCCCTCTCCCCATCCTCTCTCTCACTCCCCTTCTCTGATGATAAAGAAGGTACCAGGAAGTAGCTGAAAAGCAACCTGGAGCCTGCAGCCTGGGCCGCAGAGAGTGCTGCATAGCTGGTGATTCTATTTCCAGAAAGAAAAGGGAAACCAGCCTGTTGGGATTCAGCCCCAAGTGGGCGGCGTCACTGCAGCTGTTTTCCATCACGAGGGAAGATCCCAGGGCTGACAGGCCCGTGCTGCTTGTCTGCTCAAGTTGGATCAGAACTCTGAACACACCTGACAGCTTGCAGGTCTCTGGGCCATGTCTATTCAGCTCCCACCGCCATCCAGGAACCACCAGAGAAGCCAAGTTTACCAGCCCTGGTCACTTGCGGGAGCACAGAAATGCATCCTGGAAGCTCCCTCCCAGCCTGCTGTCTGTACCTACAGACCAGGTGGACCAGGTACCCTCATCACAGGGCCCTCCTCAGCACTCACACTGGAGCGGGGCTGAGTACTAGGTGCCTCCAGCCCTCCTCAGTTAAGAACAAGGCATAAGCAAAAACCTATGTCATCAACACTCAGTGAGAATGAAAGAATGCAGGTCCATCAGCCTGTGCTGGAGGGGTTCCTCTTTAAACACAACCCGTCTCCTCCCGACCCCAGCTCCTTGAACAAACAACAAACAACAGCTACAAACAACAAACCAGGGGGAAGGGGCAGATAAGCCCAGACTTCTGTGCTATGCTGGTGCTGCGTGCCCACGTGTGAGCAACAGAAAAGGCCCTGCCCCACAGAGCAGCCAAGCCTCATCCTAACTTGGCTTCTGTTCTCTGCTCTCTGTCTTTTCCCTCTGTGTGCTTCAGACAGGGATGGGGGTGTTCCGAACACATGTCACCTGGTCGAGGGTCTTGCAGCAGTCCACCAACACGCCCACAGGCTGGGTGTCCTGCAAGCTCTCCTTCAGCTCCTTCAGCTCCAGATCAGAGGGACCGAGACTCTCATCCTGCCAGAGAGGAGGAGGAGAAGGTTCACCGCTGCCGTTGGAGAGTCCGCCAGGAAACACAGCCTCCCCCAGATTCCCGGGCCCTGGCAGCTCACCGGCATCTGGGGAGGCAGGGCCTCAATGCTGGCGGCGTGGGAGGAGATGGGCAGGATGTTGAGCTGGTCATCGATGACAAGACACTTCTTACACGAGGCCAGAGAAAGAATAAACCTGAGGAACAAAACCACCGTTGTGAGGTGCTGGGAGCAATGTCAACACGACAAGGAAGGGCTTTTCTTTAGGAAAATTATCCAGCCCACGTCTCTACACCATCGTCTGTATAACAGGGCTGGATGATTCCTGCCTCCTTTACAAGGCACCTGAACATGCTATGCAGAGGAGACCAGTTACAGGGAGCTCTCTCGAGAGACTGATTATGAGTGCTCTTTCTGTGCAGAGCCCCTCAGCTCCGGGTCCCCTGGCCCTTCCCACATCCTCCAGGTTCACCCTTTAGTACTGTCTCCTTGAGCTGGGAACCCCAAAGCCACCCCATGTATTCTCACCAACCACAGAGGCAAACACACACACACAAATGGACACCCTTCTGCCACAGTGAGGGAAAAACAAAGAAAAGGGTGGAGAGGACAGCTCCCTTTAGCTGTAGTGCACAAACATTTTTGCGTGTAGAAAAACATGTTTGGCTGTAAAATCCACAGCTGCAAGAAAAGGGCCTCCTGCTCTACTTTCAAGGGCTTCACTCCCATCCGGCAGCACCGGGTGACTTCCAGACCCGCACCTTCCACTGAGCAGCTTCAGAGGGGTTGAAACGAGGCCCCACAATTCCCCCAGGCCAATTCCTAAACTGCAGTAGTACTGACACTGTGGCCCAGACCACTTTTCTTAGGGGGTGGTGGTGGTGCTTTTTGGCCCCCTTTCAGCTTTTTAGCAGCATCACTGGCCTGTACCTTCCAACACCCCCCACCCCGCCCCGCCCAGCCAGGTCCCACTATCCAAGTGTCTCCAGATACTGCCAAGTCTCCCCAAGGGCAAGACTGCTCAGGTTGAGAACCAATGCTCTAGACCATGGCTTATTCCTTCTTAAAGCTGTCAAAAGTTGCTAACTGGTATTCCCTAAACGGGGCTCTGGGTCAAATAAACTGGGGTCCCTCGTGCTGTGAGACTTTTCAGAGGCTACAACAGGCTCACATGATTCTTCAGAAAGGAAAAACTGTATCAGCCATTTCCTAGACATAGTGGGCTAGAAAACCCTTTTGTCATAAGATCCCTCTTAAACACCAGTGTTCTGTGAAACACATCTGGGGAAACAGGATCCAGACAGATTACCCCTCTGACAGCTGCACAGGCGAAAAGCCAGAGTGGACAGCGACTTGGTGAGGGCCAGAAGCAAGACAGAATCCAGGCCCCAGCCTTCCACTCACTCTACTGCTTCCAGTGAGCTGCACGACTACCGCTGTGATTGGGGACCTCACCGTCTGGGGCTCCTGTACCACCCTCCCTCACATACAGCATGGCTTTCAGCCACATCCAAGACAAAAACGCGCCCACCCCCCAACCCCCATGTCTCCCACAGGTGAGGAAGTGGAAAATGTGTTCAGACCAACCTCTCATTAAATCTTCCCACCACATCCTGATGGGCCTCTGTCCTGTATCTCGAATGCACGTCCTAAGAGAGACAACGCCCATTAGTTGAGGCTAATGGCACTGAGGCTCAGCGTCCAGATGTGAAGAAGTTTCAGCAAGCAACCCTGGGATAAAAGAGGCACCAGCGATGCTGCTACAATCAAAATCCATTCCCACCTAACCTGCTGTGCTAACCTGGCTGAATGCGATTTGCTGGAGCTGGAATCAGACGCTAAATGCAGTGTTTCTCATCACAACAAACATCCCCTCACTTTATCTTTAGCTTTTCCCACATTTTATCTAGCATCTCAAAATATATTCATTTGCTCAACAAAATGCACATGCCAACACCAGACATGAGGGGTACACACTGGAGTTTGGTAAAGCATGACCCCTACTCTCATGAAGCTTATCATGAAATGGTTGGATGGAGACAAGTCAATAGAAATTTTGGCAAATGCTACGAATGAGAAACAGAGCATAGTGACAGCTAATGGGGTGGGGTGGGAAGGGGGACTCCTCACACAGGGTAGTGAGGGAAGGCCCTCTGAGGTGGTAAGCAGGCGGCCAAGTAAGAGCAGGGGGAGAATAAAGAGACACCTTTGTTCACAGATATTTTAAGGAGGGCTTACTAAAGGCCAGGTACTCTTCCAGGGTCGAGGAATATACCAGGGAGGAAAACTGAGTCCCTGCTCCCATGAAGTCTGGAGACTAGCACAGGAAGCCAGATGATAAGCAAGTACTGTCTGACTTTAGAGGTCTGTAACATGCTTTGAAGAAAAATAAAACAGGCTGAGGAGTGATGGGAGAAACACATATTCTACACGGGGTGAGAGAGAGGGCCATGCTAAGGAGGTGGAATCTCGGCAGGGACTGCACTGCAGTGAGGAAGTGAGCCAGCAGACATTCCCGTGAGAAAAGCCAGTGGGAAGGGCCTCGGGTGAGAGTGTGATGAGGGGAGAGGACATCTGAGGACCTCTGTGGAGGCCAGAGGGGCTGGGGTGAGGAGAAGCGGTGGTGGGGAAAGGTGACAAGAAGTGGGCTCTAGATCTGAGGAAAGCCCATTTCACCAGATGAAGGCAGCTCATGAAACCCCGAGGCAAATCCTAACAGTTCCCGAGCAGCTGGCCATGGACATGATTCAAAACCTGCCGCGCAGAACACGACACCCACGTGGCAGAGCCGATGAGTCAGAGACCAGCTGTGCATCCAGGGGGACACTTTCCTCACTTACAGCCAGGTCCAAAGCTTGGGCAGAAAATACTCCCCCCACCCCACCACTTGGAGTCGAAGTTTCTGCCAACCTAGGAGTGGAATGGCAGTGTTCCTTCATCACCTACCAAGGAGAGGGCAGGGGAGGACGTCAGGACACGGTCCCCTTTCCGCAGTACACAAGTGCAGGCCCTGGCGTGGCTCTCTGTGGAATACTACTTCAGAAATTTAACTACACAACAGCCGCATCCTATCTGCATCTCGCGGGTGTAATATTTCCAAATGCCTGAGAGCAAAGGCACAATTCACATTCCCCAGCAGACCCAGGGCCAGTGAGACATCTCTGCAGTCACTTTTTCCTTAGTTGCAGTTAAAGAGCTCCCAGCCCAGAGATGATGCTGACTGTCCACTAGAGTTGCTCAGTAAGAATTCTTAAAAGAAAGTAGAAAAACACAGATTAACTTGAACCCCCATAATCAAGTTTAAAAAAGCAGGGACTTACCATGGTCATTGTGTACAACTGCTTGAGTGAGTTCATGGTCCGCAAGAGGACAACCACCAACCCACCGCCTTCCACTGTTTCTACAGTCCTGGCCAGCAAATTTGGAGTCAAAGCTTCAAAATCCTGGAAGGAGGAGACCTTAGAACTAGCTGATGATGCAAAGAGCACGGCGGGGAAGCTTAACCAGGAGGCAAAGAAGGCTTTAGAGTACAAACTCAAGATAATACCCCCTACCAACTCACCAGGACCCCCATACACACACACAGTGCTTATTTAGGACTTATTTAGAACAAGTGTATCTGGTTTTATATGTCAAAGTGTTTCCCATCATCCCTGATAAAATCTTATTTGGAAAGAAGTTCTCCAGTCTTCATTAATTCTCACATGAATTTCAGAAATAGCTCACATTCATTTTCTGCTATGTTCATAGGTGGAAACTGACAAAACTCTACTGTACCACACGGGGGAGCCACTGCCTAAAGGAGCCATCATCATTGCATCTGGTAACTGGTGAGCAGAAGCAACTCCCTAGCAGTCAGTATGGGGTGAGAACAGGCAAAACGCTCTCCTCAGCCTCCAAGGTGGGATGTAACCCAGCAATGCATGGACAACCCACTGGACTGCAGAAAGAAAAAACCAGAACTTCTATTCAGAATTTCCCATCTCATTTCTTAATTTATGTTTTATAAGGTATGTTTTATAATACATGTAATTATAGCAGTGCATGCATATAATAAATACATGATGAAACAGTGGGAACCTGAGCTTAAATGTGGAGATTTGTGCTTGAATGTTTTCTTTTGGGGGCAGGAGAGGGGGCAATGAATGAAATCACAGGTGTCAAAAAATCAAAGAATAAAACAAAGACCACCAGAGCTCAAAACAAAAATGTGAAACAATATGAACTTGCCAGGCAAGAGAAAATATATGCCAGTGAAGAAACTCACCAGAGTTTTCTGCGGGGGGTTGGGGGTGGGGGCGTGGAGTGAGGGGAGTTTAAGAATTAGACGGTTGATTGTGGGGGCTGGTTGTTCAGTCAAGCACTTTGGATAGGATATAAGAGTGCTCAGGTCTGTACCCAGTGAATTAAAACAAGTCTGACTCCTGTCTGGTCTTCAGTTAGTTCTAAGAAGACAATAAGTTCTAATAAAAGCCTTCAGTTGGTTCTAACAAGGCCTGGGGTTCTAGGGTCATGCAAAGTTCTGTGCTCTATCAAGCTGGTTAGACCCAGGTGTGACGGAGCGTCACGACCAGTCTGGGTATCTCTGGACAAGTGCTGCTTTAGACACAAATGCTCTTTTTATGGTGGTGAGTTACCAAGTTCCTTGGGAAAATGATAAATTCTGGGGGAAGGAGAATACACAGGCATCTTCTCTCCTCTCTGTCCATCTGTTCTCGTGGGTCACCAGGCAGCCCGAGCACCCCTCAGTGCTCTGCCCCCGGTTGCGGGCTGGGGCAAGTCACCCACCTGGAGAACACACATGCCAAACGTGTTGCCCAGGATCTTGTGGGTCTCGCTGTAGTAGCAGTAGCGAATGTTGGTGGCAGCTACGAAGAGCTCAAAGGGGTCATCTTGCTTTATGTTCAGCGTCCCGTTCTTTATTTTTTTCTGCAGCTGTCGCATTCTTTTCTTCCGATGACTGTAATCACCCCACCCCACCCCCAACCCCATGAGAGTCAGTTAACTGGAGAGGCTAGAGTTGGGAGAGGGGAATAGACTCAACAATCCCCCACTTAAGACTTTCAGAGCTAGAAGGGAACTTGGAAATTGTAGGGCGAATTCCCTTGCTTTAAAGCTAAAAAAAATAAAACAAAACTGGAGAAGCATTAGAAGAGAAGGGCTTCAGAGGAGGATAGTATAAGTCTGTTTGTGAACCCTGCCATTTTGATACTTCACTTAACAAGAAGGGTAATGGGAGTCCCTAAACCCCACATTTAGCCAGAGCTTGAACCTAAACCCTGGTGGACTCATTATCTCAGTCTCAAGCCAATGCTTCAATTTCATGGCACTCCTTCCCAGAGAACCGGAGAGGCATCATGATGGTGGGTTACTTTATTCATTTTTCCTAAATGAATTCATCCACTTCCTTCCCAGGTGGTTGGATCAAGTCCTCAAGGGCAGTTCTAATCTAAGACAACACCGACAGAGGATACATGAGTTAGAGTGGAATCTGGACATCTCCTAGACATCCCTGAACTTCTCTCTCATCCTAAACATCTCTTAATACCCAAGTGTCAGTTAACTTCTTTAAGACTTTTTCTGCTGTGGACCGTTTTTAAAGTCTTTACTGAATCGGTTACAATACCGCTTCTGCTTTACATTTTGTTTTTTTTTGGCCTCCAGGCACATGGGATCCTAGCTGCTGGACCACGGGCTGTGAACCCCCAGCCCTTGCACTAGAAGACAAAGTCTTAACCACTGGACCGCCAGGGAAGTCCCAACTCTTTCTTTCAGAGAAAACAGAGAACAAGAAAACTCCAGAACCAAGGGGTACAGCAGACCAAAATTTTATCACAGCTTTCTAACTGAAGAGGAAGGCCAAGGCCTTCCCCCTGGGCCTCCAGTTCCTCAGCCTGTGACTTAGCATCAGCTTTAACCTGATGCTCTGCCACATCTAGACAGGGCTGGGAGAGCTACAAGAGGCACAGGAGGGATTTTTTTTAAAAGTGAGATCAGGTGGGTTAAGTTCAAAGGCAAATCTGCCCAGAATACCCTGAATTGCCATTCTGACATTTACCAAGTGTACAGCAATGAGAATCAGAGCACCAGAAACTTAAAATTCTGCTGAGAGGCAACAGGCCTTATTCTCAATCTGTATTAAAAATGGTTACCTGCCCAATTATGAAAGAATATACCAATTATGGCTTAAAAATACATACTGCATATCCAGCTAAATGCTAACAATGCCTAAGTATTGAAAATATGGTGCTTTTTATTTTCACCTTTAAGATTTTTCTGTATTTTTCATATTCTTACAATAAAGCTTTTGTAATGTTTTTAAAGCAAAACTATCTAATTCAAAATCTAGTTTCCTTTAAGCAGAATCAAGTCTCTTAAAGACCAAAGGATAAGAACTAATCAAATATAGCCTTTGGTACTTAAGTAAAATTAAAATGTTAGAGCCTGTTAACAATACACTCAACAAATAGTAACTGAGCACCTAGTAAAACATGGCAGATCCTTTGAAAATATGAAAATATAAAGATAAGCAGGAGAGGCCTCCTCGCTAAATGAACTTACTTACCAGTGGGCAAGTGATCACATCTTGAGGGAGAGAGAAGGTAAGGCGCCAAGCACTGTACAAAGAGACAAGGGCTAAAGAGGGCAGCAGGGCCGCGCTAAGTCTGAGGGCCTTAGGAAGAGCTTCCCGCAGGACACAGGCCCTGAACAAAGGGGCGCACCCGAAGGGAGCACCTCAGCAGGTGAGTACAGAGAGGTGGAAGTGGCACCCCAAGTGGAGGAGGGAGCAGGGGCAAAGGCAGGGGGTTTCACCGGAGCAGAGAGCAGCCAGGGCTGGAGATGCACCCTCGGAGTCCACCCCAGAGACAAGCTTTACATCTGGGGATAATGGAGGGGGAAGAGGCCCAAGGACAGAACCACACAGGTGAACGGGTTGTGGGGGGAGATGAGAGCAGAGAGAGGGAAGCGCTTAGGAAGGTGGTCGGAGTAAAAGGAGAGCGTTTCTGAGGTGGTGCTATAGTGGGGTATCTGCCAAGGATCAGCACCCCGCACCCCAAACTCCTCCCCACACACGGGCGTAGGTAGAACTGCCAGGCTCCTACTCGGTGGCCCACCCCATTGCCTCTGGCCCAGGGCTGGATATCTTTCCAAAAGAATTTGGGAGAAAGATGGATTTCTGTGTTGTTGAACCCAAACCATGTAAACCTCAAGGGCAATTTCTGCAATGGGGACCACAGAAGGCAGAGAGCTGTCCTGAAGTGGGAAAGAATAGAGCAGACACGAGGGATGACACAAAGACGGGGGACAGGGCAAGGACCAGGGTGTCAGCACTGCGGCTGTTCACCACCCCCAAGGCAAAGCTGAAATCTCATCCCTGTAGGCTTCAGGAGCTAACCCGAATACTGCTGACCCTTGAAAAAACTGAGGGTTAACCTATGTCTGACTTAGAGTCGGCCCCTCTGTAACCATAGCTCCTCTGTATCAGAGAATTCAACCAACCACAGACCACAGAGTACTAAACACATCCACATGTAAGTGGAGTCCTGCAGTTCAAACCCACACTGTTCAAGGGACAACTGTACTTCAACAGATCCCATTTGTGCCTAAGTATGTTTGTGTTAGAGGTCTCATATTTACTATAAGAAGTCTTAAGTTCAACAATAAAAAAAAAAAAAAACTAGCCAATTGTCAGACAGCAGACTAGGAGAAGAGCTCTGAAAAGAAGAGAAAAGCTGCTGCATTAGGCATCAGGTGGAACCAGCATTATTAGATGAGCTCGATCAGCCAAGAAAACTAGGAAGAAAAATGGCATGCAGAAAGCAAGGAACTGGGCTGGGAACATAAAAAAGCATGAAAAGATTTTGAAATTTATTGTCAGGAATGAAGAATGAACATCAGTTCTATTATTTTCTCTACTGCGAAGTGTCCTCAGAGACAGCACCTTTACTAACAATCCCTTAAAACCTAGGTCAAAGAATCATTTCCTGGCATTTAACTAAGGATGGGAAATGGGATGGGACACTCAAAAGGGACATGACTTACCTGCTAAAGCCCAGCTCTTTCTTATAGCACCACAGCACCGAAGGCCGAGCTTTCACAGTTGCTTTGGACAACATGTGATGGAGTATGACTACCTGCCAAAGAAAAAAGCCACAGAATCTTAAGGACAAAAGAGACCTCTGGGATGGCCAGGCCCAAGACCACAAGGCAAGCAGCACCCAGGTTGGGACTAGAAACCAGATCACATACACTTACTCTTGTGCTCAGTATCAAAAGCTGTTAACCTATTTGCTAATAACTCTAAATACTGAGTATTCATCACTTTCAAGAAACAAAGGAATGTTCCCACTAGGCAGTTCACTTAAAGAAAACCAAAGAGACCTTAATGTCATTATGTGTAAAACCCCAGATGGTCCATAACATGCTGACTCTCCGGAACAGGACACAAAGCCAGGAAGCATTTACCAGGTCTTACCTGATCCTTCCCTCGATCTCCAACCACAACAAAAAGAGACCTTTGCCGTTCAGCTACCCCGTTCTCAATGAGAATCCGGATTCGGTTATCCACTTTCTTCCGATGCATGGTGAAAAATTATCACTAAAACAGAAGGAAAGGAAACACGACTGGACATGAACATCCAGGTTCTGGGTGAAAACCATTAGCTGGCTGCCTCCTGTGGGATAGGAGCTGAACTACACACATTTAAAAGTATTATTTTTTTAACCCTCAAACAGCTCCCTAGGGAAGACATCAGCCTCGTTTTTTATATTAGGAAACTTAAGCTTGTAACCGGAGAAGGCAATGGCACCCCATTCCAGTACTCTTGCCTGGAAAATCCCATGGATGGAGGAGCCTGGTAGGCTGCAGTCCATGGGGTCGCTAAGAGTCGGGCACGACTGAGCGACTTCACTTTCATTTTTCACTTTCATGCATTGGAGAAGGAAATGGCAACCCACTCCAGTGTTCTTGCCTGGAGAATCCCAAGGACGGCGGAGCCTGGTGGGCTGCCGTCTATGCGGTCACACAGAGTCGGACACGACTGAACTGCGAACATGTAATCTGACTCCATCACAGCATGACTGAGGCTCAGAAAAAAAAGAGATGAAGGAAGAAAAATTCAGGAAACAGAACTTCTAAAAATACCTCAAGAAATGTATAGATTAAAAGAACTGTGTGACTTTGCTATGTATCTTTTGTACATTTTCATGCTTTTAATCTTAATCACAATGCTAAGGACATTCTGATAACATTGTTTTGAAATAGCTGTTTTGATAGTCTTAATAATAAGCCATTTAAGATTTAGCTTAAAAACATTACCAAATAGTTGACCTAGGGTATGTCCCCTTGGGCTTCCCTGATAGCTCAGTAGGTAAAGAGTCCTCCTGCAATGCAGGAAACCCAGGTTTGATTCCTGGGTCCAGAAGATCCGCTGGAGAAGGGTTAGGCTACCCACTCCAGTATTCCTGGGCTTCCCTCATGGCTCAGCTGGTAAAGAATCCGCCTGCAATGCAGGAGACCTGAGTTTGATCCCTGGGATGGGAAGATCCCCTGCAGAAGGGAAAGGCTACCCACTCCAGTATTCTGACCTAGAGAATTCCATGGACTGCCAAAGTCCATGGGGTGGCAAAGAGTTGGACACGACTGAGCAACTTTCACTTCACTTAGGCTTGAAAGGTGAAGAAAATGTTCCCATAGGCATGGAAAGCTATAATTCACACCCCTCTGGAGGAGTTTTTTAAAAATCAGAAATAATGTTTAAAAAAAAAAAAAAGAATTAAAACCTATGATATATCCAGGGGAAAATAAGGAAGTTTTCAAAAATATTTGTTCAAAATCACTTTCAAGATTTATCTAAGGATATGGATGTAGATGCTTATTAGAGGATAACACAGCAAGATATGTATATGTATATATCTTATACACACATTTTTAAAAAAAACTGAAATGTAGTTATTAATGGACAGTGAGATAACGGATGATTCTTATTTTGTTCTTTTGGGGAGTTTGAGTTTGTTTTTTTTTTCCTAATTAACATATATTACTAACAAAATCAGAAAAAGAAATCAATGAATATTACTATGATGGAATGTGTACAATTGCTTCCTCAGGGGAAGGAAAACTATACCTAAGCCTGTACAAAGAGATTTCAAGTTATTGTGATTACATATGATAGAACATTGCATCATTACCATAATAGACACACCAAAAAACACCAGAAATATCAATTATGTTTCTACAATTAAAAATAGAAATGACATGTTACTTAGATTCGCCAGTGTTAGTTGCATTCTACACACAAAGCTCATTAACTGAAACTTAACCCTGTACTGTCTTCCTAAACTCTCAATCCAAACATGGATTTTAGCAGTTCTTTCTTACTGTAAAACACTATGTCACAACCAATGGCTCTTATTTTATGAAGAAAGGACCCAGTATAAATACTCAAATACCACCAAGGAAGAAAAATGATGGGAGACATGATTCACGTTCAGGCGCCCTCCTGATTTCAAAGTATGAACTGTTTCCAGTTCACCAACCAGCTTGTGAGCTCAGTTGGCAGCCACACAAAAAAACCCCACCACCAACCAACAACCAATTATTGCTTTTTGTTCTAGTTACTGTGGGAGTCCCCGAAGTAGTACCAAATAAAGTCCTGACTTCAAAGAGTTTTCATTTTCCTTAGAGAAAATATTCAAGAGAAAGAAATGAGGGATAATCTGCCTAAAGACAGATAAAATTAGATGTAAAACTAATTGTTACAGACAGGTGAAAGTCTGAGATTACTGTGGGCTGCAGTTGCTAAGGAAGGCTTAATGGATGAGGAAGGCCTTGATGGCAGAGAAAGATAGTTATTTTTCAGTATTCATTTATCAGTCAAACAAATATACATATTATCTATGCGCCAGGCATCATTCTAGGTGCACTGGTAAACAAAATAAAGTCCTGAGTGTTCCTGCTGAATACAGAGTATAAACGAATGAGCATAGTGATGTAGCTACCAGCTTGGGAGGATCTGGATGAAATGAGATTGTTTCTGTTCAATGCCAGGTGCTGCCATCAGGAACTGTGGACAAGCTCCGCGGAAACCAAAAGTGTTGTCACTCACCCACTCAACCTACCCCACTCCACCCCAACTATAGCCCCTAGAGGGAAGCGATCAAGTCACGCAACCCCCAAGAGCGCTTAGATGACAGGACCCTCTGCGAGCACCCGGATGAGGCGGCAGTCGTGATGGAGCGGCAGTCGGCATGTGTCGGGCACCAGCACTAATGCAAAGCCTTCGTCCTGGAGCAGTCTCATCGGGCCCAAAAAGGACGCCGACGCCGACCTCGGCACCCGCCCCCAGCCATCCCGTGAAGGATACCTGCGCCCCGAGCCCGGCGGACTCCAGCCAGCAGCAAAGCGGATGCACGTGGGGACACCGAACTTTTGCGGAAGAGGCGGGGGCAGCCTAGCGGATGCCTGGCCGCCGGCTCTCACAGATCACCCCTCCGCGACGCGCGTCTCGCTCGGGCGCTTGAAGGCGGGGCGTGCGCCGGCGCACTAAAGGAGCGGCGACGGCGAGAAGGGACCTTTTCAACCCGGTCGCTGAGTGATGACGTCCGAGCTCGCGGGGCGGAGCTGTAGCAACCGCGGCTGTATGGTTTGTCTCCGCGGGCTTTAGCAGTGGTGCTGGGAGTGTCGTTTGCCTCTTCAGGTCAGAATTAAGATACCGTGGCTACGGAGGGCAGAATAAGTAGATGTTCGCACCCGCATGGACTGTCACTGCGTGGAGCTAGCTCGGGTTCCCAGACAGGCCTAGGTTTTGAGTGTTAGCCTGGTTATGCGAGATGACTGGCTCCCAAGATGTGCGCATAATTTTGAGTCCTCTTATTTTAAATAACGTCCTAATGTGACAAGAGAGGGAGTCTCAATCAGCAGACCTTTCTCGTTCAGCTCACTTGACCCTTCTCATCCTGTCATGACCTCGTAGATTTGTCTGGGAGTCCGTAAGTTTTCTACCCAATATTATTGCCGCTGTACTTTGCAGGCTCTTTAGGCCTGTACCTGGCTGTCAAATGCTGGAGTTCTTATGAAAACCAGCTCTAGGGTTCTGCTGTTTGGTTACTTCCCTCTACCCCACCCCCAAGCGAACTGTCAAGCAGTTCACTTAAAAGGCCATATATAGTCATGAATTTGGGGGCCAGAAGGTTGAATTAAACACATTCTGCTCGACTTTTCTCTGATGCCTCTATCAGCCAAACTAATTTCCCTTTCTACCTTAAACTCCGTCAAATCAAAATGTAATTCTGTAGCTACAAACCTAATCAGCACCATCCATGAGGTCCAACAACCATAATTTCATAATTCCCTCAACAAAATGTCAATATGCTAGACGAGATGAAAGTGATCAAAATTTTCCTATCCCTCTTGAAGTTTAACATAGTCTAGGTAAGAAAAAGGTGATCAGAAAAAAGTATCCAGTGACTAAAAACTAACACACACAGAAGACATGGAAGGACTGTGAAATGGTGACCTGGAGCAAAGACCTTAAAGAGAATGAGCTTTTAAACAGTTGAGTGGAAAGCTTTCCACACATGAAGTTTCCAGGATGGTGAAAGTCTCAGCAAAGCGTTCAGTGTGGCCAGAGTACAGTAACCAAGATAGAAAACGGTAGGAAATTAGGCCTGACACATTAGGCACATGGACCAGATTTAGGATTCTAAGTGTGGCATGGTTTCTAGGGAAACTGGAGTCTGAATAACAGGGAAGTGACAAAACCTGATTTGCCCTCTAAGGCTCAATCTGACTGCTATGCAAGAAAACTATACTACAGGAGAGCAAGAGTAGAAACAGAACCATCATAAGCTACTATTGTTACCTGTTCTGATAGTGGTGGTGGTCACAAGTGCTCGCTGACTTAGGACATACCCTATTTTTAAGGTAGAATCATATGCATTTGCTTAAGGACTATAGATACAAGGTATGAAAGGAAACCAATGATATCCAAGGTATTTGCCCTGAGCCACTGGATATACGTCCATGAACAGATAAATCTGAAATACTCATGACATTCAAAATCGAGACATGAAGTTTGGGTGTGTTTGAGGGAGTTTGGGACCTAGAAATACTTCAGAGTGACTAAAATGATGACTGTAGTCAGTAATGGGATTGGTTAAGATCAACTAGGGAAGAATGTTTGCTAGAGATGGAGTCTGCAACCAAGTCCTGGAAAACTCAGTAAAGGATACTGAGCAGTGGCCAGTTAGATAGAAATGTGCAGAACCCATTCACAACCACCCTGCACTTTGTTGTAATCGTTTCTTACACGGGCTACACCAAATCATCTCTTGCACCATAGTATTTTGCTCTCAACACTGTCGTCTTTGCTTTTGCCACTGGACTGCCAGGAAATCCCCTGCCTTGAGTGATACTAAATGGCAATTTTATTAGGTGACCCACCATCCTCTCCTCCCCCAATCCCAACCACTATACACACAGCTTAAAACTTACTGGTTTCCAACTCCCAAGAAACAAAACTTACCATGGAATAGAACCACAAAGCTGTTCTGAGTAGTCCTTACCTGTTGCTTCAGCCTCTCTAGCTCTATCAAACCTATACTTCACTCTAGCCAGTTTCTCAGTCACTGGCGATTGGACTTGGACATGCAGTTCTCCCGTTCTTTACCAGTTTACTACTCCTCATCCTTCAAGTCTTAACTATTCACATCAAAAATGTCTTTCCTGATCATTTTGACTAGGTCATATCCTATCACAGCCTTAATATCTATCATCAACCATGTTGCTGCATCATGGCTTTTGCTGTATTTTAGTATCATCACATCAACATCTTTGATCAGATTGATGAGAGCAGGAACCAGCGATTCTATCACCACTGAATGCTTAGTGCTTGGAATGGTGACCTGGCAAAGAGGACCCAAATTTGCTGAATGAAGCTTTGGTGTACTGACTTAATACAGTGACTCCCTCATCTAAATACAGTACTTAAAGAAAACCAGTACTAAAAGAACAGTAAAAATTGCCTTCACTGAATCAGGTTATCTTTCACTACTTACATACTCAAGGAGCCAGTCTTCTGCATGAGACTGGATTAGGCTTCAGAACCACTGTTTAAGGTATTAAGATCCCAATTGAGAAGAATTGTAGTAGTCTAACAAGGTGAGGCTAACAGAAATTTAAGGTTTTTCCTCTCTTCTCACAAGTAGCACTTCTTCACTTAGAGCTTTGCTCAGTGGTATAAACAACTAAAGCAAACTTCACTCAAGGACAATTAAGGTATCAGGTTTTAATATGATTTAATCTAATGTAATTTAAAACATTCACTAGTCTTTTCCAGTATATTTGTAGAATTCAAAATGGGAAAGGGTATAGAATGAGCCTTAACAAATTATTTTCATATTCCTGAGGGTTTTCCCTCCCCCCATTAACTCTTTAGAAGGGATAATAAGCTTAAGAGCAATACTGATTTTTTAATATAACTTACAGTCAATAAAACTTCAAAGAGTGCTTAATAAGAACTCAAATGGGATGAGATTCAGAAACTCAGATGAGATGAAACGATGGGTTTTAACTTTGTGCTTACCTGTATCCAATTCCCCCTAAGATATATTATTGAAAATATAATGAACAATACAAATTTCCTAAGACACTTAGGAGGCTGAATATTCAACTACTTTCTACATTTTATGAACTGGTTGTTAACAGAACATCTGTTAATTAACTTTCTGAGAATAAATACACATTCTCATGTCTCTAAGTGACGTCTCCCACATCACGGAGTCATATATATATATATACATAGGAGGTTAAAGAACAGCAGAAGCTAGCTGATTAAAAATACTTAACGGATTTTGTTTTAATATGAAGATAACGATGATCAGAAAACCTCTTTCAATAATATTCTTTAGGGATATTAAGATCTGAAAATAAAATTGCCCTAGCCAAGGTAATCAATGACATTGTAAAGCTTTAAAACAGAAGTCTCATTATCCACATGAGATGATTGATACTGTGCATTTAAATGAAAGTACTTTATATATGGCATCTTGCTATACCAAGCCACAATGCCACATGTGACAACCATCTCTTTTCAACTCTGCTAGAATATGCATTTGCCCATGCAAGGCCTCCTGCAGGGAGGACAAGCATCAAGCATCCACAAATTATACAGAACACTTAGTACCAAGACTCAGATCTTAATGGGACTTTTTAAAAAGTTCTCTGCACCACAGAGAGGTGCTCCTTTAAAAAATATAGTCTAAATTGAGGCATAAAAGTTTTAGGTTTAGACTACAATGGTAGAATGCCAAAAAAAAGGTATAATATCTCAAAAAGAACAAACGATTCTTTTAAAAACATACATAGAAATAATCAAATTACTAATATCTTTACACATTCACAACATCTGCACTAACGCATAGAAGTTTGAAACCTAGAAAGCATTTCTCCCCCATCCCATCTCTGAACTGATTCAGAGAGACCACTGTATAAAGAACTTATTTCAATTCGGATTTTAAATGTCATGAAATTATTTTCTACACAGATAGCAAAGTTAGTTTTATATATAGAAAGATTGTAAGCACACATCATCTAGGGATTACCCAGTAAACCACAAATATTTTATCTGCCTAAAATAAAACAAACATATGGTTGTGGTACATCCCAGGCAGATGTCATTTAAAGCACACAAGGGGAGGTGCTAGCAGAAGAAATACTTATTTGCAAAAGTAAACAGATAACCCTTCCAATATGATGTACCACAACCACACATGAGAAAAGTCAAGAACTTCTTTTATTTTAAAATAAACATTGAAGATTCCCCCCTTCCCCACCACCCTACAAAACTTTGAATGTGGAATGTTCAATAGCCTATCCATTTTAGAAGGTTACAAAACCAGCAAAAACTCCAGTTGTCTAATGATGAATGTTTGAGAATAGTTTTATGGGTTTAAGTAGCTGAGCACCTACTGGAAAAAGTCCTTAGCTAAAGGCTGAAAACTAAATTCAATTTCTGCACAGAAAATACCATTAACTTAGTAGCCTTTGCTTAATATAAGGTGGGGTTCATTTCCCATGAAGTCAAAGTGGGATACAACAAGCAGCATTAAGTTCACAGGCACACACAACTAGTGCTCCAACTGCTGGCACAAATTTCAGCATCGCACATAAATTACTAAACTGTCCACCGTCATCAGGCTTGGGACTCTCCCTATACATCTAGGGGAGGGAATCACCACTTTGAATATAAATACCTCCATGTGAAACAGATAATTCAGTTAGGGTTAGACAAAAGGTAAGTGCAAGTACTGTAGAAATAGCTGCTGGAGATAACCATAAAATTTGTAACACTAAACTGCATGGGTGAACCACATAAGCTGCTAACTGTTGAACACCAGTGTTTCAAGATACAACTTTTATAAACATGTTTTATTTGTTTGCTTATACCATCAGAAGTGAAACTACTGACTGTCATTTCCCTAAAATAGGGAAATCAATCTAAAACACATACTGGTGCTTTTCAAAAGATAGCAATTTAAAAGGGTGGCAGCAGCAGGCATTTGATGTCTTTTTCTTATAAAAACTTTCAGGCTGCAGGAAAAACATGTAACCAAGAGTGTTATGATTATCCATTAGATTTTCATCAGTACCTGTACCAATTTAGGTGACAATACAGCAAGATCCAAGGATTAGTGACAGACAATGTACGTCATAAGGAATGATATTTACTACCAATCCTTACAAAACTCATTGTCAAAGAAACTGTTAAGTGTTTGAAAGGTATCTAAATATTTCACATTAAGTACAGAAGCGGCCATCCAGATTATATCCCTTAATTGTTGCATATTTTTCGAAAAGTGCCAATCAAAGCCTAATTTTGCATTTTGGCTTTGTCTTATACAGTATCAGCTGTTAAAAAGCAATTTACATGTGTCTTGAACCACAGTCGTCTGGCCAGAGGGTGAACAGTGCCGTGTCAAGCCTAAGGCTGGCACCAGCCTTGTCTGTGTGATTAGGGCCCATGCATAATTCGGTATGCATTTAAATGTTCAGTGCTCCAATTTAAGTGGAAAAGCTGTGAAATGCAGTTGTTCTGCCAAACCACACTCCACTCCTTCCATCTTCCTTTCAAGGGAAATATTTTAGTTTTGTCAGTTACCACTGAATGACTCTAGGGCTGATTTGTAGATTTTATCCAATGTCAGAAGTCAGTCTTGCTTTATCCAAGCCACTTCAAATAACTATGGAGATATCACCCCATTAAAGTATATTATGTTTTACTCCTAAGCAAGGGTGAGGAATCTGAGTATCATGTGCAAGGCTCAAGATGACGCTTAGGACAGAACATGCAGAGTAAAAATAGTTTCCTTCCATATCCAGGTAATATAAAGCTGACAATTGTAGTCCTGTCTTTATGGGATGAAAACAGTCCCTTTACAATAAGTTTCCTGAAAGGGAGAACAAATAGATAATAACTCTTCTGGTAACATATTATGGTACACTGGCCAGTGTGTTTTTGGCGATTAAACATAATCCTGTGAATCAGATTAATTCACTTGCTGAGTGTTCATTTGCGGCATCCCTCTGTTGGGTCTTGGGGGCCCTCCACGACCTAGAAGACAAAAATGGCATTTGGTTTTTCTTTCAAATATTATTTGTTTTGCCTTCAAGCAGATTTTCATGTGAAGTCAAGAAGCATGTGGGCAGCTTGTCACATTATTAGGTTTAAGAGGTCAATTCTTCAGTGTTCAAGTTTCACCTGTCCTGGAAGTTGTCATGCGCAAATTTGCTCATGTTCTCTAGTTAAAAGAAGAGTAGAGCTAATGGAGTATTCCACCAGTACTCATTCATTCATTCATTCAACAAGTATTTATTGAGTGCCTACTATGTGCCAGGCACTGTCACCAGGCGTTGGAAATAGATACAGCAGTGAAGACAGACAAAGTACCTGCTCTCGTGGAGCTTACATTCTAGTACACACGCTAGCTTACATTTCAGTGGTAACATCATACTATCAAAATTAATAAAAGCACCAGAATGAAAAACAGACCTTATTACCTAAACTGTTATAAAGAAACTACATAACATTCAAAATTGTATAATGAGTTGTAACAGATAAAGTAACTTTTTACATGCTGTTAAAACAGATTTTTAGCTACCAGTCAACTCAACTTTCATTGAATATGCTACAAGGTGAGAAAGAACATAACCCACATTCACATGCAAATATCCTTTGATACTTCAAGTCAGTAATTCCCAAGTGATCCATAATTAAAAAAAAAAAAATGCACCTTTTTTGCTGGCCAGTTTCTACTAGCATTGAAATTAAAGAATTTTGTAATTCCTCCTTAATATACATTTGTATACATATTATGGCCAATATCTAGAGGAAATCAATTCAACTTCCCTCAAATCAGAGAACCATTTAGAACTTCAGATCGTATGAAATGCTACCTCTAATTGTTACACAGATTGACTTCCTACCCAAATAGGAAGTAGTTTTCCTATATTAAGAAACAAAACAAAAAACTCTTAAACCTGTAATTTTTAAGTATAGTCCTGCAAGTTGGTTATGAATTTGGAGGCTTTGTTTAAAAGTCAGAAATAATGACATTTATATCACTAATAGTGGCCCAAAAGTCATTGAAATTTCAATTTTCTATCACTTCTAAATGGTTCTCTAAATGTAACTATGGCTTATCCGGCCATTAAAGGGTTTCTGGCCCTAAAATATAATAAGCATGTTTCAAAAATTAAAGAGGAATAATAAATTTATATAAATGTTCAATCTCATTCCAAAAATGTCTTACAAAAATGTTTCAGTTTAAGTACTTCCTAAAAACATTTAGCAGGTTTTAGGACCTGAAAAATAATTTGCAGTTGGAAAAACACTTTCTAAGGAGCAGAAATGTTCTAGTTTTCAAGACAGTTTATATAGTAACAGGGATAATCATTCAAAAAATTAAATTTGGGTTCAAGGTAAGTTTTAGAAACAGAGCATTTCATTTAATCCCTAGCAACAACTCTGGAAATGATAAATGTATTCCTAACATGTAACCTACATGCAGACTATGAACAGCTCTTCCAAGGCCAGAACAGAAGCTCCACTTAGGAGCTAGGATCACCACCACAAAATATTACCTCGTGGGGCTCCCCGTGGTCCACTCTGCCCAGAGCCTCGCTTGAAATTCTGCTGATATCCATCCTAAAAGACAAGCTAGTTAGTACTGAAGAAAAGGTAATTTTTAATGCTTACTCTATTCTTACAGTCTTTTATAGCATACAAAATTCTGTTATTCTTTTAGACATTTAAACATAGCATTGCTATAAGATATTCCGTAGTAGTACTTCTCTTATTTTCAAGATCAACGAGATACACTTCTTTGCTCATAAAAATCATTGTGTTTATGAAACTCTATTAAATGAATCCCTATACTGAGTGCTAAGGAAAGCAAAAGTCATCATTCTCCACAAAGAAGTATCTTGTACAGAGGTTCAAAATTAGCCCCACATTACTTATTCTAGTTCGTCAAGCAACTACATTAGTCCCTTTCATTGCGGTACTTAGGTCAGGTTTATATTTTTAAACAATTTCACCTACCCGCTGATAGCCAGAGTAGTCCCGGGGAGCACTGAATTGAGATTGTGTATAACCACTGTTTGGAGTGTTAGTAGAGAATGAAGGGCGGTAACCATCATATCCTCCTAAAATTTAGGACAAGAAAAAGAATATATATATTTTTTTATCTTAAGGAGTTTTTACCTTCTCACTACTGACCAAGGAAGAACTGAAACCTGTAAGCCATGCTAGTTATTCAAACTAATTTCTAATTTCCTACCCTGATCTATTTGTCTCTATTGCCTTAGAAGATGAAACTAGTTACCCATCCTTGCACATACACACACAAAAACAACAAATCTCCATAAGGTCTCGTAATTTATAGAAAGCACTATCCCTTACAGGACAGTGGTAGACATGGGTTTAATAGATACAAAATACTCAGTCCCAATTCTGCCAACTTAAATAACTCTTATCAACACATACAAAAAAAAAAACTGGTTTACACTGTACATAAGAAGCTAATGCAGAGAGATACAATTTTTTCATAAACAACATGACGTATTTCTATATACTGTGCAAATCAGAAAATATGAACTTTCTTTTGGGGGGTTTTGTCTTTACCTCTGAATCCATTAGCAGGTCCTCTGTATCCATTCATCAAGCCTCTAGCACCACGGGAACCTCCACGAGACACACCACGACTGTTGTAATAGGGCTGATTGCTACGCGGAAATCCAGTGTTCTGCTGAGGAGGCTGCTGGTGGTTACCAGTCACTTGATGGGGCTGGTCCTGAGAACCATGATAAGTGCCAACCACTATAACAGAAAGAAAAAAATACATATATACATGTATACACACACACAGATACACACACCATTACAATTTGCCTGATTTCCTATATGCTTTCTCGCTTAAGAAATGTCTTACAGTCTCCTCAAAGCTTAATTCTGTCCTTACATTTTCATATTAATAACAGAGAAAACTACACATTAATGAAATCCCTGTCTTGCTCCTACCCCTGTACTAAGCTAAGAGAATGAAATTCTCCAACAATAATTCCAGACCTCTGAGAGCACACGTTGTGTGAAAGCACACCATTCTACCCTTCCAAGTGACTTGAAAGGCTGTATTATTTAAACATCTTCTGAGAGGCACCTCTGTATAGCACAAATGACCTACAATAATCAAAAGATTTTATGTACTGAAATACTTAGATTCTGTACCATTTAATTATTTCTTTTCATTATAATAAAGCTCCTATCGCTAGTTTTCTTATTCCTCGAAATTTCCCTTGATATTTGTTAAAACATACAAAAACATACCTTCCCACAGCTAAGCAGCTATAGCTAGAATACTCAGTTACAAAGATAAATCAGCAGAGGACTTCAACATATACCCTATCATAATACTTGAGTACATTTCAAGTATCTTTAATGCACAGCCAATTTAGAAAAGAATTAAATAGTACTCACACTGGCACTTAACCCCCTGAAGTGAAGGTTCTATTATTGGAAGTATGGAAGTATTCTAGTATGGAAGGTTGTCCATACTCTTAGATCCCTCCTCCTTCCACAATGGGGAGAAGCCTAAAATCTAGAAACCTTCAAAAATAAAATAGCAAGGTACATTCCTGGTATTACCCCAATGTTCATAATTCACAGGAGAGAAAAAACAATGCTAACAGTAACTTTGGGAGATAAGGAAGGTATAGACCAAAGGAAGAGCCATACTCAAGGAAGAAAAAGTCAGCAGCCTCCAGTCAGCCCAAATCTCGTATGTTTGGGCAGAGAGAAAAGGTAGTTTGAGTCTTGAAAATTTATCTGACCTACTTTGTATCTTCAAGAAATCCATGTTTATGAGTTCTCAGAATGCTATTTTGCAATGAAAAAACTAGAGAATGCCTAGGAAGAAAAGGCTCTTTTTTTGAACTATGTAATGGACCAAATACACCTAAGCACAATGTGATCTTTCTATATAAATTATCTTTTACTACATTCTCAAAACATAATTATAAAGCAAATATCAGAAGTACCAGTAACATTTTCTATCCATAAAGATTCACTCAGGAAATTCCCTGGCGATCCAGCAGTTAGGACACGGGTTTGATCCCTAGTGGGGGAACTGAGATCCTGCCATGCCACAGGGT
>NW_011495081.1:8359504-8370893 GCF_000754665.1 Bison bison bison | reverse complement strand
AAAAAAAAAAATTTTTTTTTTTTTTTTTAAATAAAAAGATTCATTCATACGCAAGTAGAAAATGGTCAGAAGAAGTGAATTTTCGACTTTGTCAGTAAGAACTTTATTATCCTTGGTCAAATCTCACTGCAAGAAACTCAAAGCAGAACAATTAGTGTGATCTTTAAAGATCCTAGTTAAGTGCACATAAAGCATAAGCACACACTTTTAGTCCATAAAAAAAAGTCAAATATCCTTGCCAGATCTTTTTTTCAGGTCATTCTTGATGAGATACTAATCCAAAACTTCTGGAATGATAGGGGACTTTCCTGGTGGTCCAGTGGCTAAGACGCCACGCTCCAAATGTTGGGGGCCAGCCCCCTGGTTAGAGAACTGGATCCAACATGTTGCCACTAAAGATCCACATGCCACAGCTAAGACCCGGTGTGGCCAAAAAAAAAAAAAAAAATGTCTAAAACGATGGGATACACTGACTTAATCAATGAATATCGTTTAACGCCCTCAACATGCCAAGCCAGGTCCTAGACACAAGGGATGAGATAGTTTCTGACGCCTAATTCTTGCCCATAAGGAAGTTTTAATAGTAGGAAATAATAAGTGAATAAAACATACATACAAGTAAAAACATCTATATTATTTCAGGTAATAAGAGATTAAGCAAAACACCAAGTAGGGTAAGTGAATAACTAAAGTAAGCACATTATATTTGGACAAGGCAATGAAGGGAGGTCTCTGTGAGGTGGTATCTGAGCACAGGCTTAAAAGTCACAAAGCAAGGTATGCAAACAGTGGAATAAAGTTTCAGGCAAAAAGAAAACAAAGCATAAACGACTTTTTCTTTACATTAAAGAAAGAAGAGAATTTGTGTCTGTGGCTGTTTGTTTGGGCACATAAAGAAGAAAATAGGACATACAACAGGATCAAGGTAGGGGCCTAGATCATGGATCTCGTAAACTAAGGTAAAGACTGGGTTTCTTTTCTAAATATAATTGAAAGTCACTGGGAGGCTCTGAATAGGAAGAGAGACATCTGATTTACATTTTAAAATCACTCTAGCTACTGTGTAGAAAACAGACTGGGCTAACGTAAGAGTCAAGGGAGAGAGTTGCAATATTCTAGATAAGAGTTGATGGCTATCTAGTGGTAGTGTGGATGTATTTGAACAAAGCATATGGGGCTGATTTATTTTGTACTGAAAATCTCTGTAAATGTATTGAAGTTAATTTTCATTAATAACATATATTTTGACATGGTAAAAAAAGATTATCTAGCATCAATGCTTCATAGTCAATTAGTGAAGTTGAGTAGAATATAAGATAGCTTGAACTCAACTGGCATGAAAGGCAAAACTAACCAAATCAAATGATAAATCAAATTGATAAATTTATCAATATGATAAATCACATATTGGTAATTGTCACAATATTTCAAACTGTTTCATTATTAGATAAGTTATGGTGATCTGCAGTCAGCAATCTTTGATGTTACAACTCAAGTGAGGTCTTGGAGGATGGTTAGCATTTTGGGGCAATAAAGTATTTTTTAATTAAGGCATGTACACTGTTTTTTAGGCATGATGCTATTACTGCACACTTAATAGACTATAGTATAGTGTTAAGAGAATTTTTATATGTACTAGGAAACCAAAACATTCATATGACTCACTTTGAGGTATTTGCTTTATTGCAGTGGTCTGGAACCAAACCTCAAGGTATGCCTTTACATGGCACTGAATAATTAAAGAAGCCTGAGAATGAGAAGTCCAGTTTTATCATTCAGAAGCATAGACTGCATAACTGCCAAATTTCTATCAGAGTATGGTTGATTCAAACTCTACTGATTAGTGATGCTAACTACCACAGGGATATGTAAGAAAAATTATTGTTGACCCAAGTCTGTCAAGAAATCAGAAGAGTTATTCACATCAGTCAGGTTTACTAGTTTGCTGTGGGATTCAAATTAAATCTCTAATTATTTGAATTGAATTAGCAAAAACCTAAAAATATATATATATTTATGTCTTACAAATATAAGAAACCTACTATTGTGAGAGATATGGTAACCAGCCAAATTGTGACCTTATTTGCTGGCAAGGACTTTGTTTTAACCTAGTCTACTAAATGTAGCCTTACCATGCCTTTACTGCTTAACTTTGTATAACTGACTTGCTGCCAGATATCATGCTACCAGGCTTCAATTAATTAGCAATTAAAACCAAAGTTGATCCTAATTCAAATAGCAAGTTTAATTCCACTAAAATCACCAATGACATAGGCTATTATGAAAACTCACTGACCAAAGGAAAATGGGCATATGGTCTCCAAAACCTGCACATAATTCACATACAACAAATATGGACTTGATTGTACTCAGAATCAGCAATGAAAAATTAATTTGTTTTGGACTACTACCAAAATAAAAACTCTTGGTCACTGCCACTGTCAAATCCAAACTCGCCTAACAATGTCAATCACTCCAGTGGAAAGCAAGAAGCCAATGAGTGACACTGGTTTTCCTACCTGTTTGAAGCTGTTCTTGCTGAAGCTCTGTTTGTTCTACTTGGTGAGGCTGACTGGAAAAGCTCTGGTTGTAACTGGCCTGGTACTGATTTTGCTGTTTTAAAGTTTCTGGTTCATTAACAGGAGGAACTGGGGCATTCATATTGAATACCTATAAGTAAATAAAGTAAATGATTAGTTCTTCCCTTTATGCTAATCATTTACCTACTTTTAACATGGCAGATTTCAATGTTGGTTTTAACTGAGATGTAAACAACAAGTATCACAAAAGTCTCAAGATATTTATTTCTCTTTCTCTCATACACACACACACATGTCATACAGCACTTTTTAGCAGTATAAACAGGGATTAAAAATCTGAGAAGACACAGGATCAGAATCCTTGGAAATGCTATTATAAATGAGAAATCTTAAAAGATGCAAACCCCTGAGACATTATCACTTCGATAAATTAAATCTATGAACTTAAAGTTGACTATTTCATTATATTTTAATCGAAAATTAGTATTTTAAGCATTTGACTATGAATTTTCCTGTGAGCACTGTTTTAGCTATATTCCATTGATCACAGGATTTTCATTATCATTATTTTCTAGAAATCTTGCAATTTAGAGATGCTCACTGAAGAACCAAAGAGTAGAATCATAACATCTATTACTCTGAGATATAATTCAGTAAATTAAAAGATTCAGTAAATATGGTAAAGTGTAAACAATTGATCTCTAGGTAATGATCTGTGTTGTGTGTATGCTCCACCGTGTCCTACTCTTTAGGACCCTATGAACTGTAGCCCACCAGGCTCCTTTCCGTGGAATTTTCCAAGCAAGAATACTGGAGTGATTTGCCATTTCCTTCTTCAGAGGATCTTTCTGACCCAGGGACCGAACCCACACATCTTCTGTTTTGGGGGGCAGATTCTTTACCACTGTGCCACAAGGGAAGACCAATGATATATATCAGTCTACTTTTTTCAAATTTAAAATTCTGTTAAAGGGTGAAACTACAAAACAAAATGTAGGCACATAACTCCTAAGATTCAAGTTTATCTCTGTGAACAGAAAAAAATGAGTTTTATGTTCAATTAAACATAACCTAAAGTTACAGTAGATGCAGACTCAAGCACAAAGTTTTTGTGACATTTTGCTGAGACTCTACATGAAGATAGTACACACCAGGCACTTAATGTCAACTGACTTAATCTGCTTACCGTTTGCATGGATTGGAATGGAGCTGCATTTACATTGATTCCACTGCTATGTAAAGGTTTGCTTGTCCCAGCCTGGAACACTTGAGGCTGAGAAGCAGCAGGAAGGGATGATGATGCTGTAGTCTGGTCTGTATTTAAAGAGATCGTCGCCTAAACACAAAGTGAACAGATGCACTGTAACAGATGCAGTGAACTAAGACCATACGTATGTTAATAAACGCAACTATCTTATGAAATAAAAATATAGTGAATGCGTTAGGTCCAAAATAAAGAGATACTGTATTAACAGTTATTTGCCTCCACCCAATTCAAGTGCCTCATCAAGTTTATATGACCTAGAAACACAACTTGCCTGAATCTGATCAATCGGTTCCTTTTGTGGTCGTTGGTCAGTAGCATGAGAAGGTTGGTACAAGGGTTGAGATGCTGTATATCCCTCACTTGTGGATGAAACCAAAGGAACCTAACAAAGAAGTAAAGAAATCAAAGCTTCATTCTGTTATAAACCAACTTCATTACATATAGGGCTAAGAAATAGACATTCATGTTAAAGAGACTATAAAACCTAACAACTGGGAAAATACATATATTATTAAAGCTCAAAGTTAATAAACCCAAGCCCAATTACGAAGTTCCCTATAAATGCAGATAATATCTACACTAAATTTTAAAATTATGAAATCTAAACTATGTCATCTCAAATTCTCAGTTTGAAATTTAAAAACTTCATTATAATTAAAAACCATAAGGATTAACAAATAAATTGTTTTTATTAGTTTATTAAAAGAAAAATAAATGTAAACATGGAAATAAAAGTTGATAGCTACTCATGCCAGACTTGACAGTGATCAAACTCACACTTGGTTTTCATAAGCTAGCTAAGAAAAAGACCAAAGAACAGATTAACAACAAAAACTACAAAAATATTTCAGTCTTACCTGTGTAGCTTCTGGCTGTACAGAAACTTGATTAGGTTGAGCAAGTCTAGATTCAGAATGAACTGTAAAATTGACCAAAAAAATACTGTCATACAAAATAAAATTTCTTCAGAGATGTATAAATATCTTTTACTTAGTCTCTAAAGTCAATTTTCTATAGCCAAATCCTAAATAAACTATTTAGCAATTAGGAAAATAAATGGGGAAGTACAGGAAGGATTTTAGCTTTCAAGTGAGCATTTTCAATTAACTGATACTCATTATTATTAATCAACTACCACATGCCTTTCACTTTTTTTTTTTGGAGTGTTAGTGAAACAATACTAACAAATAGGTGTAAAGCAGAATAAGAATCAATGCTAGAATTATCCCTGAAAAAGAGCTTTTTAAAGCAGTTAACTACAAAGGAGCATAGTCAAAATTTTGAGATAGATAATATTCAGAAGTATTTTAACTATCTACTTTCAATTTAATTTCAAATGCTTCCACTGGAAAAAATAAAAATTTATCTTTAAAATGCCTATATTCAATTCAGTGTGCATGTTATTGTCAACTTTCATCATTCTTCCACTACTCTTCCAAATCATGGTTAAACAGATAATCAAAAATACAGTATCTTTGGTTAGTCATTTGGAAATCATCCATTTTCACTGGAGAGTCTAGTTGACTTACCACCACCTGAAAATCTAAATAGCTTTACAGGTTATATCAGTGGTGCATGTGTTGACTGGCATAGCTAAGAAAACTATGTATTTTCTTCCTCTGGTAGAGCTCAAAAAGTGAACACTAATAACTTTGTGAGTCCCTGATCTGTTTTCTAACTCTTGGTAGAGATAAGAGCTCCCTTTCCTTTAGAAAAATCCTAACTTACCATATTAACTATGTTTATCAAACATAGTTTACTAGTTGCTTTCACCAGCAACTCCTTTTATAACATTTAAGATCAACATTAAATGTGTTACTTCATATTGTTCCACATTTATGCCCTTAATGCTGACATGTTGTAGGAAAAAAACAAGACTCAAAATTACTAATGGTCTTTAAGAGATGCTCCACTTAACCCAATACAAAAGCACCAACGCTATTTATTGTGCTGTTTCAAATAATGGTATAAGACTAGTGAGAAATGGAAACTTCAGCTGTCTTCTAGTCCATCTCTTCCACTTTCCTCTTAAGCATTTCCTTACCCACTCACTACTCCATCTCATTTTTAAAAGTAATACAATGTTCAGAAATCCTCCTAAAAAGCTGCAATCATCCTTCAGAGAAAGACACCTATCTTTTATAGATTAATTTTTAAAAAGTAATTTGGTGTTTCCTTTTTTCAAATATAGATAACGTTTTTTTGTCACACAGCATGTAGGATCCTAGTTGCCTCACCAGGGATCAAACCCACACCCCCTGTATTGGGTACATAGAGTCTTAACCACTAGACCACTAGGGAAGTCCATTCCTAGGTTAATTTTGAAATTTAAAAAGCCAAGCAAAATTTCATCATACCAAAAAAAAAAAAAAAAACCAACCAGGTATAACACATCTATAGTTGTACAAGTCAGGATGTGGCTGCTATAGGGCAAGGGAAGAGGTAGTAACTAGACTACAAGAGAACACAAGTAGGCTTTTGGGGTATTAGTAATCTTCCACTTCTGGGTGCTGGTGAGTTCAAATTTGTAAAAACTCATCACACTTTAAATTTGCATGTATGTTTCTGTATGTCCACATGCCAATAAAGTTACCAAAAAAAAAATACCCACCACTAATAACAATGGAACTACTACATTTATGGTTCTTATTATAGGAAAAAAGAGTTAACATTTCTTACCAAATTAAAAGACACAAGATCTGAAAGTAAACATTAAAAATAAAAAGATTAATTTTCACAAACTTTACATAACCTAAAAACACTGGTTCTGTATTTCTCACATAAACATGTCACTACCAACCTGGAGGGCAAACCAGCTGGGGTATGTCCATGTTCTGTGCTGGATTCATCGGCTGTGCAGATACAATGGCAGGATCAAGTGTCTGGTTTTCAAAATCCAACATTGAATCCTAGGATATAATGCAATTCATATTTAAGTAGGATATAATGTATAAAGTTTAGGTAGGATATAATGTAATTAAGTTAATGTAAACACTTAACCTATCTATCATAGTGTTTGACTAGTATCTACCTGTATGAAATTATAGGGCCCCTGCATTTGTGCCATAAGGTCCTGTACTCGCTGTCTTCTCACGAGGGGATCGGCTTGAGCCACTGGGGTCAAAGAGTGGGGTTCTGGTACTGAAGGAGATGCAGCCTGAGGTTGCTGCTGGAGTGAATTTACCACCTAAAGCAGAAGAGGAAGACAGGTTGGTAGAATGACAGAGCTCCATCCATCACCGTCATGACTGGTCCCCAAATTACACATACCATGTATACTATAAACAGAATAACAGATTTGAATGTCATCAACCTGACCAAATTAAGTTGAAGTTAACATTCTGATCAATGCTCTCACTTCTACAGTGTTCCCAATTCCACAGGGTTGCCACATATTAATAGCATTTCAGGTTTACCTTGTAAACAGCTTTAAAAAAAAAAAAAAAAAAATACTGTGTCTACGTCCTAAAACCAAGTATTTTGCTTAAACTATTAACCCTTCTACAGTAAGTAAACCTATACATCTATATATAAATATATATCTATCTCAGTACCTGATACATACTAAGCATTCAAGAAAATGTTAGCTATTATTATCATTAAACTTGAGTTCCTATCACTTCACTCTCCACCAGTACCATAGGATCAAGCTCTATCACACCTTGTCTAAATTGCTACAGAAGCCAAATTTCACTCTACCTATCATCTTCCTAATAATTTCTCCTAATTATTGTTTTAAGTAATTCCCTGCTCTGCTAAGAAATCTCACTAATTGTTATTATTACCAATTTACAAAATTCTCTGCCTGGCTGTTGCTGCCGCTGCTAAGTAGCTTCAGTCGTGTCCGACTCTGTGCGACCCCATAGACGGCAGCCAACGAGGCTCCCCCGTCCCTGAGATGCTCCAGGCAAGAACACTGGAGTGGGTTGCCATTGCCTTCTCCAATGCATGAAAGTGAAAAGTGAAAGCGAAGTCGCTGAGTCTTGTCCGACTCTTAGCGACCCCATGGACTGTGGCCCACCAGGCTCCTCCATCCATGGGATTTTCCAGGCAAGAGTACTGGAGTGGGGTGCCACTGGGCAAGTCAAAACCTTAGTTCCTTTATACGCAATACTGAGCTAACAGAACTTGGTAATCAACAGCATCAGGGTGAAGGAAGAGTCTGAGATGACACTTCAATGTATCCCGTTAGGTAGTCTTTCTGAAGGCTATCCATGGAGACCAGATTTTCATGGTGCAACCTGATTAACAGGTTGTGTACTTTAATAGATTGAGCACATAAACCACATAGATATTTGTATATTTTCTTGTAATTAGAACAGTCAAGTGGTGATTATATTAAATATCAACAGAAACAAATCACCTTTTAAACAGAACAGTCTTATATAATGAGTCTGTTATTATAATAAGTGTACTTATAATGCAAAATACTTAAAAATCTACATTTGTTCTTAGGAGAGATAAAAAGTACTAATTAAAGACAAAAGACAACCTTGTAATCGAGAACTCTTACCTCAACTGTTTCAACTGTCCAATCATCTACCTGCTCCTTTTCACCACTGCTGAACTGTGTTTCTGCCATAAATTGTCTATTTACATACTGCAAAGCAAAGTACATGTTTGAGACCTCTGTTTGAAAGACAGAAAGAAAAAGCTAGCATAAAATAAAAATCATACCTCTGTTGATTCCACCTCATTTTGTTCAGTATATTCTTCCACTGGCTCGGGTTCTAAAAGGTTAAAAAATGATACAAAGAGTGTAAAATATATTTTTAAAAGTTAACAATTCATTTAAATCCAGTTCCCCATCATATAGTCTGAATTTACAAAGTTATAGTTAATAGTAAGTTTCTGTATTTTATTACTCTTACAATAGTAGAAAACTTTTTTTTACCATGTATTCCAGGCTTATTTCAACAGTAATTATTCTGGATCAAATATGATGCCAATAAACCAGCACCCTAGTCTCCACACTAATCTACTTCGTAAAAGTGGTGGTGGTGGGGTGGTAAAGACTACTGAAGAATTTCCTGGCAGTCCAGTGGTTAGGACTCAGTGCTTTCACTGGCAGGGCCCAGGTTCAATCCCTGCTCAGGGAATCAAGATCTTGCAAGCCCCTTTCCCCCAAACAAAAACAAAAAAAAAAACCCCTGACTTAAATTGCTTTATATGGATCTGCAACCGTAAATTCCACCAATCTGCAATGTTTCCATCTAGTTTCAACCTAATAGCTAACACTTGTATGAACTGCTTACCATTGTATACATATTACTTCCTAAATGAAGAACCTGAGAATACTGAACTTATAGAAGTTCAGTAAGTTGCCCAAGTTTTACACAGCTAACACGTGTTGTAGCCAAGATTTTATCCAGGCAATCTGATTCTAGAATCCATGCTTTTACCTATCACAACAAAACTAATACTCCTTAGATAATGCTTCCAATAGTACTCAAAATTTTATTCATCAACTTAACGTAAAAGTCCACATAGTAACTGTTTACCTATATATTAGTGATACACTGGGTGCTAGAATAGATCTCTGGTGCCTGAGACATTTATAGTTATAACTCTCCATCATAGAAAACAACAACCAAACCTCATACCATTCTCCTCAAATACTGGCATGGTAATAAGCCACAATAAATGAGCACACATCAGTCAAAAATCTATTTGAAAAGCCATATATACAATAGTTGCCCCCTTATCCATATTCCAACTGACCAATAATGTAGCAAGAGAAAGACATTTGTAACAGGGATAAAGAGCAATAAGATAAATAACTGATATTTAATACCTCTGGGAATTACTCTTAATGTGTTTTGTCAATATTTGGTCATGCTTCAAGTTTCTCTAAAAATCTAAGTGTACAAATGTAACTAAATAAATGTCTAGCTTGAACCTGTGGCAAAGGAAAGTAAAATCAAGACCCTAAACTAAAGTTCATAGCTACCTGAGTACTCACCAGCTTCAGCTGCCTGGTCTTCAACTGTAGGTGCGGAGGCTGCCTCCTCTTCCTCACACAGACCATTCTGGTGGTTGTGGGTGCTGTCAAAGTAGTTTGACTGGAAAACACGCTCAACAATTTCCTTTAGAGCTTTATCTAAAAACACATTATGAATTATAATCTTAGACTATCTGACTTAAAAGATTAAACATTCTACAAGATATAGTAGTAAAAAAAAAACAAACCCATCAACTGTTACTTAAAAAATTAAAACATTAAATTCCAAAAGAAATTTATTACAGAATAAGTGAACAAGAAATTATTTGTATTAAATTTTAAGCATTTTAAATAAGTTAGTCCAAAAAAAAAGTCCAAAATAAAATCATTAATTCTTTCAATAACCATATATTTAGCACCTAACTATACGTTACTCAATGTACTAGGCACTGGCATTACAGAAAGGTATGTAAAAGACACAGTATCTGCCCTCCCGATTATCATTTATTCATTCACTAAGCATTTATTTAGCACCTAACTATATGTTAAAAAGTGTACTAGGCACTGGGGCTACAGAAAGGTATGTGAAACACGTAGTATTTGCCTTCCCTAAGCTAACAGTCCAATAGAGAAGAGCTCTCAACTACTCACAAAAACAGTAAAATACCATTTGTGAAAAGAACTACACAGAAGTACATGCACCGGACCTAATCAAGCAGAGACCATGAGAGGCTTTCCTGGTGTAAGGATTACAAGAGCTGAGATCTGGAAGATGAGTCGTAGAGAGGGAAAAAGTATTTCAAGGCAGAGGCAACAGCATTTACAAAGCCCTGTACAAAGAAGGGTGCCAAATACAAGTCAATTTAAGTATGCATTGAGGCTAAAGCAAAGGAAATAAGGAAAAAGCATAAGGAAGATATGTCTAAAGACTGTTAAGGGCCAGAGTTTGTAAGGTCTTACAAACTATATATATAAAAAATGTAATTAAAATAAAACCATTAAAAGATTCTAAAAAGGGATGGATGGTGAATTCAGGTGAGAGCATTACAGAAGAGAAAAAGCAGAAAAATAGAGAAAGAAGTAGATTCAAAAGATATTTAAAAGGCAAATATAACTGTCAGAACTTGGTACATAAAGCTGTCAGGGCAGCAAGTAAAGGTCTATGTCAGGAGTTAATTTCCTGGCCTTGTATAGTAGATGTAGATCAAGAACTATTAATGTTCAAGCTGGTTTTAGAAAAGGCAGAGGAACCAGAGATCAAATTGCCAACATCTGCTGGATCATGGAAAAAGCAAGAGAGTTCCAGAAAAACATCTACTTCTGCTTTATTGACTATGCCAAAGCCTTTGACTATGTGGATCACAATAAACTGCGGAAAATTCTGAAAGAGATGGGAATACCAGAACACCTGATCTGCCTCTTGAGAAATCTGTATGCAGGTCAGGAAGCAACAGTTAGAACCGGACATGGAACAACAGACTGGTTCCAAATAGGAAAAGGAGTTCATCAAGGCTGTATATTGTCACCCTGTTTATTTAACTTATATGCAGAGTACATCATGAGAAACGCTGGACTGGAGGAAACACAAGCTGGAATCAAGATTGCCAGGAGAAATATCACCTCAGATATGCAGATGACATC
>NW_011495081.1:8357389-8358733 GCF_000754665.1 Bison bison bison | reverse complement strand
AGGGAGGCCTGGCGTGCTGCGATTCATGGGGTCGAAAAGAGTTGGACACGACTGAGCGACTGATCTGATCTGATCTGATCTGATACATAAAAATGAACCTTCAGAGACATTATATCAAAGGAGTATAAAGTTAATCCTATACTCCTTTGATATAAAACTATTAGGAATTTCCTGGCCATACCGTGGATAGGACTCTGTGCTCTCACTGCCAAAGGAGTGGGTTCAATCCCTGGTCGGGACCAAATAAGCTATTTAACAATTTTTTGAATACTGAACAGAACACTTCATGTGCTCTCTCACCCTCTCCTTCAGAATCTCCTGCCTCAGAGCTGTTTTAAAAACTTATGAAAGCTGAATGCAAAAACCATACTAATTTGAGTAAATTACACCTTTCTATTAACTGTACATTCCTAAGATGCAAGAATGAGGCTAGGTAGAAAATAACATCAAAACAAGGGACAGGCTTAGACTTTAACCCTTATTACTCAACAGAGTTCATGAAAATTTTATCAGACATGACCAGAAGCTACTTTTGAATCTAACAAATTTACACCCATGTCAATTACTTTCTAATCAAGTGGGGAATTCAGTACATATTTGTAGCAAAACTAAATCAAGAAGTTGTTTTTTTTTTTAACCAAAAAATACAAACAACATGGGTCAACAAATCAAGAAAACGGATTTCTTACATGAAAAGATACACAAGCATTGGCTCCTCGTATTTGATTTACCCGTTTCCTTAAAGCAAATACATCCCAAATTATATCATACAGTTTTGCCAAAAACTCTTGTAATTTCTTTTCAATCATAATAGCTAAAAAACAAGGCATACAGATACTTTTGCCTTGCTGCTGCTGCTAAGTCCCTTCAGTCATGTCCGATTCTGTGCAACCCCATAGACAGCAGCCCACCAGGCTCCCCCATCCCTGGGATTCTCCAGGCAAGGATACTGGAGTGGGTTGCCATTTCCTTCTCCTAAGTATATTCAAATATCTACTTCCGTAAATCAACATTAAAAACTGCTAACAATCCAGTCCCTTTTACTAAGTGGTTAAAATCTAAAATTCCTAATTTACTGAAGTAAGAGAAGGCAATGGCACCCCACTCCAGTACTCTTGCCTGGAGAATCCCATGGGCGGAGGAGCCTGGTAGGCTGCAGTCCATGGGGTCGCTAAGAGTCAGACATGACTGAGCGACTTCACTTTCCCTTTTCATTTTCATGCACTGGAGAAGGAAATGGCAACCCACTCCAGTATCCTTGCCTGGAGAATCCCAGGGATGGGGGAGCCTGGTAGGCTGCCGTCTATGGGGTTGCACAGAATCAGACATGACTGAAGCGACTTA
>NW_011495081.1:8340947-8357289 GCF_000754665.1 Bison bison bison | reverse complement strand
AAAAAAAAAAAAAAAAAAACTACATATTTACAGTTAAGGAGCTCATATATAGATTGTTGATCTAGATAATTAATTAGCTTTTTCAAAATACAAACAAAAGAATATCCGAAATTAGCAGAAATCTAAGAAAAAAAAAAAAAAAACTAAGGCAATGACCACGAATAGAATGCATGGGGTGGAGTAAATGTTTTTCACAAGATTTCATCCATAAGGAAAAACCGGTCCCCATTTAACACCAAAAACAATGAAAGCCAATTTGGTGTTAATTTGTCCCCCTGAAACAGAATAAGTTAAGAACAAAACTATGTTAATTTAGGACTCCCATCTTTACCAATTTTTGGTTGTTTGAGCTGATGTTTTGATTTATATACACAAAAGAAAAAATTTGCAAAAAATAAAAACATACAAAAAGGAAACAAACCAAAAAAGTAAAAAAGTAAACAGTGGATGAATATTACTTACATATTTCTAAAGTTTTCTTCAATTAACATTACTTTTAAATAGGAAATTAAACTTTAAAGGTTCTTAGTCACAAAAATCAAAAGTTGTCAGTGATACTCACAAGTTGTTCCACATACAGGTTTTTCCTTTCCTTCCAGCAAGTCCCACAGGTGAATGGAGGCATGTTCATACTGCTCATTCAACCTAATAATAAAACATCTGGTTAATTACTTTTCAGTTGTCAACACAACATTTAGAAGTTTCTGTTATACCACTATACCTCAAGCTCATGTCTCGTTCAGGGTCTGCTAATTTGTAGAACTCATCTAACAACGACAACTCCTCTTCAGACAATATTGGCACTCCATTCAAACCTTGCTTCAGGTCAGTTCTCACTTCATCATCTCCTAGTTTGTCCAAAACATACTGCAGCTCAAGTACTGTTTTTAAACGTTTCTGTTCAGCTTCCTCTCTCATAAGCTGCTCCCGACGTGCTGTCTTCTTTATTGTTTTCTGAATCTGCATAAAGACATAAACATAAGACATAGAAATAAATTTTATAAAAACTCATTTACTTCAATTTCAGGTCCAAAGTAAGTAAGACACATTTCACTCACTGAGTTAGATGTGACTCTGACATACAAAAGAATGACTCCCAACTTTAAAAGTTTAACAAATGGAACTGTTTTAAGTAGTTATTTATTAGAAATTCAAAACACATGTTTTCCTAGAAGGTATTACACTATGGAAATGGTACCAATGAAGCAAATATTTGCTTCAAAATAATCTAGCAGACAGGAAATGAGGACATAAGTGTGCGTATAGGTAAAATATAATTGCTCATGAAATGATGCTAACTGTAGAAGCTAGGTATAGGTAAATGTAAGTTCATTATAGTCTTTAGTTCTTAAAATTTTCCATAATAAAAAGTATAAAAACTAAAAATTTTCATTAAGGTTCAGAGCCAATTTTAAAAAAGAAACCCTACCACAGCCACAATTAAAAAAAAATAATTTATGTCTATCTTTAATAGAAAATGGTTCAAAATTCTAATTTCAATTGCCTACTACTGACTTAAACGGAGATGTCAAACACACTACTACCCTCTTATCCCAAATAATCCACCACTTCCATTCTAGGAAGAAAGTCAGGAATGAGAAAAGAAGTTGAGAAAGCAAAAGAAGTATGACAATAAAGAAAGACACTTTGGATGAAATGAGAAGTAGGGAAGACTATAAAGACTAGAAAAGGTAGGCTTGAACTAGGTTAAAGAAGCTCTTGAATAAAAAACAAAAAACATGTTTAATAACTGTGGAAAATGCAACAAAGGATCAGAGTTAAAAGACTGCCAAGGAAGTTAAGGGCCCAGTGAAAAGTTCCTTTTTTAACCAGTGTTAAAAAAAAAAATCAAAGGAAGATACAAGTATCTTCATTTACACTGTGACAGTAGCTTCAGAAATAGATACTCTATATTAAATTGTATATGGTAATTCTACTTCTATGACTCATTTAAAAAAAAATCAGAAACAAGAAATTGGGCAGAGTTCTTCAAGCCTGAGGCTTTGACCTAAGCTAAATGGAACAAATCCCTACTTGGATGTAAATCAAATAACCCCTATTCCATTTTCAGGAGCATCATCAATATTTCCCACCTTCAATAAAATTTAATAAGTAACAATAATATTAAGTGCATGAACCATTATATTAAGTGCATGAACCATTAGTTACGCTTCAAATACTGTTCTAAGCACAACCCTATAATGAGGTAGGCACTAATTGTTTTGTTTTTTTTTTACAGATAAGAAAACTGAAGCAATGTGACAGCCTTGTCCCTCTTTTTCTCCCTTTCCTTTCTAAACTACTGGCTCTTTCTCTGGAAAACCCTGACTGATATAGGTATAGGAAAGTTAAGTAATCCTTTCTCTAAAGTCTTACAACTATTAAGTAAAAGTGGCAGAATCAGGATTCAAACCAGGCAGCTTGGTTCCAGAATCAGAACTTTTCATCTACGTACTACATTGTCTCTCATCACATAATAAACTGTTTATTTCAACAAATCAGAGGCAACTTTATATTTCAAAGTTGTTGCAAGCCCTTCTCCAAGGAGCCAACACTAATTCAGAAGGATATTAACTTTCTGGTCTAAACTATCAAGAAAAGTATTTGACTCTGCTCGTACTTTTTATCCTGTTCCCAAAGACTTTGGTCACATCAAAAGATGTTGGAGAAAAACACACCCCTTCGTTGAATCAAGAGCTGAAACAAGTGCAACGTATCAGCCGGCCACATACCTTAAGATCCCTAATGGAGAAAGTCGTAACCAATTATATAAACAAGCCTCTTTATTTTCTGATAGTTAACAGTATTGTAAGATAGTCCTGAGGCATAAGGGAATACGTGAAAGACAGAAGTCTATCACGTTTATACAACCATCTCTTGGTATCCAAGGGGACTCGACTCCAGGACACACTACTCCACACCTCATGGATGCCAAAACATCTATAGATGTTCCAAGCACCTCATAGTACACCCTCTGTATCTGTGCATTCAACCAACCTAGGATTTCAATCCTCGGATCCAGACCCCTGCAGATACAGAAGGCTGACTGTATATATTTGCACAGATAATTTTTAGACCAATGATACATGTCCGTCATATATGAAACTCAGTCCTTTTAAAGGGCATCTTCAAGGTGTTACATTAAACTTTACAAAATTGTAAAGAAACTTAGATATAATTGGATCCAATCCTCTCCGCCTTGCAGAGAACTTATCAACAGTAATGCAAAAACTAAAACTCAAAAAATACAACAAAATTTTCTGCCTTCATTTTTAATATTTTATAAACAGATATGCCACCTTTTACTTACATCTTGGCTTAATGCCATGAAACTCCTCTGTAATTCTTTTGCAAACTCCAAGTTATTTGTGACTTCCTGGTACTTAGACACGGCATCCTAAAATAACAAAAAGGAAATCCAACTTTTACTGGAAACACAAAGAAACACAAAATTAATCTTATTAAGTTACATAAAATCTAAATAAAATATAACATATTTACCAGCTGATCTTGATTAAGCCTTTCCCCTTTGTTCATTCGTTCCTGATAATCATCAAGCTTGCCCTATATTAAAAGAAAAAAATAATTATATTCCATACTGGAAGTATATACCAGCTTAACAATGCTAAAATAACAAACCCATATAATTCTTTAAGTTTGTCTGAAATCTTGCCCTAAACATACTTTTTACATACTTTTTAGATAAACTACAGTTTAAGTTAGTATGTAAAATAGCATTAGTTTAATTGTGAATTTAAAAAAATGAATTTAAATATCCCTGCCATGCTGATACCAAATATTGTATTATAAGTCAATGATACGTTACTGCTTATTTTCAAAATTATTTTAATTGGAGAGTAATTACTTTACAATGTTATGATGATTTTTGCCATACATCAACATGAATCAGCCACAGGTATACGTGTGTCCCTCCCCATCCTTGGGCTTCTCAAATAAGATGTGCACCAGATGGCCCAAGCTTATGATACCCATCCACATGAGTGACAGCCACAATTCAATGAGGAGTCCACTTACACTCAAGTGACCATATCAGATACCTTATTTTACTAAGTGTTAAATTTTTGTTCTTCCCCTCCTCGCCAAAGAATTCATGTACGTTGTATATTTGTTTTTCTCAAGACATGTGCATACTGTCTTTGATGTGCCCCACTCATTCCCCTTAAAAATGAAGTAAATTCAAGCTATCACTTACAGTCACAGTACACTAGTCATCAGCTTTGCTCTTTATTTTCTCACAAACGTAACTAAATGAGCAAGAGTGGGGGAAGAAAATTAAGCCTCTGGTTTAAGATCATTCTCCTATCCCTCCACCCGCCCAAAGTTGGAGGTTTCCTAGGCTACTATTCTTAAATTTAAAAAACTCCCCCACAAACATACTCAGGTAATAAGGTATAGTCAAAAATTCAATTGTTTTAAGGGTCAGAGGAGAAATAAATAGAAATATAAATTAAGGAAGAAAAACCTTAAATAATCACAATAAATTACAAACATACGTAGTTATTCCTTACCCTTGGCAACAGTAAAAAAAAAAAAAAAAAAAAGAAATCAAGAAAACAGATACAAACTAAGGTTCTGATAAAACTCAGGCACAGAAACAAGCTTAAAAGCAGTGTTCAAAAGTTGTTTTCAAATGATCCATTTTGTTTGTACCAGAAAACAGTATTCAACTTTCATAATCATTTTACCTTAAAGTTTATCACACTTTAGGTATACTAAAGGTAAATAAAATCAGTACAATCATTAAAACATCAATGGATGATGAAACTATTCAATCTTACTTAGGTGAACTATTTATACAACAGTAAGCCCCCAGGGCTTCCCTGGTGGCCCAATGGTTATTAAGAATCCACTTTGCAATGCAAGGGATACCAGTTCAATCTCTGGTCCAGAAAGATCCCACATGTCCCAGGGCAACCAAGCCTAGGCACCACACCAATGAACCTGCACCCTAGAGCCTATGCTCTGCAACAAGAGAAGCCTACACACCACAATTAGGGACAGCCTCTGCTCTCAGCAACTAAGGAAAGCTTGCTCTCCACAACTAGAGAAAGCCCCTGCACAGCAATGAAGACCCAGCACAGCCAAAAATAAATGCGTTTATATAATTAAAACGTTAAATATATACATTAAAAAAATAAGCCTCCAACTAAGTTAATATAAAATTCAAGTCTAGAATTACAATGTCAACAATTTGAGATTTTCTTTAGTAATCAGACGAAAGAAAACTTTACTAATACATGTCCATGTATTACCTAAAAAATCTGACACTTTATGAAAGTGAACCATATTATTCTGAATTTCTTCCAACCATGAGAGACTTTGTGGTACTTACTCTGTTTAAAAAGAAAGCTTAATCTTTAAGAAAATGAATCAAGATTTTTACACTGATACGGTACACCTAACCCCTAAGAGAGAAGTTAAACTGCCTTAAACACTGAGGATGAACAAAGACAGTTCATGTTTTTAAAAGGACAGGCTACTTAAAAAAAAAACTAAACAAGTTAAAGATTTGCTTTTAATTATGATTTATGATGTAATAATAGCATTATAATCTGTATTCCAGTACTTAGAAATATACAAATAAAGATATGCCAACAGGAATGCCTGAAATTTAGTGCCAGTACACAGTTAAAGTTCTAGCACCTAGGCAAAAGAAAAACTGCTGTTAGCTTATACATTTATTATCTCCCCCTTTTAATAGCATTATACATTTTTCAAGAAAACTGTTGCTAAATTAGGACATTAGCACATAATGAATGCTCTACAAATCCACAGGGGATGGTTTCACATACCTAGCATTACCATTAAATGTCTGGAGAACTTAAAACTCCTAAAAACTGTGTGTGTATGTGTGTGTGTATATGTACACATATATATAAATATTTTTTAAGGTGTTAAGAATGGTACCTGAGTGGTAGAATTACAGGTAGAATCTTTTCCTTCTGTTTTGTACACTTATTTTGCAAAGACATAGCTTATATAATAGTGATAAAAAAAATTAAAATCTTGTGCTACACAAAAATGTTAAGACTGTCAGATTGCAGGATACTGTCAGGACTTTCACCTACAAGAATCCTTGAGTATGCATCTATATTATCCTAGGACGAGATATGGCAGAAAAGCTCCAATTTTCTACACAGCAGGAAATTTGCTCTTCATCCAACCCCAAGATCTACGTCAGATTACATTTTCTAAAGACGACTCACGTTGTACTGTTCTACAACGTGACCTTGGCACTTCTCATTAAAAACTAGTCTAATTCCTCTGCCATAGTACTGAGCAGGCTTCAACCAAGAGAACAGTGGAAATGATCCTATGTGACTTCCAGGGTTGAGTCATAATAACAATGCATCTCTGCCCTGTTTGCTGGTCACTAAAACCAATCATGTTTGGAGCCCTGAGCCATCATTTAACACGTCCAATAACCCTGGGATTGCCATGCTATGAGGAAGCTAAGCTATGAAGAGAGGTCTCAATTAAGAATTCTGGTCAGCAATTCTAGCGTTACGTCATCAGAGCCCAAGCATGAGACATGTGAGGAAACAAGGTTGAGTCTTCCCAGCTGAGACCCCAGGCATCACAGAGCAGGTCAGCTCCACTGTATGCCCTAAATCCCTAACAGGCATCATCTGTGTGCATGATAAAATGAGGTAAGTCCCGGAGTAATCTGTCACACAGCAATAACTGGACGGTTAAGAGGTCAATGACAAGAGAAAGCAGCTACTATGCAAACTGGGCTTCATGGTACACAAATTCTTGAAATACTGTCACCCACAAGATCTCTGTGTAGCCAAAATAAAGATCTATGCATTAAATACAAATAGAAAAATTGCCCACTTGGGGTTAAAATTTGCAGTACAAACTAAGATCATTACATAAATAAGGATTTGCTTGTCAAACTGACAGGTCCAACATTAACCCCTACAAAAACAGAGGGGCAAAGACAGGAATAAAGTACTCTAGACAAACACAGCTTTTTCATTCCCTAAGCTCCAAGACAGTTTCTAACATAGTGTTACAAATTTGTTAAATATTCGTATCATCCACATAAAATGAATATTAAGTTTTTTTCCCAGCAGAATGGAGTTGTTTTTCTAGCATTAGATATCTTCGTCAGAAAGCCTACCACAATACTGATATAACTGAAAACCTGCCCTCTTAGATTCTATCTTGAAATATCCATCTTGAAAATTCAATTCAGGGTTCCTTTTTCAACTGAGCATCCCTAATGTATTAAAAATTCATTTACAGCACCACATATGAGCAAGATGGCACAGTGGTGAAGAATTTGCCTGCCAATACAGGAGACATAAGAGATGGAGGTTTGATCCCTTGGTCAGGAAGATCCCCTGGAATAGGAAATGGCAACCCGCTCCAGTATTCTTGCCTGGAAAATTCCATGGACAGAGAGCCCATGGGGCTCCAACAAGTTGGACACAACTGAGTGACTGAGCACAGCACACATGAGCAAGATAAAAATCGGTCCATTTTCCAGGTTACTCGTAATCAGAATCTCTAAAGCAGAACCATGGAATTAGACGATACCCAGTACACGTCAAAGACTAAGACTATACTGTTATGTAGTACCGAGAAACCAGTCCCACTCTTTGGTTTCTTTGTTGCCTGTAACAGTTCAGAGTATTTGTTATGACAGGCATTCAAATTTAAAGTATCATGCAGGCACTATTATCAATCACATTTCATTTAAATGGAAACTGAAAGGGCAATTAAATAACTTGCCTAAGGTCATCTATGAGATGAGATGGTTGGATGACATCACCAACTCTATGGATATGAGTTTGAGCAAGCTCCAGGAGTTGGTGATAATAAGACAGACAGGCAAGTCTGGCGTGTTGCAGTCCATGGGGTCGCAGAGTCGGACACATCCGAGCGAATGAACTGAACTGAAGGTCACCTATCCCAGAAAAACCACTTGTGCCTCAGCACTGTATTTCCACTCTATTCCAGCTATTGCTACACTTCATTTCTGCCCTTCTGCTGCTATCTTCTTCCTTTCTCCAGAACTGCAGTACACCCAGATCTTCCATCACCCCCCCCCAAGATTTTTTTCATCAGCAAAGCTGCTTTATCTAAACATTTTTTTAAAAAATTCACTAGGTGCTACAGGGCTGTGTGCTAAGTCGCTCAGTCATGTTAGACTCTCTAACCCTATAGACTGTAGCCCCCCGGCTCCTCTGTCCCTGAGGATTCTCCAGGCAAGAATACTGGAATGGGTTGCCATGACCCCCTCCAGGGGATCTTCACAAGCCAGTAATCGAACCTGCATCTCTTAGGTCTCCTGAATTGGCAGGTGGGTTCTTTACAAGTAGCATCACCTGGGAAGCTATGAGGGCGGCATAAGATATTCAAAATGACTGTTCTCCAGAGATTCCCTTCCTTCCTGTTATAACCAACAAATTCCGTAAGTGAATAACTGGAAAAAAATGACAGTTAAAAAGAAATAGTAAAAAAAATGAGAGACTCAAAAAACCACTAATTCTTCAACCAGACAACTGTGGTGGGGTGGGGGTGGGTTTAGTCGCTAAGTCGTGTCCATTTCTTGTGACCCCATGGACTGTAGCCTGCCAGGTCCCTCTGTCCGTGGGATTCTCCAGGCAAGAATACTGGAGTGGGTTGCCATTCCCTTCTCCAGGAGATCTTCCCAACCCAGAAATCAAACTCGGATCTCCTGCATTACAGGCAGATTCTTTACCAACTAGACAACAGTAACAGTAACAACTAGTTACTAGTAGACAATTAGTAAACAATAACAACTAGTTACTAGTAGACAACTAGTAAACAGTAACAACAAGAAAAATTAGCAAAGACAACATCTTTAGCTTGACTACCTAGGAAACTATGTTATTCTCATTCTCAATTAAGGAAATCTCTAAACTGTGGGAGATTACTTAAAAATGAAGCTTAAAATAACAAAAATAGTAGTAATACCTAGCTATATCTCATATTACTTTCTCTCCAGGCCAAATAAATCACTTCTGTAGTACTGAAAGAACTTGTAGAGTGATAATGTAAATACAACAAGACAAAGATTTCTTTTCCTCTCATCTTTCCATAATCTTCAGTGGCCCTTTCTAGACATTTCAAGTCCCTAATCCCTGCATTCCTGTTCTTCATCTAGAAACATGAGTTCTGACTTTGCCTACATAGTGGTAGGCACCTGACTGCCTCCAACAAACGTTCCTCAATTCAACTGAGACTGAGTTGCTAGTAAAATTCACAGCAGACAGGAAAGGCATCAAGAATCAAGTTCCTTCAATTTTTAAAAGGAGGGTATAGATAACATAGAGTACAATTCATAGAAGATTCATAGCAGCTCTCTCCAAATGCTAGAAGCCTTCACATGTTGCAGGAGTCTGAGCTGTTACAGAAAAAATATTTAACAGTGGTGTCAGGGATGTAACTCCAACATCATGAACTTAAGAGTTGTCCAAAAATGAAATAGACTTTCACTGAGAAATGAGCATTTCACCAGGCCCTAGAAGACTGATTAATACAGAAGCTCACTGAGTATCAAGACTGCAGGAATCCTTAACACTGAAGAACAGTAAAAGGATGCTAAATCAGTTGTTATCTAATGTCCCGTTGTAAGATAATTTTTTAGGTAAGTACCTAACCAGGAGTTATAATCTGACAAGACTTTTGTCCAACTGGGCTTCCCTTGTGGCTCTGCTGGTAAACAATCTGCCTGCAGTGCAGCAGACCTGGGTTCTATCCCTGGGATGGGAAGATCCCCCGGAGAAAAAAAAGTCTACCCACTCCAGTATTCTGGCCTAGAGAATTCCATGGACTATATAATCCTTGGGGTCGCTAAGAGTCGGACATGACTGAGCAACTTTCACTTTCACTTGTTCAACTGGAGGGGGAAAAAAGACAATCCTATAAAAACTTATTCCTTGTCCATGGCAGTAATTATGTAGTTAAGTCTGAATGAAAGAATGCACCTAACCTTAGTAAGAAAATGAAAAAGTTTAGAGTTCCAACATCACCTACTTTGATTTATATTCTTATAAAGTATAAAGCTTGTGAACCTGAAAACAAATGATCCAAAAAAGAAAGAAACAATTGACAAAGATAATCTTAACAAGTGTCTTTTGAATTATTAGTTGCTTCAGCCAATGAGTTGGTACAACTAAATGGTTTATATACTCAGCAGGGACTTCAATTATTGATAGAAAGATGTGAACTTTTTAATTCATTTAAAATGGAGACCAAAAATTTTTTTCCCCAATGATTAGTATATTTCAGCTATCTCTGTATTTGGATAAGAGTATTAAGGGGAATGCAGTGAAATTTCTAATAATCTACAATAGTTCAAATACCAAAAATCATCTGTCCTCCTTCCTAAGACTATTAACAAATCTTGTTTACACTACCTAGATTTTAAGATAGGAGTTTTCTAATTGCTTATTCATCAACTCTACTCACTTTAAAAAAAAAAAAATCCTTCAGGAAAAAAACCCAATTAAAAAAAAAAGTGCAAGTAAACAGCTCTATACAAAAAAGCATTTTCCCCCTCATGGATTAATCCATTTTAACAGGATTTTATTGATGAAAATACAAGTATTGCTATGTAATGATTTAGTCAATCTATCAAATATTTATTTAGCATACGCCATGTACAAGGCACAGTATGATACTAGTAACAGTCTCTGCCCTCCAGCAGTTTACTACCTATTAGAAAAAATACATAAGGTGAGAACATAAGACAATATAAAAATGCAAAGAAAGTGTACAGACAACGGGTAGCACAAGAAGTTAAAGGAAACAGACGGCATGGTCAAGAAGCACACCTTACTCTTTCCTCAGAAACAGCAATTGAGCAGAGGCGCAGTAAGGTCTCTGTCATCTGTGTGTTTATATTCATACTCTGTCCAACTAAAGCACCAGTATACAGCTACTTGGAGAAATAAAAAGATGAGAAGTCAAGCACCTTACAATTTCAACTTTGACTGACTTTCTCTTCTGCTACTCCTCTCATTCTCCTCTACTGCATACATACTATTCATTTCCTCTCCCCAAAGGAACAAATTATTAAAAAAAAAAAATCCAGAAACTTGGAATACAAGAATTAAGATGTAAATATTGACACATCTCCTACTTCTCTCTACTGGTAATGTTATCCCCAGATTTTCTGGCCTATAACATACCAAGCTTGAGTAGAGACTAGCAAATGTGCATCTGGGGCTTAAGCAAGCATGAAGACAGACTTTAAATGGAACTTCACCTGTACTGCTAGTCACTGGAGGCCATTACCTAGACAGCCTACAAACACAAATTTAGCAATGAGATGTTACTATATAGGTCTACAGAAGAATAAAAAAGCCTTTTTCTTTTGCTTTCACCTTTTCTAAATAGAGAAACTCTAAAAGTATGTGGGAAAAAAAATAAAATAAAATAAAGTATGTGGGGGGACTTCTCTGGCAATCCAGTGATTTAGACTCCATGATCCCAAATCAAGGGGAAAGGGTTCGATCCCATTGGGAACTAAGATTTGGCATGTCACAGTGTGGCCAAAAAATACATAAAAAATTTAAAAATAATAATAAAATTCAGTTATTTGAAGTAAAAGGCTTGGTTCCACAGGATCAGCTGTAACTTGAAAAACTACACTATGTTGCAAAGCATTACAGATTCTAATTAACCCCTCTAAAACATTACGAGAGACCTTGGAGTTCACCTATTTTAACCTGGGTCATTTCACATGAGCACCTCAATTTCTTCCTCTGTAAAATGAACTGGAATAAATTCTAAAATGGCTTTAAGCTCTTAACATATTTCAAAGATTCTATAACAGTATGATAATAAAAGACCACACTGTTTTTTAAGTTTAAACTTTTGCAAATATTAATTTTTTAAAAGATGAAGTAGTACTAGGTTAGTCCTTGTCTAGTTCTAAACGTAAACTAAGAAATTACATAAAATTATGACAAACTGTATGCTTAACCTCTAACTCAGACAAAACTTATTCTGATATAAATATCTGATACAAATATTCTGATACAAACATAGGAATTATCCTAGAATAAAATATGGCCAGCTTAAAACAACACATTCTTATTTTCATACTTAGGATTCTACTCTCATTGCAGAAAAAGGTATTTGCGTCATCACATGAGATAATTCACATCATTTTCTTTTCAAACTCAATTTTTAAATACTTTTCTATGTCACACACTCACAGAGCACACCCAGACAAGCAGAGGGAAACAAACTAAGCATTATACTTTTTCTTCTGTGACAAGGTGAATGCAAAACAAAGTAATCTTGCTCTCTGCATTGCAGAGGAATAGTCCATGCAACCAATGGAAAAACTAGCACTTCAGAGATTTTAACTGTCAAGAAAAACTTCAGATGTTATCCCCAAGAAAAGGGTTTGCTTATACAAGTTATAACGTTTTTATTTCAAAAGACTGAGAATTCTGTACAACACCTGCACTGAAAATCCTTAAGAGAGGCACACTGCATTGCTCTGTAAAGAAATGTTATCCTAACAATAAGCAATCCTTTTTTCAGAATAATATGAACTGCAAAGAAATACAGAACAAAAAGACTTTAGGAGGTATGAAAAACAGTATCCTTGTCTATCACTTCTGGTCATATTGGTTAAAAACTGCCAGGTCATTTTGCTAGACAGCACTGATTAATCTTTCACCTACCAAACTCACTACTGTCTAAACTTACTATACTTGCAATGGAGTTTAACAATTTTAAATGTCATCTATTAAAACATCCTTTATTCTATCTCAAAAATGATTACCTGTTACCATATAAAAGAGCTCCCCCTTGAGTTAAAGCAGCTTCCCTGGTAGTTTAGTTGGTAAAGAATCTGCCTGCAATGCAGGAGACCAGGGTTCAATTCCTGGGTCTGGAAGATCCCCTGAAGAAGGAAATGGCAATCCACTCCAGTATTCTTGCCTGGAAAATCTCATAAACAGAGGAGCCTGGCAGGCTACAGTCCATGAGGTTGCAAGGGTTGTACACAACTTAGTGACTAAACCCACCACCTTAAGTTAAAATTAAGACTTGGTTTCAAAATATCATCTTGCATAGCCTAGGGCCCAGTTCTATGCCAATTGATGAACTAGACAATCACTCAGTTCATTGTTACTTGTGCTTTAATCAGTTGAAAGACTGGTAAATGGAATTTGACACGATTCTGTTTATTATAGCTGTGTTTCTTCTCTTTGCTGAACACTCACATAGTTTAAAAGCCCAAATTTCAAAAAACCACCAGGCCACTTAGTTGCATTACATAATAGGATCATATTTCATCAAAGTTAAGTATGCATTCTCACTGAACAGATGCTTAGCTTTCCTCTAAATAACTTTGTTTTTTCATTGAAGTATAATAAAATTATTTCAATTCTCTCTGTCTTGTGGTATTACCTATCAAGCATTAATTTTTATCGGGATACTTAATTTCAGAATCCCTGGAAAAAGGCATTTTGTCCAGAAGGCACCTATGAAAAGGTCAAAACTAAAATACGACTCAAATCTAACTTGCTCAAGAAGCTGAAGACTGAAAACTGATTTGTAACGTAAATCCTACTTTAGGTGTATTAGAAACACTATTAAAAAATGGATCCTAGTTAAATCCATTCATACAGTAATCATCTAGATATAGAAAATTTATATTTAAACTAGAAACTAGATGTGATTAAATTATAGAGGAAAACCCGAATGCCCCGAGTTTCTCAAAAATTAAAACCTACAGTTTTAATAGTAAGTCACAACATTGGTACTACCAACTCAACTATTTAACAAGTAGGTAGCTCAGTTTCTGAGTTACCAAAAAGCCTCACGTAACTGAAATTTGACCTTTCTGCTACCTAGCACCCTAACACTGGGAAGACAGGGAAAAAAGACAGAAAAGCATTTGTTGCTTTGTGTAGTGTACTAAATCTCCATCATTACAAGGGAATTTTTCACTACTTGCTAGCCTTGTCTATAATCTCTGTAATAATAACTACATTATTTTCTCCTTTATAATTGGGGGAAAGGGGGTAGGCAATGTATAGTACTACAAACCTATACACAGGAAAGACCTGTCACAGCTCAGGCCCTCACAGGGTTCATAAAACTAGCTTACTAATTTTTTCAGATACACTTGAACACTAGAATCCAACCTACCTCACAACCAAGTTATGTGGTAATCAGTGCATGACTTTATATCTTTCAAGAATCACTTTTCAGTCATTAAAACATAAGTATCTATATTAAGATGTCTTAAAATATTACATCATTAATACTGTTCTTCATTTGGGTATTAAATACCAGATTGACAGGGTTATTTACTGAATTAAGAGGTTTTTATAATGTAGTTAAGTCTCAATTTCAAATACAGTTTACAAAGATGGCAGACAAACGACACTGGTCTGGAGCACGCTTATCTTATTACATACTTGAATGTAGCTCCTTAACAATAAAAATGCTTTTGTTGCTTTGGTAGCACTGATAAAACTATTATTTCAAAGTTATAATAAATCACACTTATTTAATCAAAATAAAGGATCAGCAAAAGGTAGAAATCCACAACTAGCACATCTCTCAATTTCAAATAAAGTTCAAGTAAATTTCCAAACATAGAAGACAGTCTTTAAAACTCTAAAAATGCTTTAAAACTCCCCCGAAAAATGTAAAATGAATCATTAAACAAGCGATCAAAATAATGAAGGCCTAAATATAACCAGTTTTCAAGTTATTTCCTACAGCCCAAATTTTAGCCAAGTAGTTACTATTACATCTTAACACTATTTGGTGGCTGGCAAAATAAACATTTTAAAGTAACTTCTTCAAAATTCAAGATGTTACAATAAATGTTTTACTAGAGGCAGATAAACAAAAGCTACTAAATGATTTATTGTATCTGTTTGAAACCAAGTTATTTCCTTTTTAAGGTAAAAGGCAAAAGTTTGCATAATAGTTACAGATGTAACTACTCCATTTTTTTTTGTACTACTGATTTGTTTTCCCTTTCCACCTCCAATCTTACTGAAGGCTGAATTATTCATTCTGCTAAGACCCTTTCTCTACACGTACACACAAACACACACAGGCGCGCGCGCGCACACACACACACACACGTGTCCCTCTAAACAGAGCTGGCACAGTCCTGCGCTGAAAGCATAAAACAAAAGGCCAACTTGAAGATAAACCTCACAGTGTGACCTAGGAATGGTTAAATATTCAATCCAAAATTTGTGGGTGTGGCTCGATTTTTCTTTTGGAGGGGGGACCGAGGGAGGCCAGCCGGGCGACTGCCTGGCCTCTGCCCTCCCCCTCTTTCGCTTTGTGCTCACAATGCAGCTCCCGTACAGCGCTTCCCTCTCCCCGCAGCCGCCGCCATGTTAGACGCGCTCTCCATGTGCCCAGAGACCTAGAGAGCCCCTCCGTCCAACCCGGACCCACCCCACCGCGAGTCTCGACCCGTGCAGTCTCCCTCCCAGCCCTCTTGAGTGCGTCCCCAAGGGGCAAAGAGCGGCTGCAGAAAATCTTCTCGGGGTCGGGTGAAGCGTGAGGCTCGGGGGGACACCCGGACAATTGAAACAAAGAAGGAAGGGGCGCCCGTCAGAGGGGGGGCAGGGGTAGCAAATCCAAAGCCTGCCTGAGAGGGGCCTGAGGGAAAAGCGACTCTCGTTTAAGAACCCCAAGCACTTCCCTCCCGAGGGAGCAGAGGGGCCGCTGCGCAGGCCTCAAGTACGCGGCAACGGAGCGGACCAGCCCCAAGGCTCCAGGACGCAGGCCGCCCCGACTCCACGAGGCAGTCGGTTGGACCCTGAACGCCCCCCGCCCAGGGACCTCTTCCTTTCCCCTCGTTGACACCCGTCACAGAAAAAGGGCTTCCGCCAGCGAGAGCAGGGCATCACAGTTAAATGCCTGGCGACGGGACAGGCCCCCACCCTCACACAACCCAGTCGCCGAGGCCGGAGGCCTGGCCCCTGCGGGAGGACGGTAATAAAGAGGCCTGGGGGCCAGCGCCGCGTCCGCATCAGGTGACAAGCACCTCCCCGCGGAGCCCGTTTCCTGGGCTCGAAGCTCCGCTTAACTGCGGAGGCCGGGCCTGGGCGAAGGGGAAGCGTCCGAGGCTGGGAGGGTAAAGCCTGCTTGCGGCAAGTCAGGGTCCGAGCACCAAACCCTCCCTTCCCCGCCAGCTCCTGGCACCTTTTTCTTCTCCAGGTTCCGAAGTTTCTTGTCGATCACCCCGAGAATCTGCTTCATGGCCTCGGTCTGGACAGCCCCGGTGCCGGTCATGGGGTGTTGGGAAGCCGGCGCGGCGGCCCCCGCCCCCGCCTCCTTCCCC
>NW_011495081.1:8340318-8340847 GCF_000754665.1 Bison bison bison | reverse complement strand
AGCGCCGGCCGCCAACGGCCAGAGCAACGGTCCCCACTGGGGAGACCCGGGCCTCGCCTCCCTACGAGGAAGGGAGGGAAGAGAGAAGTCGGGGCTGAGAGGCGGAGTAGGGTGAAGGGCACTGGAAATGATCGGGGGTGGGGGTGGGGAAGAGGAGACTTGAGGAGCAAGCCCCTTGCGCAGGTCCAGACGATCCGGAGGTAAAGGACACTCGGGGCAGCGACCCGCTTCCCCTTCAGCGCCCGGGGTGGCGCTCACCGTGCGCGCGCGGAGGCTGCTGGAGATCCCGAGTGGGCGGCTGAGGGGACAAGGGTGGTGGTGCGTTCCGAGCAGTGTCGTGCGCTCCGTGGGCACAGGCTTCTGCGCCCGGTCCCCGCTGCACCGAGAGCCGCTGCTAGTGAGGCGGAGAGCCGGGAGCGGGAGGGACTTAGGCAGCCAGCCCTCTGGGGCGGAGGGGGCGGGAGAAGCTGCGGGCGGGGGCCTTCGTGGCCGCTCGGGCTGCCCGGCGCGAACGCCTGCGAGGAAGGAC
>NW_011495081.1:8327693-8339956 GCF_000754665.1 Bison bison bison | reverse complement strand
GAGGGGCGGCCGCCCGGTACAGGTCGGCAGGGCCCCAGGGAGGCTGCCGGAGCGGTAGCTTGAGTTTGGGGCGAAATCGAAGCTAGGGTCCTTCAGGCGAAATCGCTGGACGCCCAAACTGGAACAATAGGTGTCAAGCAGCTGTATCTGGAGCTGGCAACTGCCCCACGGAGAGCCCTTATGCGGGGGGGTTCGGGGGGGGAGAAAAAGGTTTCTGCAAGTAAGGGGTGCGTGGGGTGGGTGGTGCAATCCCAGCTTCTAGAATTCCTTTATATGCAGAGCGAGCAAACCCACACCTCAAAAGGTCTAAAGAGAAGTTGCCGCTTCCCGTACAACACAATCACCTGGTAACCTAGGAGTTCTCTGTAGAACGCGCTGGAAATGAGCAAGATGGATGGTTTTAAGTTATAAAACTCTGGACTCATGTTACAAATAATCTTCAGCTGTCTTAAGATAACATGTACCCAATAGGCCTGAGTATTATGGATCAGACTTTTTTCATTTTGTTTTAGATTTACCTAAAACTTTAAGCGAATGTTAAATGAACATGAGATTCTTTTTTTCCTCCAAGGGAAATATTCCAGCCTTGGAATAAGGTTGTGGACGGTGAACAAAAGAAAGGCCAAATGCTGGAGGAAAATGTATTAAAAGGAATTTAAGCAGTGGAAAATTCAGCAACACAATGTATGACAACAGTAAATGACCCAGTTTATTATTTAAATTCCAAGAAAAGGATTTAGGAAAGGATGCTACCAAACCCACTGTTTACTGGAGAATAAAATGAGTAATACTGGTTGGCAACGTGTATCCTGAGGGAGCCTGGAGAAGCAGCAGCCTACATCCTCAAGATATTCCAGTTAGTTGCAGTCTGTTGTCTATTCATTCAAATATTTATAGGGCACCTTACTATGCCTTAGGAACTCTTTAACGCTAGGGATTGTAAACAATTTCTATGTGCATGGAGCTTCATTCTAAGTCAGGAGAAGATATCAGAGTGAAGAGGTAGAGGGGAAAAAAAGCTGGTCAGAAAAAGCGTTAGTGACATTTGAGCCAAGACTGAAGGAAAAAGGTCACTCACTTATCTTGGAGGAAGAATTTTCCAGGTAGAGGGAAAGCCATGTGCCAGGGTCTGAGATGGGAGTGTGTTTGGTGGGTTCAAGGAACACCAAGGAGGCCAGAGTGGCAAGAGCAGAGTAGGAGATGAAGTCTAAGATATAAAAGAGAGCCAGCAGGTAAAGTCTGATAGACCACTGAGCACTTTGGCTTTTGCTGAATGAAATGGGGAGTCACTGTGTGCATAGTCTTAAACAAGGGAGTAACCTAATCAACCTGGGTTTTAAAGAAACCCTCTTGCTGCTATGTAAAGAATTTACAGTAAATGGGAGAAGTGAGAGGGAGGGTGGAGCAAGAACGGAGGCTGGGAACCCAATTAAGAGGCTGTTGAAATAATCCAGTCCAGAGATGGTGGTGGCCAAGGTCAGGGTGTTACAGTAAAGGTGGTGACAAGTGGTTGGATGCTTTATAAATACATTATGATAGCAGAACCAAAAGGATTTGCTAACTCATTAGGTGTGAGTGAAGTCAAAGTTGACCTGAGGTTATTCAAGACTTAAGCACAGAACTGTGCTTGGCTCTAATATAAACTCTATGCTAAGTACTATAAAGGAAGAATCTTTTAGCTTCTTGCAGCAATTAGTGTCCTCAGCCTGGCCACTATCACTATCAAAATCTCAGGCCCCACCCCAAATCTGCAGAGGTAATCTGCATTTTAACAAGCTTTTCAGCCAATTTGTATGCCCAGTGAAATCTAAAAGTTTTTTACTGCTTTATTAGAACTTGATTGTTGCCTTTAAGATCAGACGTGAACTACTAGACAAATTCTTCCCAAACCTATAAAATCAAAAACTTAAGGTAAAACCCAGCAATCTGTGCCCTCTGGGTGATTCTGATACCTGCTAAAATATGAGAACCAGTGCCTTGGAGACATTTGGTGATTCAGGTTTGAGCTGAAGAGGTCTTGTGGTTAGGTATTAAGAAGGAAACGCCTTTTCTGCTTTTCTTTGGCACATTATGAAATAGCAGTTACAAGAACATGAAGAGACTGGTCAGTTAAATTAGGCTTCAAGAAAAGAGAAAGTGGATTGTTGAAAGAGGATAGATGACAACACATGATAAAGACTGTCATTTGGGGATTCATCTCAGCCCACAGGATATCATGATAGGCTAGGTTATTATGCTGCAGTAACAGTCCTGAAGACGCTTCTCCTTGGAAGGAAAGTTATGACCAACCTAGATAGCATATTCAAAAGCAGAGACATTACTTTGCCAACAAAGGTCCGTCTAGTCGAGGCTATGGTTTTTCCAGTAGTCATGTACGGATGTGAGAGTTGGACTGTGAAGAAAGCTGAGCGCCGAAGAATTGATGCTTTTGAACTGTGGTGTTTGAGAAGACTCTTGAGAGTCCCTTGGACTGCAAGGAGATCCAACCAGTCCATTCTAAAGGAGATCAGTCCTGGGTGTTCTTTGGAAGGAATGATGCTAAAGCTGAAACTCCAATACTTTGGCCACCTCATGCGAAGAGTTGACTCATTGGAAAAGACTCTGATGCTGGGAGGGATTGGGGGCAGGAGGAGAAGGGGACGACAGAGGAAGAGATGGCTGGATGGCATCACCGACTCGATGGACGTGAGTTTGAGTGAACTCCGGGAGTTGGTGATGGACAGAGAGGCCTGGCGTGCTGCAATTCATGCGGTCGCAAAGAGTCGGACACGACTAAGCGACTGAACTGACTGACTGAATAGTCCTGAAAACTGTGACTTAAAATAGGGATCTGCAAACTATAGTCCCTGAACCAAGTGGCCCTCTGTCTGCTTTTGTAAATAGTTTGGGGAGGTAGGGGACACAGCCACATCCATTCTTGTACATATTTTTTTACGGCCTCTCATGCCACAGAACCGCAGAGTAGAGGAATAGTGATAGAGACATTATGACGTGCAAAACCTAAAATACTGTCTCATCCTTTACAGAAGAACTTTTCCAAACTCTGGCTTAAAACAAATGACCCATACCCATCATGGTTCAGCAGAGGGCTCTGCTCACAGCACTCAGATTCAAGCTGATAGAGAAACCATGTCTCAACTATTGCTAATTACTATGCCACGAGGAGAAGGAAATGGCAACCCACTCCAGTGTTCTTGCCTGGAGAATCCCAGGGACGGGGGAGCCTGGTGGGCTGCCATCTCTGGGGTCGCACAGAGTCGGACACGACTGAAGTGACTTAGCAGCAGCAGCAGCAGCATGCCACGAGGAGAAAGAGCTTGAGGGTTTCTCAAGCAGTTGGATACCCCAGAGAGTAGACTTGGGTCCTGTGTGCTCACACGTCATTAGCTAAAAAGAATCACAAGACCCCATCCAACCAAGAGATGCTATCCTATCAGATGCCCAAAAGGAAGCCAGGTGAACCAGAAATACTTGGTAGACATAATAGCTGTTGTGTTCTCACTTCCAACAGTGTTATCCCAGTCCCATGTCCTTGGTTTTCTGACATTCTTGTAGTTGTTTATTCAGGTCAGCAGGTCCAGAAAGATAAAGCAGTGTCTTTAACCTCACTCAGCCCAAAGCCACCATCCCAGCAAACCAAATTTGCCTATATCCCACCTGCCAAAAAGGCAACTGAAGCTACATTTATGTGAATTTTTAATACTTTGTCTTTTTGCCTTTTCTTCTGCTGAAGAGCCACGTGGTACTTGGAGTTATAGTATCACTGAAGAAATAGGAAAATTAAAGGGTTTTCCCAGTAAGCCAGTGGGAGAGCAGAATATGTCTATAAATGGAAATACTTTCTCCAAAAACCCTGGTATTAAAGTTATACCCAATATTAATATGTTTTAAAAACACAAATCTCCCAAGTTGAAGTTCATTTGTTTAATTTATTAGACAATAGCACTCTGACATCTCCACAGTCTAGAGAAGTGAATAATTGAACCACTTACCCTGATCATTTTGGCAAAATAGTTCAGCTGCTTCAACTCACATCACCCAGTAAGCTAATGTTTCAAGCTTCTTTGTTGCAGAAGAGAACTTTTGTCTGAATTATTTTAACTGATTTTCTGTGTCAAGTTGACGGAAACCTGGCCAAGTGTGAACCACCCTGCTCACACAGCTAGGATTCTTATTTTTCAGTCATCTTATTACAAGTCAGAAGTAGACATTTCTATCATAATTTTTGCAGTACATTCTTTTTTTATGATAATATAATTTGTCTGTGTCCCTGAACTCTGAGCTCTTCAATGGAAGAAAACATTTTCATCTCTGTATCTGCAGAAGCAATAACATGCCTGGCACAAATATTTTGTCAATAAGTATTGCCTACTAGTATGTCATTGTATCACTGCAACATTGCTATCACTGGTCCATACTACTCTTTTCCCTCTTCTATTGTGATAATCTTCTTTTCCACTTACATTTTCTGATGTCCGCTTTTTCTTAATTGTAATGTTATGTTTCAAAATCTGCTTCTTATTTAACAGAGGTACAATGTGTCCAGAATAGTTTTTTCAGATTTCACAAAATAGTGTTGTTTCTTATTGAACACTCCTAGACGCGACACTGTTTTCAACATAAAAGCAAAAATACTTTGACCACGGGCATTAAAATATTCTGTATGGCTACTTAAGTGAATTGTACATTCTTTTAACTTGATGTTTCTATTTCAATGGTTCTCAACTTGTAATATTGCCCCCCTAAAGATATTTGGCAATGTCTGGAGTATAAGTTGTCACAGCTTGAGGTGGAGGTGCTACTGACATCTAGTGGGTGGAGCCCACGGATGCTTCTGAATATCCCGCAGTATTATCAAAGTCCAAATGCCAATAATGGGGAGGTTGGCAACTCTGTTCTATTTTATGAGACTTAAAATGCAGTCGTTTTTGCAGTGCTTTACAAGTAAAAATATTGAAATGACATTGGCAGAAAAAAATCCTTAGAAAGTGTGAAAGGATGTAACGCTAAACTGGGAACAGATAATCACCTTGAATCCTAGCAATTGAGGCATAATCATGGTCTCTTTCAGACTGTATTCATTTCACCCACTCATATTGATATATACGATCCACTTTGAACAATAATCTAAGAAAAAGAATATCCTTCACAGTGACAACTGCCACACAAACTTTAGAAGGAATATAACTTTCCATGTCTCAAAGTTATTAAGAGAATATAAGTATAGAATAAAGGTACTTTATTCAGGATAGTTTCTACAACTGGTCAGGATATGTATTATTCAAGAATAACTTTCACATCAAACAGCTGCTACATTAATGGTTTACTTTTCAGGTGTTAATTTTTTTTTTTAATCTTAAGAGTCAAAGAACTTGACTAAAAGATTTCTTAAACATTAAGTCACTAAAGATATGGAAAAGGTCCTGAAAAGGTATAGGCCCTGTGTTACTTTTTTTTTTTTAACTGTAGAATTTTCCAGTGAGTGTCAACTTTGCAAAGGGGAGAGTTCTGGAAGCCCCACCCCCACCCTAAATCTCCTGCTTTGTGTGGTGTTTCTCAAAGGCAACAAGGCCCACCACCTTCAGAATCACCAGGGTCACTTGTGAGTGTGAAGACAGGCTGGACTCCACCCCAGATAGTACATCTAAATCCCAGAATCTGAGACTTAGGGATATGTATTTTAAAAATCAAATTCCCCTTTGCACATTCAAGTTTGTGAATTGAAGTGGAGCACTTATTTTCACAAAAAAATGTTTCATAACGTTTCATAAAGATTCAAACAAAAATACCTCTTTTCATGACATCCTCTTATCTTTCTTGCCAGGAAGTGCTATGAGGATCTCTTAAGTAGGGCATTGTTGGCAATCCCCAGAAACAATGAAAAGCACCACAAATTCTATTCAGAAAGGAGCAATCGGATTCCAAGATTGGAGAGAAAATGTTGAGGAAACATTCTCTGGAGAGAATCCAGAGTGGTGAATGGACTGCTCAGGGTTAAGGGAAAGGGAGGTGACTCAGCAAATCTATACTGCCTGCTACTGTATATTATACTGAAAAGCTGCTGGCTAAAAAAGGTGGGGCACGATTTAGTGATACTACAGCATGGGCTGTGCTTCAGAATCACTGGGAGGACTTCCCAACACTGGGCTCATGGGGCCTCACCCCCACGGTGTCAGAAGCATGGTGCAGATGTGGGACAGGCCCGTGATTTTCATTTCTAACAAGTCCTCTAGTGCTGCTGCTGTGGGTCTAGAAACCACATTTTGAGAAGCACAGGATTAGAGGAATTTTTTCTTTAAAGATTGGAGCAAAGAAAAACAGAAATTTTTAAAAGTCATCAATGATAACTAATATATTCTAATATATCAGAATATCACAGTTTCTGCTGCTGTTTGTTTTGTATTTTCCTCTTTAACAGGCCAGAAGAGAAGAAAATAGATGTTGCAGGAAAAGAATCTAAAAAAGAATGGTTATGTGTATAACTGATTCGATTTGCTGTATACCTGAAACTAACAGCATTATAAATCAACTATACTCCAATAAAATCTTTTTTAAATAATGTTTTAAAATTTTTTAAATAGATGGGGATATTGGACAGGTTAGTCAAACTCCATTAAGCCACTGTTCCAAAGGACACTGAGGGAAGGAACCAGCCCCTCCTTTGCCTAGGCTGCTCTTGTATAAACCAAATGCTGCTCACTACACTGTCCTACTGCAAGATCACATTCCTTGGCATTCATCTGGGATAGAGCTGGTGACACTTCATGAATGCAGTATTAACATTCACCTAAAGAAAAAAGACACCAGGACTTTCTTGGTGGTACGGTGAATAAGAATCGACCTGCTGATGCAGGGTACATGGGTTCGATCCCTGTTCTGGGAAGATTCCACATGCCTCAAAGCAAATGAAGCCCAGTACCTCAACTTCTGGAGCCTGTGTGTTGTAGGGCCCATGAGCCACAACTGCTAAAGCCCATGGAGCCTGTGCTCTGCAACAAGGAGTAGCCACCGCAATGAGAAGCCCAAGTACTGCAACAAAGACCCAGCACAACCAAAAATTAGTTAATTATAAACATAACCACCAACAAAAGAAAGGCACCAGTGCTTTAGGATTCTAGGCTGGGTTGATGAGAGGAAAAGGAGAGGTGTTAATGTGATAATATGTTTGTGCAACATCTTCACAAGAGGAAAAATACAAATAAATATATTTTTAAACGTTTTTAAATTACAGAAGTTTATACAAATGATTCAAATAAGTAAAATATGCAAAAAAATTTAATGTGTTGTATAATAGCTATATTGAGGTGTAATTAAAACACCATATAAGTCACCCTGTTCAAGTGTACAGTTCAGTAGTTTTTTGTGTATTCACAAAGTAATGCAATCATCATTATCCAATTTTAACATATTTGTATTACTCTAAAGGTAGCATGTACTCATAAGTGATCATTCCCCATTTTCCCTTCCTCCAGCCCCTGGCTACTACTAATTTGTTTGTATGGATTTGCCTTTTTGGGATATTCTATATAGATGGGACCATACAATATAGGTGGGGCTTCGTGGGTGGTGCTGGGCTTCCCTGGTGGCTCAGCTGGGTTAAAGAATCTGCCTATAATGCGGGAGACCTGGGTTCAATCCCAGGCTTGGGAAGATCCCCTGGAGAAGGAAAAGGCTACCCCCTCCAGTATTCTGGCTTTGAGAATGCCATGGACTGTACAGCCCATGGAGGTCACAGAGTAAGACATGACTGAGCGATTTTCACTTTCCCAGGTGGTGCTAGTAGTAAAGAACCTGCCTGCCAATGTAGGAGAACTAAGAGACGCTGGTTTGATCCGTGGGTTGGGAAGATCCCCTGGAGGAGGAAATGGCAACCCACTCCAGTATTCTTGCCTGGAAAACCCCATGGACAGAGAAGCCTGGTAGGCTACAGTCCATGGGGTCGCGAGGAGTCGGACATGACTAAAGTGACTTAGCACACATACAATATGCAGCCTTGTGTCTCATTTATTTCACTTAGCACAATATTTTCAAGATTCATTCATGTTGTAGCATGCATTTCATTCCTTTTAATGGCTGAATGATTTTCCATTGTATGTACATATAACAATTTGTTTAATCACTCATTAGCTGATGCACATTTGGCTTATTTCCACTCTTTGGTTATTATGAATAATGCTGCTGTGAGAATTCACATACAAGTTTTTATGTGAACATACTTTCAATTCTCTAGGTATATACGTAGAGTACAATTTCTGGGTCTTCTGGTAACTCTACCTTTAACTTTCTGAGCAATTACCAAACTGATTTCCAAAGCAGCCACGTCATTTTACGCTCTTACGTGTCTGGTTGAAATTTCCAATTTCTCCAATCCTTGCCAATATTTGCTATCATCCATCCTTTTTATTATAGTCATCCTAGTGAATGTGTCTCAGTGAGAAGTGGTATCTCATTGTGGGTTTGATTGGCTTCATTGGGTATCTTTAAACAAGAAGAGCTTCTTCCCTGCTTTGGTTGGCTCAGATTTTGCCAGAAAGCAGGGAAAATACAATTGTATTTTCAATTTTCAAGCTCTCTTTTAACTCTGTGTTTAGAACTGTCACAGTTCTGGTATTTACATTCCTGGCCAATGCTATAAAGTACCTAGCTAGGGAATCCTTGAGAAAGTACCAGAAGAATAGTCCTGGCAGTGGACAGACACTCAAACACGTATGATGATTAGCACTCGACTTAAACTTAGGCAGAGTAGATGTATGGTTACCTAAAAACTTGATTTTGGCATTTGAAAGTCTTCTCAGATCCTTATTACTTCTCAGAAAACAGTGTAGTCACTCAGGAAACACTTCCTTAGTACTTTGCGTGTGCCAGAAACCGTCCATGTTAACACACAATGCTGAATGAGACATAGTCTCGTGACCTCAAGGAAAGTAGGATTGAAAAGGATAGACAGAAAAAAAGGGGAATGTGTAGACAGACATATAAAGAGATAAAAGTGTAATATATCTCATGGTACTACTATACTTTCACTAAAGTGGCTAAAATTTGGAAACTGAAATGGATGAATAATGATGAGAATGTAGAGAAACTGGAATACTTATACAATATTAACAGGAATATGCATTGACCTCACCATTTTAGAACAGTATTTGGCAGTGTCTCCTAATGCTGCATATTCACATACCCTTTAAAGGAGAAAATTCACTTTTTGACATACACCTAATAGAAATGCATATATATGGTAACTGAAAGACATGATCAAGAATGTTCAGAGCAACACTGGTCTTACTAACTAAAAATGGAAACAATTCAAATGTCCATCAATAATGAAAAAGGCTATATGAGTGGTATATTCATACAAAGAAGTGCTATACAGCCCTGAAAATCAACAAGCCACCTCCATTAGAAACAACATGGACCAGTCTAATATCCAGAATGTTGAATCAAGGAAACTAGATACAACAGTATGAGACTTTTTTAAATGAGCATGCTAATTTGTGATGAAAAGAAATCAGAACAGTGGTTATATTTGGGGTTAGGTAATGACTAAGATCGGAGAAGGCAGTGGCACCCCACTCCAGTACTCTTACCTGGAGAATCCTATGGATGGAGGAGCCTGGTAGGCTGCAGTCCATAGGGTTGTAAAGAGTCGGACACAAATGAGTGACTTCACTTTCACTTTTCACTTTCATGCATTGGAAGAGGAAATGGCACCCCACTCCAATGTTCTTGCCTGGAGAATCCCAGGGACGGGGAAACCTGGTGGGCTGCCCTCTATGGGGTCACACAGAGTTGGACACGACTGAAGCAACTTAGCAGCAGCAGCAGCAATGACTAGGATGAAGCAAAAGAGGGGCTTTGGGGGTCCTGGAAATGTTCTAGTTCTTGATCATAGGTGTAGTTACACAGGTAAAATTCACTTTGTAAAAATTATTGAGCTGCTACATGTTTATGGTTTGATCACTTCTGCAGGTATGTTATATAGCATAAAAAATGTCTCCTTAAAATATTTCCATTTTTTATGATCAAAAATACAGGCAAAACTGGATGCCTGTATATCAAAGAAAGGTGGCTCATAACTGGGATTGGTTAACTCTTTGTAGGAGTGAACCAGGGAAGGCTGTCTGGAAATGTTGCCAGAGCTGGATTTGAAAGATAAATTTTACAAGCAGACAAAAGTTGATAAAGGAAAGAGGAAAGACATTGCAAAGAGATCGACATGCTTAAAAGCACGGTTCAGTTCAGTTCGGTTCAGTCACTCAGTTGTGTCTGACTCTTGGTGACCCCATGGACTGCAGCATGCCAGACCTCCCTGTCCATCACCAACTCCCAGAGTCTACCCAAACTCATGTCCACTGAGTCGGTGATGCCATCCAACCATCTCATCCTCTGTTATCCCCTTCTCCTCCCACCTTCAATCTTTCCCAGCATCAGAGTCTTTTCAAATAAGTCAGCTCTTCGCATCAGGTGGCCAAAGTATTGGAGTTTCAGCTTCAACATCAGTCATTCCAATGAACACTCAGGACTGATCTTTTGGATGGACTGGTTGGATCTCCTTGCAGTTCAAGGGACTCTCAAGAGTCTTCTCCAACACCACAGTTCAAAAGCATCAATTCTTCGGCGCTCAGCTTTCTTCACAGTCCAACTCTCACACCCATACATGACTACTGGAAAAACCATAGCCTTGACTAGACGGACCTTTGCTCAAAAGCACATGGAGGCATAAAGTCATATAGCATGTTTTAGGAATCATAGCAGTTCTATATGGTTGGAGTAGAACTGGGGAGAGATGGCAGGAGGGAGATACAGATGGTAAGACTGGCCAGGTCATGAAAAAACTTTTTCATCTCAGCTAAACAACTTGAGCTCAAACTGTAGGTCTTAGCTTTTCTATGGAAATATATTCCCCTAAAGTTCTGATTAAAATGGGTCATCTCATTGGGAAAATGCACACATAAAATATGTATATAATCCACAGTTCCTCTGATGCCCATTCATTTGGACTTCACTTCATGCTTCTCGGATTAAGAATCCTATCCTTGCAATAAGCACTGGGTGTTAATTAAAAAGTTTTAAAGAGAACAGAGGTGGGACCATTCATGTTTCAGAAAGATCAGTGAATGCAGCATGGAGGTTGGATTGGAAGTTGAGACAATATGACCTGCAGGAACTGATTAGAAGATAAGAGAACAGATAAAGGCTTGAACTAAAACAATGTCAGAGCTGAATTCTAAGGATATTCATAGATAGAATCATCAAGGAAGGATTAGTGGCTGATGAGATATGAGGAGTTAGGAAGTGATAGCTTCTGGGATTCTCCTGTGAGTTAATTATCAGACAGCCTACCAAAGATAGGAACTAGAAGGTGACAGGAACATTTTGGTTAAAAATGAGTTTCTTGTTGATCACTTTGAAAGGTATATCATATATTTGAAAGATATATATATTTGAAAGAAATATCGAATCACTATGTTGTATACAAGAATTAGTATAGTGTTGTAGGTCAACTGTATTTCAAAAACAAACTTGGAGAAAAAAACTTAAAGGGACTTCCCTGATGGTCCAGTGGTTAAGACTCCATGCTCCCAATGCAGGGGACATGAGTTCAATCCCTGGTTACGGAACTAAGATCCCACATGCCTCACAGCATGGCCGAAAAAAAGGAAAAGAAAAAGTCATCAAATTTGTGGTTACCAGAGGCAGAGATTTGGGGGGAGGGGGAATTATTTGAAGGCAGTTGAAAGGTACAAATTTACAGTTATAAGTACTAGGGATGTAATGTACAATATGATAAACATAATTAACACTTCTGTATGTTATCCATGAAAGAGAGTAAATCCTAAGAATATTCATCACAAGGAAAGAAATTTGTCTTTTATTTCTTTAATTTTGTGCCTATATGAGATGATGGTTATTCACTAAAATCATCATTTCATGATGTTTGTAAGCCAACTCATTAAGTTGTACACTTTAAACTTATATAATACTTCTCAGAAATAAGTAGACCCTTAAACTAACTCCTTAGCTTCAAGTGCATCCTGATTAGCATTGGACGTCACACTGCCAGCCTCTGGTGACACCCTTTGCATTTAGGCCTTAAATGTTACAGGAGTAAACTTGAGCAGGAACAAATCAATTTGCATACACTAATTCATAAGTCACAATAAACTGGCAAATTCTGAAAGAGATGGGAATACCAGACCACCTGACCTGCCTCTTGAGAAATCTGTATGCAGGTCAGAAAGCAACAGTTAGAACTGGACATGGAA
>NW_011495081.1:8262089-8327593 GCF_000754665.1 Bison bison bison | reverse complement strand
ATGGAACAATAGATTGGTTCCAAATAGGAAAAGGAGTACGTCAAGGCTGTATATTGTCACCCTGCTTATTTAACTTATATGCAGAGTACCTCATGAGAAATGCTGGGCTGGAAGAAGCACAAGCTGGAATCAAGATTGCTGGGGGAAATATCAATAACTCAGATATGCAGATGACACCACCCTTATGGCAGAAAGTGAAAAACTAAAGAGCCTCTTGATGAAAGCGAAAGAGGAGAGTGCAAAAGTTGGCTTAAAGCTCAACATTCAGAAAATGAAGATCATGGCATCTAATCCCATCACTTCATGGCAAATAGATAGGGAAACAGTGGAAACAGTGACAGACTTTATTTGTTTGGGCTCCAAAATCACTGCAGATGGTGACTGCAGCCATGAAATTAAAAGACGCTTACTCCTTGGAAGGAAAGTTATGACCAATCCAGACAGCATATTAAAAAGCAGAGACATTACTTTGCCAACAAAGGTCCATCTAGTCAAGGCTATGGTTTTTCGAGTAGTCATGTATGAATGTGAGAGTTGGACTGTGAAGAAGGCTGAGCGCTGAAGAATTGATGCTTTTGAAGTGTGGTGTTGGAGAAGACTCTTGAGAGTCCCTTGGACTGCAAGGAGATCCAACCAGTCCATCCTAAAGAAAAATCAGTTCTGGATATTCAATGGAAGGACTAATGTTGAAGCTGAAACTCCAATACTTTGACCACCTAATGCGAAGAACTGACTTATTTGAAAAGACCTGATGCTGGAAAAGATTGAGGGCAGGAAGAGGAGGGGACAACAGAGGATGAGATGGTTGGATGGCATCACCAACTCAATGGACATGAGTTTGGGTAGACTCTGGGAGTTGGTGATGGACAGGGAGGCCTGGCATGCTGCAGTCCATGGGGTCACCAAGAGTCAGACCCGAGTGACTAAACTGAACTGAACTCAATTCATAAAAGCATTAACGTTTTGCCCCAGGGAAATGTAAGCAATTTTTGACACCTACCAGCAGCCTGGTAGGCTGTGGTCCGTGGGGTCACTAAGAGTTGGACACCACTGAGAGACTTCACTTTCACTTTTCACTTTCATGCATTGGAGAAGGAAATGGCAACCCACTCCAGCGTTCTTGCCTGGAGAATCCCAGGAACGGGGGAGCCTGGTGGGCTGCCGTCTATGGGGTCGCACAGAGTCGGACACAACTGAAGTGACTTAGCAGCAGCAGCAGCAGCGCTTCTAACCCATGTTTGTGAACAAAATGAGCTGTGTGAGGGAAGAGCTTGAACACTTGAGTCCCAGGCCCACCATGTCATTGTGCTGTTATAGATGAATATAACACTTGGAAAGAAAGATATTTTCCCCTATTTCCAGAACTGAAATACTATTGAACCTAGATCATCAAAATACTCTCTTTTCCTGAATAAGGCTTACCTTGGGCTATCTGGTGGACATTTGTGCCTAGTCACTGCAGATCATGCAACAACAGATAAGGACTAGACAAGGACAGAGGACCAGTGGAGTCTGGTGTTTCACTGACAGTCACAGCAGTCAAAAAGAACATGAGCTGGGCTTTCCTGGCGGCTGAATGGTAAAGAATCCACCTGCCAATGCAGGAGACATGGGTTTGATCCCTGATGCAGGAAGATCCCACATGCCACAGAGCATGTAAGCCTGTGCACCGTGACTGTGCCTGTGCTCTAGAGCCTTGAGAGCCGCAACTACTGAACCCATTCACAACTACTGAAGCCCATGTGCCCTAGACCCCCATGGTCCTCAACAAGAGAAGCCACCGCAATAAGCCCAAGCACTGCAGAGTAGCCCTTGCTCACTGCAACTAGAGAAAAGCCTGCACACAGCAACAAAGACCCAGCACAGCCATAAATAAATAAAATTTGAAAAAAGAATATGATCAGGTTTTCCAGTTCCATTTCTTAAGACAATCTGAACCTTTGGAATGTGAAGTTATCACACAAGAGAGACAAGTTGAAGGCTCCCAGTCACCTGATTTGAACATGAAGAGGAATGTGACCGTATTTTGAACCCCAGGCGAGTGAAACCGGATATATAGGTTTAATCAGATTTGCATTTTTAAAAGATCACTCTGGCTGTTTTATAGAAAATGGATTTGGAGGGAGGCAAATATGTAGGAATACAAGAGGCTACTTTAATCAGTGAGGCGAGAGGTGATCATGGGTTGAACCAGAGACTGGTGGTGGATAAAGGGGGAATGGATTTAATAAATATTCCATGTATCTTAGAGGGTGAACAAATAGAATGTGGTAATTGATGGAATATGAGGGGATGGTGAGGGAGAGAAGTCACAGATGACTCCCAGGTTTCTGCTTTGTGCAACTAGGTGGATATAGAACCATCTCTGCAGCAGGACCAGATGGGAAACCAGAAGACAGAAAGTTCAAGTTCATACATTTCATTTGTAGGTTTTATGAGACACCAAATGACTTGCTAAGCACATATATAAGTTAGGTCAGGAGCTTGGAGGAGAGGTCTTAAATGTTTAATGTGGGGTTCATTCACGTATAGATATTAATTGATGTTCTGAGGTAAGAATAAGTGAGATCTATTGAGAAAGAGAAGAAAACCCAGGACAATACCAACATTTAAAGATGATGTCTCGCGGCTAAGGAATACAATCTATGTCCTTTCTCACCAGAAATACTGTAAACCTGTAGAAGTAAGACAAAGTCAATATTATTCTTCTATTCTTTAAAGCTTAATGACTCCACAGCCTGCCACTGCATGAGAGGAAAGGAAGGTTAAATTGTTATGAAATTGCCCATTCATGTGGATAGTATCATTAGAATAAAGGAGGCCTGAATGATCAGAATGACAAACATATCTTTTGAGAAATTTCAATCAGTCAGGATGGCCATCATCAAAAATCTACAAATAGTAAATGCTGGAGAGGGTGTGGAGAAAAGGGAACTCTTTTACACTGTTGGTGGGAATGTAAATGGATACAGCCAATATGGAGAACAGTATTGAAGTTTTTCTGAAAACTAAAAACAGAACTACCGTATGACCCAGCAATCCCTTTCCTGGGCATATACCTAGAGAAAACCATAATTCAAAAAGATTCATGCCCTCCAGTGCTCATTGCAGCACTATTTAAAATTGCCAGGACATGAAAGCAACTAAATTTCTATCAACAGAGAAATGGATAAAGTTGTGGTACACATATACAATGGAATATTACTCAGCCATAAAAAGGAACAAAACTGTGTCATTTGCAGAGATGTGGATAGACCTGGAGACTGTCATACAGAATGAAGTGAGTCAGAAAGAAAAAAACAAATATTAAATGTTAATGCATATATGTGGAATCTAGAAAAATGGTATAGATGATCTTATTTGCAAAGCAGAAATAGAGACATATATGTAGAGAAAAAACATATGGACACCAAAGGGGAAGATGGATGGAATGACTTGGGAGTTTGGGGTTGACATATATACACTGCTGCTGCTGCTGCTAAGTCGCTTCAGTTGTGTCTGACCCTGTGTGACCCCATAAACGGCAGCCCACCAGGCTCCCCCATCCCTGGGATTCTCAAGGCAAGAACACTGGAGGGGGTTGCCATTTCCTTCTCCAATGCATGAAAGTGAAAAGTGAAAGTGAAGTCACTCAGTCAAAATAAATAACGAGAACCTATTGTACGGCACAGGGAACTCTACTCAGCGCTCCATGGTGACCTAAATGGGAAGAAAGTCCCCCAAAGACGGGATACATACATACATATGGGCTTCCCTGGTGGCTCAGACACTAAAGAGTCTGCCTACCATGTAGGAGACCTGTGTTTGATCCCTGGGTCAGAAAGATTCCCTGGAGAAGGGTATGGCTACCCACTCCAGTATTCTTGCCTGGAGAATTCCATAGACAGAGGAGAATGGCGGGCTACAGCCCATGGGGTTGAAAAGAGTTGGTCAGACACGATTGAGTGACTAACATATATATATCATATGGCTGATTCACTTTGCCATACAGCAGAAACTGACTCAGCACTGTAAAGCAACTGTACTCCAATAAAAATAAATAAAGGTGATGTCAACAAGGAAAGTCAAAATAGGAAACTGAGAGGCACAGGAAGAAGACCAGGAGAATGTAGCATCACAGAAATCAAAGGAAGAGATTGTTTTAAATAGTTGATTGTGCTAAATAATTCTAAACAGTGAAGATGATGGGGTCTTGAAAACGTGTTGATTTTAACTTGGATGAGTTTTTGTTTTTTTTTTTTTTTAATGTTTAACAACTGGTGTGGCTGGGCACAAACCAAGGAGAATGCACATTAGCCTGACGTAGGAGTTGGGTAAGGAGACTCTTTCTGGTCCTGGCATTAACCTCTTAGTTATTAGATGATGATAACTAAGGGGAAGGGTCTGAGTGAGAAGTGTGGAAGTATTGGGGTGGAGTTGGGGTGGCAGCTCTTTATAAAACTGATACAAAATTATTCTAATAATTTAATCTGAGGTACAGGCATACTTGTGGGACAAGGCTGAATGCTCTCTATTGTTCTAGCAGCAAGAGATCATTGGGGACCCTGGTGAGAGATCTTTCAGAAGAATGGTGGGAATCAAAGTCAGGTTCAAGCAGGTTAGGAAGGTAAGGTGCACTGCAATCAGAAGCCTACGCAATGGACAGTAGTCCCGCTTGCTGCAACTAAGAGAAAGCCCATGTGCAGCAATGAAGACCCAGTGCAGCCAAAAATAAATAAATAAAATTATTTTAAAAATTTTAAAAAAGAAAGTAAGGTGATTGTAGGATAGAGAGAGTATATGTTCTAAGATATTTGGCTTTGAGATAGACTAGTGGCTGGTGGTCGAAGTGAGGGAAATTATTTACTTTTAACATTCTGGCAGACAAGCTTCATGAATGCCATTCACAGGTAGAAGGAAAGGCTACAGTTAGAAGGAGGGATACCTATTTAGTATGAATAGAAGGAAATAATTTTATAGATATGGTAGCCACAAATTGGGAGAAGGCAATGGTGACCCACTCCAGTACTCTTGCCTGGAAAATCCCATGGACGGAGGAGCCTGGTAGGCTACACTCCATGGGGTCGCCAAGAGTTGGATGCGACTGAGCAACTTCACTTTCACTTTTCACTTTCATGCACTGGAGAAGGAAATGGCAACCCACTCCAGTGTTCTTGCTGGAGAATCCCAGGGATGCGGTCACACAGAGTCGGGCACGACTGAAGTGACTTAGCAGCAGCAGCAGCCACAAATTGAAGGAATTTTTGCATGATAGATTCTTTTATCACACCCCCTCCCCACCACAAAGCAGAAAGTGAGGGCTAATTGCTGAGAATGAAGGGAGAGGTAAGAGATCAGAAATTTAATAAATGTAGGTAAATGAGTTGGGGGTGCTTTAGGAATTTGCTTTCTAAATTTCCACGGGATACGGATGATGCTAGTTCAGGGCCTGCACTTTCAGAGCGCAGTACGGAGAAAGCACATGGGTACTGCTGAGTCCTGCCCCCAGCCACAGGTGCGGGGCCTTGCACCAAGATCACAGAAGAGGAGTCCAGAACCAAGGACACCTCCAAAGCTGACTGAACCCCTCTGTAACTGTTGCCAAAAGCCCTCTGATAATCACTAACAAGCTTCCTGACTCCCAATTAGGCAAAGATGCCCACTCCAGTACACACCTATAGTGCCCCAACCAAGCACCTGATGCCAAGCTTGAAGCAGGAATTTTCTTTGTCTTGAGGCTATAAAAACTGACTATTAACTCACAAAGATGGTTGACTCTCCCTGGTCTGTCAGGAGGTTGGCCCACTGCCCTCACAGTGCCCACATTATCTCTGCTCTTTATTCTTAATTGACTCACTCCCTTCTGAAATGCCCTGTGTCTGGTAATTCTTTTCCAGCCCACGCTGGGACTGCCTCATCAGTTACCTCCACAGTTGAATACCTTTATCTCCCAATTGGGGTTGGACCACAGTGACATTCCCATCACTATGTCCCAGCTACATCCATGCTTTCCCCACAGAATATTTTCTACACAGTATTTTTTTCAAAGAAAAGTCAGACAATTTTGATCAGCTGCTTAAAACTTTTCAGTGGCTTCTTTGGACAAACCAAGTCCCAAGTCCTCATTGGGGTCTGTAATGCCTTCATGATGTGGGCTCTGGATGTCTTTCCAACCTCATCTTCTACTCTTCTCTGCATTCCAGGCAACCTGTCCTCTTGCTCTTCTTACAGCAAAGCACACTCCCACTGCAACGTCTTTCTTTGCACCTGGTCTTCTTGAGAATGTCCTCCCTTGCCATGTTTCTCACCTCACTGCAATTCTCTGCTAAAAGCCACTTCTTTGGTGGTTCTTTTCATGAACATTTAATGAATGGTGGTACATTTAATGAAATGTATTTCATTACATCTAAAATAGCACTGCCCATCCACTCTCTGCCCTCCTATCCTCATTGCTTTCTGTCCCCTTTCCCTGCACTTATATTTCCTCGAAGCACTTATCATGAGCTAATGTGCATCAAACTTCTGTATGTCTATTTTCTGCCACCACCAGCAACCCCCACCCCCCACCTCTGCAGGATATAAATTCCACAAGGTCAGGGCCATGATCTGTCTTGTTCATTTTGCATCTTCAGTGTCTATAAAAGCACCCGTCACAAAGTGGATGCTTATTCAATATGTGATGTATCGATGGTTGATAACCATGTTGGGTTTGACCAGAGTAGTGATAAAAGATCAGAAAAACAAAGCAAATGAAGATAATTGCAAGAGACTGATTGCAGTGATAGACCATCCGATCAAAGTTGGGTAAGGAACCAAGGAGTTGACAACGTAAATAGAGTTAAAGGGGAGCTTTTGGGCCGAGGTATCCCAAAGAGGTTAGAGATTGATCATAATGGAAACACCTGACCAAGCAAACTGTAACGCAAGAATCTGTGGTTGGGGAATGGGATGCTTATATTTGTGATTTGAGAGGGAAAGCAATTTCAAAGTGCAAAGGTTCTCAGTGTAACTGTGGAAGTCAGTAGTATAGGACAAAGGAGAAGGTCATTGGAGATAAGATGGTCAAGAAATTGAGGGGCTTGGGTGTTAGCCATCACTATGGACTTTGAAGTGGCCCAGGATGAACCTGGTACAAAAGACTTGAATGATGAGGAGGGGAAGGGTGGATTAACCACAGGGCATGAGCCTCAAAGGAATAGGAGATTTTACAAGAGGATGGGGTAGAAGTAATGGCCTAGAGATGGTGATGGGGAGAAGGAGGACAAGGGCCTGTCCCAGAGTAAACAGATATGAGTTTGATCCACCATCACAGAGGGCTGCTCTAGAAGGAAGCAGGTTTCAACTGATGCCAGGAGATATGGAGAACATTCCTGGAAACTGTAGTAGCTACAGGGGGATTTTCTGATCATAGGGCAGGTGCTCCAGAGGGCACACTGAAAAGTTTGGGTGGGGAGGTGTGTATTAGAACAGTGGGGAACCAATACAGGAACAAGAAAATAGGATTATGGGGGTGACGGCATAGTGTAGTCATTCTCAAACTTTCCAGTACATCAGAATCAGGGGGAGGGCTTGTTAAAACACAGATTGCCAGGCTCCACTCCCACAGTTTCTGATTGAGTAGCTGAGAATTCGAACTACAAGTTCCCAGCTGGTGTGGCTATTTTGATCCAAGGACCACACTCTCAGACTATGGATGTAATGGAAGACCAGTCACTAATGTGGCAGTGAAAACAGGGATGAAAGTGCAGAGTAGATTAGTCCCAGCCACCTCCCAGAGGATGTCAGGTTCTGACTGAATGCACAAAGGGCTTGGTGCCACTCACTCTAGATGGTATCAACTTGATGCCAGTGACCTTAATACATTCAGCATGGGGGCAGTATGAGGATCTGGTCTTAATTCAAATGATGTCAGCTTAGTTCCAGAGAATATACTATGGAGCCCAGAAATACATTTTGGAGCAACTGCCTCAGGAGCCTAGCACAGAGCAGCACTACCTAATGAATTAAAGATTTGTACTGCATCCAGTAGAATTAGAGGCTGGCCTAAAGCCGCATCCCAGTGGAATTGTTGGGCTTTGATTGTGAAGGCTCAGCAGTGATTGAATCAGGCGTCTGGCTCCACTAAGAAGCACTGAGATTGCCTGAACCACCAAGAACTACTGATAACTCTTGAGATCTCAGACTTCACAAGCTGAATTATATAAGTGGAGTCACAATTACACCAATAACTGTTATCTTGATGCTCCAAGACCTTACCTAATTGATTGGCAGGGACCCAAATAGTTTCTAATGTTTTCCCTGAAACTATCTGAGAAGGATTGGAGACGTGATATTTGGAATATTCATGTAAGAGTAACCTCATTGACACTTGACTTGAATTCTAGCAACACCTTTGATCCTAAACTCCAGAATCTCCAAGCCCTAACTTATTAATAGTTGATATGAAGATGGTATGGTACTTCTCAGATTTCCCTCTCTCTCCTAATGCTTGTGAAGTTCCCAGGGAAAAATCACACATGTCTGTGAATCACTCCTGGCCATCATTTGCTGCTAGGTAGAGGGAAAAGTCATGTGAGTTCTTTCAAACCGAAACACTGGAGTGTGAGTCAAACTAATGCTGGAAGTTCAGTCTGAGCACAGAGCAGGAAGTACAGTAGAGAAAGGAGTGGCATTTTGAGTCAGAGCCCAACCAACTCTCTGGGGATGGAGGGTAGAATCCCCCACTTCTGACACCAGTGTTCTAAAGGGGAACAAAAACCTCCATGGGGTCTTTAGAGGAGACTGATGACCCAAAGCTACACTAACTTAGTCTGTTAGTCTCCATGAAAAGAGAAAAAATAAGCTTACTTGTGTAACTTCTCCAGACAAGACTGGATTTATATAGGGCCCTCCCTTCCCTTTGATTGGCTATGGGAAAGAAAGGGGACACTCCGGAGTACCTTTGTGTACTCTGGCTCCAGGCAAGGGCAGGACAAGCCCTTGCAGAGGCAAGGACCTACCAGGAAGTAAAATATCTGTTTGGTAAGTCTTTTTTTTTTCCTGTCTGATAAGTCTTTAAAAGGTCTGAAGTCTGCCGTGTACCCTCTGGGCATGATAAAGTTAACTGGAAATGAGGGCAACTAAGCACAACTTGGCAACAGAATTTGACTTTGCTCCCAGAGGTTCTACACCGTGGAGTCTAGGGGATTGGAAATCCATTCATTCAAATTAATATTTATGAGCACACATCACAATCACCAGGAGTATTTTTTCCGCAAAATCACACATCTTAATGAGTTTGCTCTGCATAGTCCTTCAGAGGCTACTTTTTCCTTCTTATTGTTGTTCAGTCGCTGAGTCTTGTCCGACGACTCTTTGTGATTCCATGGACTGCAGCATACCAGGCTTCCCTGACCTTCACTATCTCCCAGACTTTGCTCAAACTCAAGTCCACTGAGTTGATGACGCCATTCAACCATCTCATCCTCTGTCACCCTCTGTTTATACACTATACCTGAAATTTGCTACTGCTAAGTCTTTTCAGTCGTGTCCAACTCTGTGCGACCCCATAGACGGCTTCCCCGTCCCTGGGATTCTCCAGGCAAGAACACTGGAGTGGGTTGCCATTTCCTTCTCCAATGCATGAAAGTGAAAAGTGAAAGTGAAGTTGCTCAGTTGTGTCTGACTCTATCGACCCCATGGACTGCAGCCTACCAGGCTCCTCCATCCATGGGATTTTCCAGGCAAGAGTACTGGAGTGGGGTGCCATTGCCTTCTCTGATACCTGAAATTTAGGTAACATAAAAAAGATGTGATGGTACCTGTATAGGACTATATGTCAAACTGGGTTGTTTTCCCAAGTCCCAGGTAACCTCCTCTAATCGTTTTTTTTTTTTTTCCTCTTTAAGATTTTTGATGTGGACCATTTTCAAAGTCTTAATTAAATTTGCTACAATATTGCTTCTGTTTTCTGTTTTGGTTTATTTGGCTACAAGGACATGAGATCCTAGCTCCCAGAGAAGGGATCAAACCCGCACCCCCTTCATTGGAAACCGAAGTTCCAACCACTGGACAGCCAGGGAAGTCCTTAATCAAGATTTCTTAATAAATTTTTCTTTACAAATCATTAATGAAGCAATTCTAAATTTTAAGGAAATAATTAAAAAATAAGCCCTGAGTAATATCCAGTACTTTCTTCGACTTAAAAAAGATATGTAGTATGAAGTACTGCTAGTCTAATTCTGATTGAAAGGCCTAAGTAGAAATAATCATGGTTACCAATTATTGGCCACTTAACAATGCCCAAACACTTCATATGTGTTTTCACTTAATCTTCACAGTAATTCAGCGAGGTGGGTGTTCTTTTATCAATACGAGAAAATGGAGAATCAGAGAGTTTAATGACTTATCTAAGATCTACAGTTAGGCTTCCCAGGTGGCTCAGTGGTAAAGAATCTGCCTGCCACTGCAGGAGACTAAGATCAATCCCTGAGTTGGGAAGATCCCCTGGAGTAGGAAATGACAAACCACTCCAGTATTCTTGCTTGGAGAACCCCATGGACAGAGGAGCCTGGCAGGCTACAGTCCATGGTGTCACACAGAATCAGACATGACTGAGCACTCAGGCAAGATCTAGAGCTATAATTTAGGTCAGAGTAACTGAGGCTTTGTCTGATGTTGGGCCTAAAGTTTAGAGAGCAAGAAAACAGTTCTTTTAAAAGACTGTATATTTTAAAGTACTTCTTTCTTTAAGAAACATTATATTTCTGTACTTCTGGCTTTGGTAGCAAGCTCCCCTGTAGGCTGGGACATTGCCGTTTTGCAACCTACCACGATTTGTCTATGTATGGAGTACCTTCATTCCCATTCTACTAATAGTGAATGTCCTTGGGACTTCCCTGGTGGTCCAGGGGCTAACAAAGACGCCATGCTCCCAAAGTAGGTGGCCTGGGTTTGATCCCTGGTCAAGGAACTAGATCCCACATTCTGCAACTAAGACCAGGTGCAGCCAAATAAATAAATAATTAAAAAAAAAATTTTTTTTTAAAGAGTGAATATCTTGCCCTTTGCCCTGGTGCTGGATTTCAATCCCAACTTCATGTTGGTCTTAAAGACCAAGTTTTTCCTGCTTATCTTTCTCTTCTTTCTCTTTCCTCCTCCCCTCTTCCTTCTCAGAGTCAAACTTCTGCTACATCTCTAGAAAAAGAATCTCATCTGATACAAAAACTTTCCTCAGAGTCAAAAACCTTCAGGCCTTGGGTCATTAGCATAACTTGGCTTCTGAAGCTTTGCAGCTGAAAGTCAGACGACCTGCTGGAGTCTCAAGTTTGCTACATTTGCTCCTGGATGCTATCTGCTCACTCAGTTAAAAGGGAAACTGTGGGGCTCCTGAGCACAGAAACCTTTCTATCTTTCTTGTTTGTAGGGAACAGACTTCAGCCTCCGTGATCTTCCCTGTGTTCCAAAGGGCAGATTGGAACAGTTGCTAGTTGGGGAAGGGAGGAGATACTGAGCAGCCAAGAAACCACCTGAGGCAAGATTAATGGAACCGGAGAAGAGCATCAAGATTAGGAGAACCTGAGGCTAGAGGAAAGGTGTGCAGGCCTTTATCAGCAACCCCACCCTTGAACCTTGAATCCCACCCTGAAAACTCAGCAAATCCTCCCAGGTTGGGACACACAGTTTTTGAGGGCACCAGGCTGCTGTGTCCCCCTCTGCCTGGCAAAGCAGTAAAGCTATTATTTTCTACTTCACCCCAAACTCTGCCTCCAAGAATCGATTCAGCACCAGTGCACAGAGGCCAAGTTTTCAGCATCAAAACTGGCCCTCTGTGTGGAGAAGTTTTTGCTCAACACTGTTGCCGTGGGGCTAGGCCTGCTGAAACCCTGGCAGGGCCAAGATCACCCTGAATTCCCGATGCCACAGCCACTCAGCGTCATCCACACCATCATTCTCTTAAAGACTGCTTCTTCAGGAGGGCGAGTCAGGGCCTTCTCACGGACCCAGTATCTTCATTTTCCTTTGCATGACACAGAAGCAAGTCCATGGTTCAGGGTCTTTCTTCATGGAGAATTTTATTACTGTGATTTTTTTTTTTAATTTCCTATCACAAGAACCCAAGGATTACCTAAGTACACCCTGGTAGATGTTTTTTTTAAACCCTCTGGTAAATTTTAATGACTTCCAATGTCAGACTCAAAGAATTGAGGATTTGAACTTTTTCCAGAAGACTGCAAATTCAGTAAGGTGTATTGAGATGAGAATAAGCCCCATGGTGCTGTTGAATTATCAACAACCAGTTCTCTGGAGGAAAGTGTGTGATTGCATGTGTGTATGTTATATACATAGATATATATTTTTTATTGCTATTTTTTAAGGCTATGAAAGGCTAGAACATAACCTATAATAAGATATAATACTTATTTTAAATTCTATATAACAATGGATTGTCACAAAACGCTCTGGATTTTTACCTAAATCTTACAGCCACAGCTAACCACTGGTTGCTGCTGATAAGTACAGTTTCAACATGAATGTTGGTAAATATTTTCCTTCACATGAGCTGGTAGGATGAAAACAAAACAAAAAAGATGGGTGTCAGGACTTCTCTTATTAATCATGTCGATAACATGATTAACATCTTTACTGAATGAGATAATGGTTTTAAAACACTGGAAGAATATTTCTTCAGTTTTTTTTGTGCTAGTCACAGTGTAATGGTTACAGACATCATACACTTTGAAATTTAAACTGTGTTACTAACAGTTGTTCCCTAGACTACCTTAAGTCTAGGTAATTGACAAAACAATAAATCAAACCCTGATTTATAGTGTTTGCTGATTTCCATGGTATATATACTCCTACCATGGCCAATTATAATCTAATGAGATGTTACTGAGTGCAGAGTTGGAAAAGGATGCACCATAAAACATCAAAATTATAAATTATTTCTACCATTACAGATACAATAGATGGAAATAACCTCAAGAAAAGAGATAACATTAAAATATGTAAATAATTTGAAAATAAAGTGTTTTGAGTATTTATTACTTCTGTTTTAAATATAATTTATTTAATGGTAAGTTTAAATAATTAAAAAAATAATTTTTAATAGTGATTGTTTAACTATAGGTTTGCAAATTTCCTGTAAATTTTACAATCAGCTCTAAAAGTGGGTACAAGTTGGTTTCTCCAACAGACCACTGGGTAAGTCAAATCAGTAACAACACGTTTACTATTGTGGCTTTTAGTCATTAGGATCACATGTACATTTCCTGTTTATAGTGTCTATGATGACTACTGATGCTGTCCTTACAAAGTGTTTCTAGCTCTCCACTTCAGAGCAGAGAATTACGGTAAAGATTGTACTTTCTTGCCTTTTTGGAATTCAGGGTGGCCAAGTAACTTCTTTAGCAAAGCAAATGTGAGCAGAAATAACATGTCACGTTGGTGTGACAGCTTTAAGAACTAGGACACAGTTTGCCCCTTTCTCTCACTCTGCCACCAGCAACACTGCATTGAGTGACTTCTCCATCAGCCTGTGTCCAAGAGTGAGGAGGGCCTGCAGCAGACCCCCCAGTCAACACAAAGTGAACATGATATATGAGTGAAAAATCAAATTCTTGTTTTAAGTCACTAAGATTTTTGGAATTGTTTCCTACTGAGCAATAACGTCTGACTGATACAGTGCCTCATACAGTGAGAGAATCTGGCATATCAGAGAATCAGACAGCTTATTTTATCTGAAATATATGACTTATTTTAGACTTGTTATTTTAAGCTGAAGGATATGATAATTATTAACAGAACTACTCTTTGCAAGAGAAAATGATTTACTACATTAAAGCATTTTATTCATTGCATTTGTAAGAAGTGCTTAAGTGCTTAAAAAGATTTTGCAAATAAGGTTGTAAGTCTTACCTATAAATTATTTGAAGTGCTTGGGGGGATATTATGCAAATTCTGCTTTAAGTATTTATTACATGTGTAAATTTGAGGTGCTTCCCCAGTGGCTCAGATGGTAAAGAATCTGCCTGCATTGGGGAGGTTCGATCTCTGGGTCAGGAAGATTCCTGGAGAAGGGCATGGCAACCCACTCCAGTATTTCTTGCCTGGAGAATTCCATGGATAGCGGAGCCTGGTGGGCTACAGTCCATGGGGTGGCAAAGAGTTGGACACAACTAGGTGACTGCTGCTGCTGCTGCTGCTGGGTCGCGTCAGTCATGTTCGACTCTGTGCGACCCCATGGACTGTAGCCCACCAGGCCCCTCTGTCCATGGGATTCTCCAGGCAAGAATACTGGAGTGAGGTGCCATTGTCTTCTCCCAACTAAGTGACTAACACACGGTAAATTTGAAACTAGTTATTTGGGAGAATTAAACCTGCTAAACTTTAAGTAATTGAGTGTCAAAAAATATTACTAGATTTGTAACTAAAATAACACTTACAAGGTAAAGTTTAAAAAAATCTAAGATAATTGCTTTTGATGTATAATTTTAATAAATTGAATATTAATTTAAAGCCCAAATAACTGCGAATTGTCCTTTTCAAGCAAAATTACCCTCCTTGATCATTTTTAAAAGCTCACACAGTGTGAGTTAATAACCATTCTTTACACTTCAGGGTTTAGTAGAAAGAATATTCAACTAAAACTTGAAACCAGAATTCTATTTCTGGCCTAGCCAGCAAGTAATTAGTGCCTTCAAGAAGCTTCTATTTATCTATCTACCTGTTTATATTTTACTTCAAGACACACATCTTTTTTCCATTTAATCTTTTTCTTTCAGCAATGTCCTGCACTGTGTAAGTTGGAAGTGTCCAGCATAATGATATGACACAGCTGAAAAGTCCTGCTGGTGCAGCATCCCAGTATCTCTATGCCATCCAGAGAGCCATGGTCATGCCCTCTCCAACAAGATCTGGATCTCAGCCTTGGTGGCCCTGGGGGTCTTCCTTCAGTGCTCTAACTCAATCCTAGGGGTGAGGGCTATTAGATATTATAAAATAGACATGCTGTTATACAGTAAATCTACTGTTTCCATGTTCTTTAGAGCCAATCCTCATGACTCCAAACTCCTGTTGTAGTTAATAATTCTTTATATTAGGCTTTCCCTACTAATTACTATATGGTTTATCTCCCTTGATTATACCCAGACTGCTTTACCTTGGTACAAATCATAACTTATACCCTGCTATCTTACCTCTCAGCCAACTCAAAAAGGATGAACACATGCACTGCATTTTAATCCCTGTTTGATTTCTGAATTGTGCTGGGTTTTACTTCCTCCATACTACCCACTTCCCCCAGCAAATCCTTCTTGATGTAACCTATACTCCAGTATCACAAGCTCTGATGTTGATCTATAGACAGACTGTTCTGCTACACCCTTGCAGACCCCAATTCCTCTCTGCCTAGAATCTTTCCTTCCTGTAATGTCCTTGAGGGCTTCCCTGGTGGCTCAGTGGTAAAGAATCCGTCTGCTAATGCAAGAGATGTGGGTTCAATCACTGGGTTGGGAAGATCCCCTGGAGAAGGAAATGGCAAGCCACTCCTATATTCTTACCTGGAGAATCCCATGGACAGAGGAGCCTGGCAAGCTACGATCCATGGGGTCGCAGAATCAGGTACAACATAGCAACTAAACAACAACAATGTTATTGAAGCATTTCTGCTTATTCTTTAAGGTCCAGTTCTAGCATTACCTTTTTGAAGCTTCTGCCGCAGAGTTATTCAAATATCTCTATTATAGCACTTGGCACATAGTATTTTATTTTCTACAATATTTATTTTCTTCAATAGACTGTAAACTTGAAAACAGAGGCTGAATCCTGTTAATCTTTACACCCCCAGCTCCTAGGACAGTGTCCAGCACACAGTAGGACATCAAGACATCTTTGTTGAATGAATCAATACACCTACATATGATGCAAGAGATGGAAAATTTCAAAGCACTATAATTTATGATAATTAGCTATGATACATCTCAGCAATTTCTTTTTGGTCAAATTATGAAAGTTCAGTTCAGTTCAGTCGCTCAGTCCTGTCCGACTCTTTGCGACCCCATGAATCACAGCACGCCAGGCCTCCCTGTCCATCACCAACTCCCAGAGTTCACCCAGACTCACGTCCATCGAGTCAGTGATGCCATCCAGACATCTCATCCTCTGTCGTCCCCTTCTCCTCTTGCCCCCAATCCCTCCCAGCATCAGAGTCTTTTCCAATGAGTCAACTCTTCGCATGAGGTGGCCAAAGTACTGGAGTTTCAGCTTTAGCATCATTCCTTCCAAAGAAATCCCAGGGCTGATGTCCTTCAGAATGGACTGGTTGGATCTCCTTGCAGTCCAAGGGACTCTCAAGAGTCTTTTCCGACACCACAATTCAAAAGCATCAATTCTTCGGCGCTCAGCCTTCCTCACAGTCCAACTCTCACATCCATACATGACCACAGGAAAAACCATAGCCTTGACTAGACAGACCTTTGTTGGCAAAGTGATGTCTCTGCTTTTTAATATGCTATCTAGGTTGGTCATAACTTTCCTTCCAAGGAGTAAGCATCTTTTAATTTCATGGCTGCAGTCACCATCTGTAGTGATTTTGGAGCCCAGAAAAATAAAGTCTGACACTGTTTCCACTGTTTCCGCATCTATTTCCCATGAAGTGGTGGGACCAGTTGCCATGATCTTCGTTTTTTGAATGTTGAGCTTTAAGCCAACTTTTTCACTCTCCTCTTTCACTTTCATCAAGAGGCTTTTTAGTTCCTCTTCACTTTCTGCCATAAGGATGGTGTCATCTGCATAAAAGTTATGAAAGTTATGACTACCCAAAAAATCAATTCTGCTTTAGCAATTATCAGGACCTCCAAAGTCTGACTTATTCTCATTAACTGAAAACCACAGCTCTCATCCCCAGACCAATAGCCAAGATGCTCTTCCTAATCCCAAGGCCTCATCTCAGTTCCTCACCAAGGGAGACTATGTCAAGGACCAGGTGTCTGTAGCTAGACAGACGGGACATCTTGGTAAGTTAACTGAGTTAACTTGGTGAGTTAAACGGATTTCTAAATTACACTTTCCTCATCCATACCTATATCATAGATGAGGATTAAATGAGACACAATAAGTAAAACTTGGGTCTACCCAGGTGGCTCAGTGGTAAAGAGTTTGTCTGCCAATGTTGGAGCCACAGGAGACCTGGGTTCGATTCCAGGGTAGGGAAGATCCCCTGGAGAAGGAAATGGCAACCCACTCCAGTATTCTTGCCTGGAGAACCCCATGGACAGAGGAGCCTGGTGGGATACAGTCCATGGGGTCACTAAAAAGTCAGACACGACTCAGTGACTAAAGAACAACAACGAGACTTGGAGATCTGGACACTGGTCTGCCCATTCTCTGCTATAGAATCTGCCCATTTTAGAATTTGAGGCATCCTCAGCTCATATCCTTGGAGCCCAACTCATGCAATATCTCAAATTCACCTGTGTCCTTGGGTAATTGTCCAAGTCACTACTGTGATCAAAATCCACAACCTTGGCAAACTATTCGGGACCCTTCAAGATTCTCTTCGGTCTCCCTTCCCCGCTCTTGTCCTGTTCCATGCTCATCTCCTTTACCCCACAGCTGACCACAAATCTGGCACATATACTGACTGTACAAAAGTAACAAAAGCAGAACAAAGTGAGCTTGTTGGGAAATTTCTAATCAGAAATAAACGATCCTGGGGTTTCATGTAATTTATGTGCAAGTGTGTGTGCTGCTAACCAATGCTGGCTTTTCTGTTTTTGTTGCCTGGAGAAGAGGAAACATTGGCTAGAGCATCTCTATGCCTCAGAGGCTTTGGACCAGCCTCTTTGGCTTCTTCCACTGGTAGCTAACGTTGTTAGAGGGAGCTTTTACTCTTCAATATGGTCCTGAAAGAGTTCAAGTCATAGCCTTGTAATTTGCTTCCTGTGCAAGCATGGCATGTTTCTTAATTCCTCCACTCTTCAGTTTTTCCATGTATAAAGTAGTTATGATAATAAGAGTAATAGTTACTAAAAAATTGAATGATACACATAAATTAATCAGCACAGTACCTGTACAGAACAAGCACCCAACTGAATGAGAGCTAGTCCTAATTTTGTTGTTGTTGTGTGTGTATGTGTGTGTTTTTACAGGGCCCAAATGGTTTGGAAACAATAAAAGAATACAAGCTACACAACTATGGAGAATAGTATGGAGGTTCCTTAAAAAAACTAAAAATAGAGTTATCATACAATCCTTCAGCCTGATTCCTGGGCATATATATCTGGAGAAAACTCTAATTTGAAAAGATACATGCACCCCAATGTTCATAGCAGTATTATGTACAAGAACCAGCACATGGAAGCAAACCCAAATATCCTTTGACAGATGAATGAATGAAGAAAATATGGTACATATATACAATGGAGTATACACACACACACACACACACACACACACACAAATGGAATATTACTCAGCCATAACAAAGAATGAAATAATGCCATTTGCAGCAATATTCATGGAGCTAGAGATTATCATATTCAATGAAGTAAGCCAGATAGGGGAAGATAAATATCATTTCACATCACTTATAAGTGGAATCTAAAAACATGATACAAATGAATTTATTTACAAAAGAGAAATAGACTCACATACATAGAAAACAAATGTATGGTTGCCAAAGAGATTGTAGGGAGGGAGAGAGATAAATGAGAAGTTTAGTGTTAACATATATTACAATACTATATATAAAATAAATCAACAAGGGCCTAATGTATAGCACAGGGGATTATATTCTATATCTTGTAATAACCTCTAATGGAAAAGAATCTGAAAAAGAATTTATTTATATGCATGTATATATAACTGAATCCCTTTACTGTACACTTGAAAATGTCACATTATAAATTATATTTCAATAAAAAAAAAAGAATGGTTAAAAAAAAGCTGCTACCATTGAAGGGATGCCTATACAGACCTGCTGGGGAAAAAAAAAAAAAAAGCCTTTTTAGAGGACTCTGGCAAAGATGAATTTTGAACAATTAGTAGGTGACCTCTCCAGGGATTTTTAGGTACACTCAGAAGCTCTAGACTCATAAGCTTGGGCATTTTTTTCTAGATATTGCTGCATGTAAAAAATTATGTTAAAATATACATAACATTTCGATTCCTGGGTCGGGAAGAACTCCCAGAGAAGGAATAGGGTACCCACTCCATTATTCTTGGGCTTCTCTGGTGGCTCAGACAGTAAAGAATCCGCCTGCAATGTGGGAGACCTGGGTTCAATCCCTGGGTTAGGAAAGTCCTCTAGAGGAGGGCTTGGCAACCCACTCCAGTATTCTTGCCTGGAGAATCCCCACGGACAGAGGAGCCCAGGGGCTACAGTCCATAGGGTCACAAAGAGTCGGACACAACTGACTGACTAAGCACAGCACAGCACAACATACAACTTACCATTTAACCATTTTAATCTTATGCATGTTTTAGGGATATCCACAAACCTTATAAAATGATCAGTGATTAGTTAGGACCCTTTAGTTTCAAGTCATAGAAAATTCATTTAAGCAATAAATGGAGTTTATTGGTTTATTTAACTGAAAGTACAGTGGTATCTGATATTGGGGATATTTTGATCCAGTAGCTCAAATGACTTTAAGGATTTGTTTTTCTTCACGTTTTCCCTCTGCCCTCTGCTGGGCTGACTCTATCCTCCATAAAGGGCCTTCCTGGCAGCTCTGGGCACCCCCGAACTCAGTTAAGAAAATGACTACCAAGTGGGCCGGGCCTCTAGCTTTTATAATCTCTCTCTTTTTTTCTTTTCCTGGCAATGCCGTGTGGCTTACTAGATCTTCGTTCCCCGACCAGGGATTGAACCCAGGCCACGGCAGTGAAAACTGAATTCTAACCACTGGATCACCAGGGAATTCCTTATAATCACTCTTCAGGGGAAGAGAGTTCCCAATGAATAGAAGGAACCCACCCCTCCTCACACCCCCCATATCATGGTATCTCTTTGCACCTAGTCTAAGATTGCATTGTGTGCCTATTTTGGAAAGATGATGGTGATCAAAGGGCAGAGGGTGGCTTAAACCAATTACAGTCCATCCCAGAATTGAAGCCGGGGTCAATCCCACGCAAACCACATAGCTGATAATGGCGGAGGGGTGCTTTCCTCAAAATAAAATCTGAGGGCTCTTACCAGCAGAGGAAATGGCCACTGCAAACACTCCGTCCTGGTCTCCCAAGACTTCCCACCCACCTTCCCAAACAGGATGATTCCACGTGTTTTGTCCTCTTTTATCCATATTGCAGCAGACTCTTCTCCCTTGCTGGTATTCTGGCCTCATTTCTCCACTGCTATTCATTTAACAGCAGAATGATGAGACATGGCTAGTCCTGACCTGATGAGTTTCAAGTTCTCAACTACTCCAGAATGAAAGGGTCCTTCAATGAATTCAAAATATAGCTGCAATTGTCAACCTGTCCCCACAAAAATTGAGTCACCACGTGCCCTGAAACTCATCTTTGAAAATCTCATTGCCTACCAGAGAAGAAAACTTTAGAATCTAAAATCAACTTTCGACTCCAGACACACACAAAATCTAACAGATATGGCCTTAATCTGTTGCACCCTAGCTTAGCACCCTGAAAACACAAAGCATTTGAATTCTTGTGGAGAATGTGTATGCCATTATGTGAATTGAGTTGTTCTTCTGCTAATCTTTTCAAATCCACACATTTCTTCAAAACAAGGGACTTTTGTTTTTGGCCACTCTGACACACTTTTCTCCCGCTCTCTCTGTGAGTTGCAGTGCCTGTTTCTTAAAAAGCTTTCCTTTCCAAAGAAGACCAAAAGGTGTGACAATTAGGAATTTGCAAGAATCCAGTTATACTTCAATACTGATTTCTAAAATTGCTTTTGAAGTTAAAACAAATGCACATAACCAATATTGATAAATATCATTTTAGAGAGAGTTTTTGCTTAGTTTTTTAAAGACGAGTGCTCCTCTCTGCTGCTCTCTTTCAGTGACCCACACCTGAGATGGAAGACTTGCCATGTACACCTGTTGATGATACCTGAGACATAACTGCTCACTGATGACTATATTTTAGTTGCAGGCAAAGCATTCAAAAGGAAGTAAACAGCATCTCAGTGCTGATGGAACAAAATCTAAACAAATGACAATATGATTACTTAAATCTTGAAGCTTAAGGATCTTGGACCATATATACTTTAGACATGTATGGCATCTCATGATTTAATATTTTGTTGCTTTATAGGATGACCACTTTCTACTCAAGTCTAGCAAATCTGATTTCAGTGTTGTGACCCATTAAAGCAGAAGAATCTAAATAGAATCTACAATATAGATAGAATCTATAATCAACTTTTGACTCCAGACACGTGAAGTCTAATGGATATGGCCTTAATCTTGTTGCCCACTAGCTTAGCACCCTGAAAACACAAAGCATGTTGATTATATGCTCCAAAACTTATTTGGAGTCCATATAATCATACATGACTTCCCAGCTAGCACAGTGGTAAAGAATCTGTCTGCCAATGCAGGAGGCTCAAGAGATGAGGGTTCAATCCCTGGGTCAGGAAGATCCCCTGGAGGAGGAAATGGCAACCCACTCCAGTACTCTTGCTTGGAAAACCCCATGGACAGAGGAACCTGGTAGGCTACAGTCCATGGGGTCGTGAAAGAGTTGGACATGACTGAGCACGTGCATATAACATACCTATTATGTATTGTGTATATTTATATTATGCTATATTCTTACTGTTTTCTTTTTATCAATATAATAACGGAGTTAAAATTTTATTTCAGTGCATATTTCCTACTGAAGTTGACAAATGAAAAAATATATAAAGTTTCTTTTGCTTTGTAAAATGCAAACTTTTTAAAATACAGACTTATTGAAGTATAAATGACATACAGTAAGCTACACATACTGGGGAGGGAAATGGCAACCCACTCCAGTATTCTGTCCTGGGAAATCCCTGCCTAGAGGAGCCTCGTTGGCTACAGTCCATGGGGTTGCAAAAGAGTCTGACATGACTGAGCGACTAAACGACAAAGCTGCACATATTTAAAATGTAGAATTTCCTGAGTGTGACATATATATACACTCACAAAGCCATCACCAATAATCAAGATAGTGAATACATCCATCACCACCGAAAGTTTCCTCAAGCACTTTCTGTAATCCCTTCTGCAAATCGCCCTCCCAAGCAACCATTGATCTGCCTCTGTTGTGATGGACAGAAAGTTTAATACAATGGAATCAGTCAGTACATAATCTTTTGTGCTTGGCTTCCTTCACTCAATAATTATTTAGAGATTCATCCATGTTGATTTATATATCAATAGTTTCCTGCATTTTATTGCTGAGTAGTAAGGAATATAGAGTTTTAATATCTGACCTTAAAATTCATAAAGTAGAAGCTCATTAATTCTGTTTAATTGGTTACTTGATATGATAACAGAGGACGTTTTTGTCAAGGTAGTATCCCTGAAATTTATTAAGTATGAGGCCTTATAACTCCTTTGCAACTCTTGGGGTACCTGTAATTAGGTTGTCTTCATACTGCAAACTGTATGCATTAGGAGGTTTGACATTGATTTAAATGGTAGAATCACAAACTTTCATGACTAGAGGGAGCTTTGGAGATTATACCAACTACCTCTTCATTTTAGAGACGAGGAAATGGATGCCCAGAGTGGTTAAGGGGTCTGAGGTCACACTGAAGAGGTTTCTTTCAACATTATTTGGGGTGGTGGTGACGAGGCATTATAGTGAGGATACAGTCTGTTCTCTTTGCTGTCTTGGCTTTCTCTCATCATCCCCAGCTGCAGACCCATGAAACTCTGCCTCAGCTTCCATCTGGCCCCCAGCCAGAGGTCCACTCTCTCTGGTGTCCCACCAGCTTTGGGGACAGGGAGAATGGCTTTGCTCCAGCATGGCAGTTTTATTGCAGCCCCTCGATGCTTGAGAGCTGCTCAGAAAGCCTTAACCTCAGGACTGCCTCTGTCTGACCCAGCTGAGCTACCAAATCTAGTGGACGTGATGTGACTGCTTTCCTGATTGCTTTAGAACCGCGATCAAGGTGTCTCCAGAGACCCAAATGGGCAGCGGGGCAAAAGCCTCTTGCTGAAGCCCAGAGAGGGAAAATTGGACCCCATGTTTAAACACAGTTTGCTTCTTTTTCTTTCTCCTCCCTTCTATAACACCTCTGGGGCCAAGAAAAGGGCAGGCTTTCCCTTCTTCTTCCTTGGAACTCAAGACTAGAGCTTGAAAAATAAAGATGGAGATAAAGGTAAATATGCAATTCTCTCATAATAGTCTGACTTGCAAAGCTAGAGTAATATAGAAAAATCCCATTTTTGAGTGCCAGAACCTGGATTTCCTCTTTACATTCCTCTGTAACACTTTCGATCTTGAGAGAGTCATTTCCTAGGCAGGTTGATAGGGAGTCTAGGGGTCCCCAAGGAGAGAGGGGTCTGGAATTCTCAAGGAGGAAGAAAGGACAAACTTTTTTTCTTTCTCCACATTCCTTAGGATTATATAACAATAATGTATCCTGCCTAAGGACAGTCTTTGGATTAAACCTTCCATTATCTTAAAATGTTAATTATGGGAGTAGACCTGGTCTTTACAAGGATGTATCTTGCCTGAGGACAGTGTTATCTTAAAATGTAAATTATGGGAGTAGGTCTGATGAGGTCTTTACAACCTCCAGACATTCTTTGGATTATATAACCTCATTGTTAACACTAGCAAGCGAGTACTCTTTCTGCAGCTTCTGATGCCTATGTCAGAAGCTTTCTCTATCTCCTTTATACTTTAATAAAACTTTATTACACAAAAGCTCTGAGCAATCAAGCCTCGTCTCTGGCCCCGGATTGAATTCTTCTCCTCCGGGGACCAAGAATCCCGGTGTCTTCGCGTGATTCAACAAGAACCTTTCAATCTCTCTAGGCAGAAGGATGCCCCAGGAAGACTAAGGTGAATATCATGTGTTCTGACAAACTAAATATAAAAGCACCTTAATAATTTTCAAACTATCAATAATACCTCCATTCCACTTGCCACCAAAAATGTCCTAAGTAATACCCACTCATTCAGACTTAAAATGAAATTACACTTGCCCAAGATCCAGAGACCCTCTCCCTTCCACAATCCATCTGCTCTTTACTACAATGGTGATAATACTAATGCTTAAGAAAATGCACTATCTGCTAGGCAGATTATCTCATTTAACTCTCACAGCAATCCTATGTTTCAATACTATTTTTTAAAATGTTATTGAAGTATAGTTGATTTTCAATGTTGCATTCATTTCTGCTGGACAGCAAATGACTCAGTTACATATATGTGTGTGTATATATATATATATACATATTCTTTTTCATTATGGTTATCACAGGATATTGAATTCAGTTCCCTGTGGTATACAGTAGGAAAGTGAAAGTGAAAGTCATTCAGTCATGGCTGACTCTTTGCAACCCCATGGGCTATACAATCCATGGAATTTTCCAGGCCAGAATACTGGAGCAGGTAGCCCTTCCCTTCTCCAGGGGATCTTCCCAACCCAGGGATCGAACCCAGGTCTCCCACACTGCAGGTGGATTCTTTACCAGCTGAGCCACCAGGGAAGTCCATACAGTAGGACCTTGTTGTTTATCCATTCTGTATATAATAGTTTGCATCTGCTAATCCCAAATTCCCAGTCCTTCCCTCCCCCAGGTCCCACCCCCTTGGCAACCACAAATCTGCTCTCTCTGTGAGTCTGTTTCTGGTTTGTAGATAGGTTCATATAGTCATATTTTAGATTCCACATATAAGTGATATCATATGGTATTTGTCTTTCCCTTTCTGACTTACTTTGCTTAGTATGATAATCTTTAACAGTGACAGATTTTATTTTTTTAAGTTCCAAAATCACTGTGGATGGTGACTATAGCCATGAAATTAAAAGACGCTTGCTCTTTGGAAGTAAAGCTATGATAAACCTAGACAGCGTATTAAAAAGAAGAGACATCACTTTGCTGACAAAGGTCCATGTAGTCAAAGCTATGGTTTTTCCAGTAGTCATGTATGGATGTGAGAGTTGGACCATAAGGGCTGAGCACTGAAGAATAAATGCTTCTGAATTGTGGTGTTGGAGAAGACTCTTGAGAGTCCCTTGGACTGCAAGGAGATCAAATCAGTCAATCCTAAAGGAAATCAACCCTGAATATTCAGTAGAAGGATGATACTGAAACTGAAGCTCCAATACTTTGGCCACCTCATGCAAAGAGCCAACTCACTGGAAAAGACCTTGATGCTGGGAAAAACTGAGGGCAGGAGAAGAAGGGGCCAACAGAGGATGAAATGGTTGGATGGCATCACCAACTCAATGGACATGAGTTTGAGCAAACTCTGGGAGATAGTGAAGGACAGGGAAGCCTACTGTGCTACAGTCCATGGGATCACAGAGTTGGACACGATTTAGTGAATGAACAACAACAATGATAATCTCTAGGTTCGTACATGTTGCTGCAAATGGTATTATTTCATTCTTTTCAGTGGCTGAACTATATATATATATATATAAAATCTTCTTTATCCATTCATCTGTCAATGGACATTTAGGTTTTTTTCCGTGTCTTGGCTATTGCGAATAGTGATATGAACATAGGGGTGCATTATCTCTCTGAATTATAATTTTATCTGTGTATATGCCCCAAAGCGGGATTACTGGATCATATGGCAACTCTATTTTTAGTTTTTTGTGGGAACTCCATACAGTTTTCTATAGTGGCTGCACCAATTTGCATTCCTATCAACACCATGAGAGGACTCTCTTTTCTCCACACCCTCTCCAGCATTTATTAGTTGTAGACTTTTTAATGATGTTCATTCCAACCAATGTGAGGTGGTACCTCATTGTAGTTTTGATTTGCATCTCTCTATCAGCAATGCTGAGCATCTTTTATGTGTTGCTTCCCTCATAGCTCAGTTGTTAAACAATCCGCCTGCAATGCAGGAGACCCTGGTTTGATTACTGGGTCAGGAAGATCCCCTGGAGAAGGGAAAGGCTACCCACTCCAGTATTCTGGCCTGAAGAATTCCATGGACTCTATAGTCCATGGGGTTGCAAAGAGTAAGACACGACTGAGCGACTTTCACTCACTTCACTTAGTACTATAATTCAGCCATTTTACTGATAAGGAAGCTGAAGATTAGAAAGATGACTGCTCAAGGTCATATATCTGGTAAGTCATAGAGTCATGAGCCTGAAGCCTTAGCTATTAGCTGCTTTCTAGTTTTCACCTACTAGTCTCCACGGCTTCCTTCCTGGTCACCATATGCACAATGGTTACATTCCTAGGCTGAACTGGTCAACTTAGCCCAACTGGAGGAGGGGCAGTTCTCAGGACCTTTCTTACCAATCGATGTGTAGAATGAAATTTGAGTGGACCTTTTTATGGCAAAACTACAGGTGGCTAATTTAACGGATTTTATTGCTTCTAGAAATCTTGGCACCAGTGATAAATTAATTACCTTAAGTGAAGATACCAGCCTAAAAAAAAAAGCCAAGGTGTGTTGTAATTTAAGTTACAGATTAACAAATCACTGTTCTGACCTTTATTTTCCCTTTGCCCTAATTTTCTTACATTTTATCCTGTTACATTTGATGATTCTTTTTTTAAAGCTTCTGCAAATCTCCTTGGGAATGAGGTGGGAAGATCCAGCAAATCTAATTAATGAGGTAGCAAATCATTGTATTTAAAAGGTTAAAATAATAAAAATAAAACTTTTAAGAAAATTAAATGTGTATTAATTTTTTTTAAACACTATCCTTGTAGAGAAGGGGGACAAAAAGAAGCAAAGGTAGAAAAATACGGGAAACCTATTGAAAATGTGTTCATTTTCCCCCTTTGTAGTTTTGCACACATTCTTTACCATTAACTTTGAACTTTTCAGACATCATTTCTCCATTTGTCTGTGTATCGCTAGGATCTGTCACCATCCATCCATTCAGTAAGTAATTTTGGAACTTTAGAAAACATGACAATACAAAGAGCTTGTTCTCCATGAGCTGACAATGTAATGGGTACTGTCAAGTCTGTTGGGAGAGCTCAGTAAATGTTTGTGGAATAACTCTCACTTCAGCTCCACAAAAGAAGCTTGTATGCAAAATTCAGCTTATTTCTAGTTTTTAGAGAGACGCAGAGAGGCAATATGTCTTATTCATTGTGACTCATTGGAAAGAGAGAGAGCCAAATATTCACATCCAAGTATTAATATCTGGACCCCAGTGTCCTTGCTTCTTCTGAAGTCCACATTAATATAAACCCACAGGAAGCAGGTGACATAGGTTTTTTCCCAGCTGCTGAGCATTTCTGTGAGTAGCCCCTGAGGTTTCAAGGGAGGACACTGGAAAAGCACACCTTTCTAATCAGAGGCCTGTGTGCCCCTGGACATGTGATGTCACCCATGCCAAGCCAATCACTGCATAACCATGCCTCCCAACTTGGCACCTTTAAACAACCACGATTAGCTATTTCTCATGATTCTGTGGGTTGACTGGGCATTTTTCTGCCCCATGGTGTTGGCTGGGTTTACTCATACAACTGGTTTAGCTGGCAGCTGGGCTGAGCTGGAAGGTCTGGGCCATGGTGATTGATGACCTTCAGCTCTGGGGCCTTGATTTTCCTCCATAGGGCTCCTTCCACATGACATCTCAACCTGCAGGGTTGTCCCCGTGTGGTCTTTCTCCAGTAGTATAGCCCAAGATTCTTTATGGCTTGAGAATGAAAACAAAGGCTGCTGGTATTTTAAAGGCTTGAACTCTGACATCCCTGAAGGTCATTTTCATCACCTTGTATTGGCCTGAGGATAACCATCTCAGGTTCAGTGGGAAAGAAAACAGACTCCATGTCTTAATGGAGGACTGGTGTGCTTACATAGGAAAGGGAAGAGTTGTTCGGGGGAGCATATTCAGGGAACCTGCCACAGAGCCCTCCCCAGGACAATTATGATATCTAGTCTCCTTCAGGAAAGCACAGATGCCACGAATCATGGAAACCTAGAGCTGCTGGGACCATCTTTGCCACCATGTAGAAAAAGCCTGCTTTTTCATAGAATGAAAAAAAAAAAAAAGCACATATATACATACACTTGAAACTAACACAACATTGTTAGTTTCATTTTACTGTGAAGCTGAAACTAACACAACATTGTAAATCAACTATACTCCAATAAAATTGAAAAAGAAAAGAAAACGCCCATTTGAGGACAAAGTCAGCCTACACGAAAGCAGAGCAAGAGGTGGAAAAAAAAAATGTAGTGAAACTCAGTTCTCCACTGAGGTGGAACAGAGCTCATAGAACTAAGTGGTTAAACAGCTCAGGACGTGGAGTCATACCACCCTGAGTTCTAATCTGGCTCCGCTACCTACTAGCCATGTAACTTTGGGAAAATTAATATCTCCAAGCTTCACATTCATCATCTATAAAATGTGCATAATAATAGTCCCTGTCTTTATAGGGTTGTTGTGATAGTTAACTGTGGTGATGTTTGTGATGAGTTTAGCAAAGTGCTGGGCTCAGCCAAGTCCTCGGGGATGCGTGCTATGTGCACTGAGATGCACCTGGAACCTCTCCCCCATAGAGATGCTCCCTGCTCTGCTGGGACCTTGAAGGTCACAAGTGAGGTTCCAGTCTTCACTTGGATTGGAAACCCTTTGCTATGCTATGCTAAGTCACTTCAGTCGTGTCCGACTCTGTGTGACCCCATAGACAGCAGCCCACCAGGCTTCCCCGTCCCTGAGATTCTCCAGGCAAGAACACTGGAGTGGGTTGCCATTTCCTTCTCCAATGCATGAAAGTTAAAAGTGAAAGTGAAGTTGCTCAGTCGTGTCTGACTTTTAGTGACCCCATGGACTGCAGCCTACCAGGCTCCTCCATCCATGGGATTTTCCAGGCAAGAGTACTGGAGTGGGGTGCCATTGCCTTCTCCGGGAAACCCTTTAACATGTAGCAAAAGATCGTCTATGTCAGAAGTCTCCCAAGCAACATATTCTTACTTCCTCTTTAAACATATGAAGCTAACAAATGCCTGACTTTAATTTGGGGAAAAGAAAAGAACTGTTGGTAAGTTTTGTGTCCTTCTTAGGAAATGTAAGTCCTATGCCAGACAACTTGGAGAAATGAAGAACCGCACTACCATCACCACACCAAGAGAGGGGCATCAGTGGAACTTGTTACATTTGGTGTATTCCCATAAAGCTGAATTCAAATCATAGGCAGTTGCTTCTTAGAGGTTGGACAGATCTGGGTTTCAGTTCACCTTGACAAGCTAAAGGTCACTAGTATGACACAGAACACTTTCATCTGTTACGTGCAGTATATTCACATCTTTTATACATCCTGTCAGTTCAAAAAGTGACTGCTTGTCTCCTCTGTTCTTTATTGGAAATGTAGTCTAGTTTTGCATCGGATGGATTAATCTGTGGATCTCAGAAGTTACCTTTGCATCTCTCTCCTTTTTGATAAAATATACATAACATAAATTTGTCATTAGTGATATTCAGTACACTCATAATGTTGTACAACCATCATATCTAGTTCCAGAATACACTTTCTCTTAATTCTCTCTCTCTTTTAACCAAATATTAGAATGAACTTCCTTGGTTACCTCAGTTTACAGGATTTAGCTGAAGCGGGTACTAGAGCAGTTACTTGTTCAGTTGCTAAGTTGTGTCCGACTCTTTGCAACCTTACAAACTGTAGCCTACCAGACTCCTCTGTCCATGGGATTTTCTAGGCAAGAGTACTGGAGTGGATTGCCATTTCCTTCTCCAGGGGATCTTCCTAACCCAGGGATCAAATCCAGGTCTCCCACATTGCAGGTAGACCCTTTAGCATCTGAGCCACCAGGGAAGATCAATTACTAGAAGCCATGAATCCTGATCAGACTGGTTTGACGAGGTTGAGGAATCTGCTGTGACTGTCAGAAGAGGACATAGGCCTTCCTACCTGGAAACCTTGTGTGCTATTTGCAAAGGGACTCATCATGGAAAGAATCAACTGCCTTTTGTTAACTGGGTAATTAGTATTCTCCCTCCTGGCACATCTCTGGAATAAGACAAAAGTCTACACTGTTGTTTTTAGATGTCTGACAGTATTCATAAAACAATATCATTATTTACAAAAAATAGTCACCCTCATGAACTGTTTTATGCGCCAGGCACCATGCTGCTAATTGATTCCTTGACATCTCTGTGGAGGAGGCCCTTCACTAGCTCCACTTTGCAGATGAGAAAATGAAGCCTCAGAGAAGTTAAAAAACTTTTCCAAGAGCACACATCTAGTAAGTTGTAAGCCAAGATTCAAACTCCAGTCTCATTGACCCTAAAACCTAGGCATTTAGCTCACAGTGAGTGCAACTGTTTCACTCCACAATACAAGGTCAAACATAACCAACACGTGAGAAATGCAGCCTGCGTTTCAAAAGCAAGAAGCATCATCAAAGAAGCAGCCTGAACAAGGAGAACCAACTTGATGAAACTGCAAGGTACCACATCTAACAGAAGTCATAACGGCTTTACCTTCGTCTACTTCATTCTTCTCAAAGAGCTGACTTATGAAGCCACGTGGAAACCTCTGTGGACCTCAGTCCTCACCTGAAGAATTTGTTCATGCCATTTCCCTTTCAACTGGGGTAGATCCCTGGGCCCTGGTTTTCATCCCTCTAGTACACTTTCCCTCCTTTAGGTTGCCTTTCTTATCTCCCGATTCTGGCTCTCCACACTTCTGACTCTATGCTTTTTGACATGTCACTTAAACTAGAGCCAGCAGTCCCTCTTGGATCTGATCTTAACATTGACCTTGTAGGAACTGCATGTAAGAGAGGCTCAGCTTGGCTCCACACCCCTGCCCTGGGCTCTGGTTCCTAGAAGACGAGACATGCACCGTCAGGACAGTAGAAGAGCCCACTCATTCACACTCGTGTAGAGCTTTGTTGTTTACAGAACTTTGTGAAAATATCCTGTAATGTTTATAAAGGAAGACAGAGCTGGTATTAATTTTTCTATTTTTTTGAAAATGTCACAAACATTTCAAGTGTACCAAAGAAATACACTGAATAACAGGAACATCCATAAACACTGTCTAGACTTGACACATTTTTCCTCAAAGAAATAAAATGGTGCAGATTTGATAATGATGAATATGAATATGAATATGAATATTCATAATATGAATCCTCTTCCACTCCATTTCCCTCCCTCCTTCCCCAGAGAACCCATTGTCTTGAAATTGATTTGAATCATCCCAACCAGGTTTTAAAATCATGCTGCTGCTGCTGCTAAGTTGCTTCAGTCGTGTCCGACTCTGTGCGACCCCATAGACGGCAGCCCACCAGACTTCCCCGTCCCTGGGATTCTCCAGGCAAGAACACTGGAGTGGGTTGCCATTTCCTTCTCCAAGGCGTGAAAGTGAAAGTGAAGTCGTGTCTGACTCTAGCGACCCCATGGACTGCAGCCCACCAGGCTCCTCTGTCCATGGGATTTTCCAGGCAAGAGTACTGGAGTGGGTTGCCACTGCCTTCTCCGTTTAAAATTATAGGTATCTATTATTATCTGTGTGAATCCACAATGGATATTATTTTGTGTTCTTAAAACTGCTATATAATATCATACTATATGTATTGTTTAGCCACTTGCTTTTTCAAAATTTTGTTCTTAACATTTATTTTTGTTGAAACATACATTTATGTTGATTCATTTCACCTAATAGTCTTCCTGGCTTTCTATATGCATATAGATAGCGTATTTTATTTATCTAACCTCCTACTGATAGAAATTTATATAAATTTTTGTTTTGTACAATTTCAAAAGACACTGAAATGACCCATGTTGTACATCTATTCTTATAGACATATGCCAGCCTTCTAGAGCGAATTCCTGGAAGTAGAATTGCTAGGTCATAGGGTAAGTACAGAGCTACAATTTTAGATTCTCCCAAGTGGTTGTACCAATTTACATTCCCATCATCTGAGTCTGAGAATTCATATGGCCCTTGGTCCTTGACAATTATTGGCATTATCAGATATTTTGATTTTTATCGGTCTGTTCACTGAAAACTCATTTCTCATTGCTTTATCATGAATAGATTTTGAATTAATGGCTCAATTTCTTTATTACAAAGTCCAGTGGAGTTTTTTTTTTTCTTCTTGGCTCAGTATTAATGATTTACAGTTGTTTTAAAAAACTGCTTATTTTATCTATATTTTAAATATCTTGGCATAGAGTTGATTATGATATTTTCTTATTATTTTAAAATTCACTGTAATTGTGTTCTTCTTTTCATTTCTGGTATAGCTTATGTCTCCTCCTTTTAATAGATCTCAGCAGAGGGTTGTCTTTATATTAATCTTTTTGAAACACAAGATTTTGGTGTTGTTGATATTTTGGTTCCTTATTTTCTATTCATTAATTTCCATGCCTCACTATAGTCTCTCCCCTCTCCTTTTTTTGGTATACACTCTGTGGCTCTTTTCTAATTGCTTTCATTGCATAATAAGTTATCTTTTTTTTTCTAGTAATTTAAAGGATATAAATTTTCTTTCAAAAACTGCCTTAGCTATTTGATATATAGTTCTTTTGTTGTTATTTTTTCTTAAATATTTAATAATTTTATAAGATTTCTTAATTGATCAATGTATTTATTTAGAAAAGTACTTAAAATTTTCTAACTTTGTTAGAGTACAGTATGATGAGGGGATTGGTTATGTTTTTTCTAAAGTATTTTTAATTTTGTTGTGTGTTAGATAATGCAGTTTAAATGATATAAATTATTTTGTATTTATCGAGACTTCTCTGTGACCCAGTTGGGGTCACCTTTTGTAAATGTTCCATGTGTACTTGAAAAAATGTATAATATTGAATTACTGAGCACAGAATTCTATATGTCATTTGATTAAATTTGTTCAGATTTATTTTCTTTGAAAGCGAAGGTGTTTAGTCGCTCAGTCGGGTCTGACTCTTTGCGACCCCATGGACTGTAGTGTGCCAGGCTCCTCTGACAATGGAGTTCTCCAGGCAAGAATACTGGAGTGGGTAGCCATTCCCTTCTCCAGGGGATCTTCCCAACCCAGGGATGAAACCTGGGTCTCTTGCATTGCAGGCAGATTCTTTACTGTCTGAGCCACCAGGGAAGCTCTCTTATTTTTTTTTTGTCTACTTTTGTCTGCTTTATCTGTCTGTTCTGAAAGTGGTATGTTAAAATTTCCCAACTATGAGAATTGTCAATTTCTTTTTTGTAATTCCATCCATTTTTTCTATAAATATTTTAAGGACATGTTAGTAGGTATACACAAGCCCAGAGATGTTTATGACTGTCTGGAAATTACTCTTTTCCTCATTCCATAATGACTCTCTCTTTCTAGTGATACTTTTATTTTTTTCCCCTTAAGTCTATTTTGTGTGATAATAACATAGCTACATCAGATTTCTTTTACTTAGCTTTTATCTGAGGGTTAGGTAGTTTTGGTTTAGTTAGGTGATTTTCATCCTTTTAAAATGATATTGCTTGTAAACACCAGAGTGTTTCCTTTAAAATCTGAGAATCTTTGCCTTACAACAGGTAAATTAAATTCCTTTTCATTTATTTTTATTGATGCATATTGGGTTATTTCTACTATCTTATTTTGACTTTTCCTACCATGCTTTATGTCTTTTTGTTTGTGTTTATTTCTTTTTAACTCAGTTCTACTTACTTGATAGAATTTTCTGGATTCTCCCATTTTTCTACTCGTTTGAAAGTTATATTAATATATTCTATTTTTATTCTTAAATTGATTACTCAGTAAAAGGTATAACTATTTTAACATAGTTTAAAGTTAGTCAATAGCTTTAGCTCCCTTCAATAAAAAATAAGGATCTTAAAACATTTTAATTGCAATCACCTATCTTCCAAGTGTTTGTTGTTTAGCATTATAGCTCTACCTTTTTTGTAAACTACTCTCTTTTTAATTATTATTATTTTTCATAATCTATAGACAAGAAAACTGAGGTTCAGGAAGATCAGGTTATTACCTACGGTCATACATTTAACAAGTGGCAAAATCCATCCAGAGCCCACCTTCATTTGGGACTGAAACATCTATAGACGTGAATTCTTTGGGGTGTGCTGGCCATTTCACTGTATGGCTAATTTTGATATGGCTAGTTTTAAGGCATGACAAGTGCTATTGGATATCTCCAAATATCTCTCATGGAGTGAGTGTGAGTGTGAACGTCACTCAGTCGTGTTCGACTCTTTGCGACTCCATTCACTACACAGACCATGGAATTCTCCAGGCCCGAATACCGCAGTGGGTAGCCTTTCCCTTCCCCAGGGTTAGTAAACCAGATAAAATGGATGTTTTGCCCTTGGTTTGACCTTAAATTGAAAACAGACTCTTTATGCACCTTGTGTTTCCCATTGGGTTTACAGAATTTCATTGTTATTATAAAGGCATGATAAATGACAAGTGATGTGCTGAGAGTAGATTAATGATATAACAGAAGAGACCACTTCCTCCTTCCCCATGGAAGCCGGTTATCATACAAACAGAGCCATCCTCGAGACTCCTTACTTGAAATGTCAGTCTATATGTCCACCCATCCATCCTGTGATACGGGACAGTTTTATGGCTAAGGTTGGAATTGTAATTGCACAAATTTCCAGCCTCGTGCTTCAGTCTTCCAACCATGTTTCTTACTAATAAGGCTGAGATCCCAATGAAACATGTTTGTGGATAGCTCACCACCACCTATTGTTATTTTAAGAAAACGAACAAAGTCCATTGAAGGTGAAGAGTGTCACGGTGTCATCTCTGTTCATGAAAGACAGCCCAATTTTCAGTTGGGGAACAAAGAATATATTTGAGGGTGAAAGGCTGGTGAAATAGTGCGGCTGAGTAAATGCTCCTGCAGCAATGATTATTGCCTCATCACTCAAAGGTGAAAGAACAGGAAAATAAAATGGCAGATTGCATCCCCCAGGTAACAGATGAGAGACAGGAGAAGAATATAGTTTACAGGCTGGCAAGCACCCATGCTGTCCTCTGCAGACCCTGCAAGGGGACATCTGCACCAATTTTGGACTGTGCAATTGTATTGAGCACTCACGCCCCGTTTAAAAGACAAATTGTGATAAGATTTGGTGCAGTTTCGATGGATTCAGAAAGAAACATTTGAGAAACGCATCCCTGCTTGGCATGGAGAAGTGTGGAATTAGTATGAAATGTCCAGGGCCTGGCCAGGCCCTGTGCCAAACACTTTCCATCCATTATTTTAAATTTTTCTTATTAGTCATTTGAGGAAGATTTTAATATCCTTTATTGACAGAATATATTGAAGGTCGGAGACTTGAAGTGACTTCTCTAAATTCACAGAGCTAGTAAGTGAGATTTGAAACCAGGCCTGATGGCTATCACTCTGTATTGTTTTGAAGTGAGATGATGTCTGCAGTTTAGCCATTTAAAAGGTAAAAATGTGAGTGTAAGGTACTCATTCTGGATGGATTCCTTTCCTACTTCCCCGAGCCAATGAAGAAGAATTCTGCACAGACGTTTTTCTCTGTCTAAACTCAGTAGTCCTGCAAGCCACCCCTGCCTCTATAGTCATCACCCTTTAAAAATAGGCCTTGAAATCTCACCAAGTCTCAGCCTTAACCTCTAGTCCTGATCCTCCAGGGCTGCACTCTGATCTGAATGTCAGCTTCTCCCTCCTCATTCCATCTACTCTGCTTCTGACCCCATAGCTTTCCTGCAGTTTCTTACCTCCCTTCCCTGCCTGCAACAGCCTGAATACCGGGCACAGCTTTCCTGGAGGCTGAGGACATGACTTCTGTCCTCTGAGGCTGCTCTGGCTCAGCTCCAATTCCTGGGACAACCTGCCTCCCACCCCATCTCATGCCTATTCAGTGCAGTCTCCTCCCCTCCGTTAAGCTTCCAACATTCACGAGTGGAAATGCCCTGAGCAGCTCTTTGTACCAGGCACTAATCCAAACGTGGAGGGGTACAGATGTGCCCAAGGAGATGGTGGGGTCGTCACAGAGACAAACACATAAACAGGGTTCTGAAGCAATGCAACGGGTGCTGTGAGGCAGGCCCGCGATCTGGGACATCCGCGTTGGATAACGGGTGAGGTCGTCTCCTCTGAGGCTGAAGTGAAGCAGCAAAGACGCTTCACAGACAAGGTGAAGACTTACGTGACTCTGGAAGGATGAGCAGCCATTTTCATCCTTTCCTACCAGCACAGTTGCTATGGTTAAAGCTGTAGTAGGCGATGAAGCTTGGAGGAGTAAGGGTGGAAGGACAGGTGAGGGAGGTGAGGAGGGAACTTCAGGACTTTCCATATCCTCTACGCAACCCTTTAATGTTGAGGGAAGATTATATTCCCAACTAGAGTGTCATTCTTCTGCTGATAGGGAGAAGTGCCTTCTCTTTTTTTTCCATTTTGTCAAAACAAAACGGTGGTGATGGCAGTGGGGGTGGGGGTGGGATTTTGTGAGTAATTAATTTTCCCATAATAATAACTACCATTTCCTCCCTCTCCACCGCCACAGGCAGTTACTGTGTGGAGAAGGAAATGGCAACCCACTCCAGTATTCTTGCCTGGAGAATCCCAGGGGCAGGGGAGCCTGGTGGGCTGACGTCTATGGGGTCACACAGAGTCGGACACGACTGAAGTAACTTAGCAGCAGCAGCAGCAGAGACTATTTGTACTACATTCTAGAGGATTCCCTCTTCCTGGGTACAAGGTTCTCAGTCACTTCTCAGATTACATTGTTTGAGGCCCCACCTGCTGGTAAGAGCTGGAAGGTTAGCAGTCGCATCACCCTGTCCCCAGGGCTCCACCCCTCTTCCTTTGGGTATCCTGAATCCAGGAGCTGTGACATGTGTCTTGTGGCAAGAAATTCACACGTGTCTGGTCCCATTTCGGTGGGTGGAGCACAGGGAAGGGCAGTGAGCGTGGTGGGAGCCGGTTATGGTGGGCAGTGGCCAAAGCACTGGACGACAGTTCTCTGCTCCTGCCATAATCCCACTTGCTAGAGCAGAATCTGCTGCAGTGGGGATAGAGGAATTCTTCACAGACAAACGCTATGTCCTCCAGGGCCACTCTCCCTCAGGGGGCTCTCGGACAAGCTGTCCACAGTTCTCTTTGATTCCCCAATGGATAGCCACGTCCACTGGAAGCAAAGCTACTCCAGGATGGTGGGGATGGGGCCCAACTTCTCACTAACTTTGCAAGATGGCAGCAGCAGAGCTCACGTGAAGCCCAATTCTTGCTTGAGATGCTGCAGAGGTGGGGCCTCAGCTCACCAACCCAGTTCTTCACTAACAGTTATTCAAGGGGAGGAGATGCCTCTAGATTGTGCTCATCAGAGAGTCTCCTTGTCATTCCTAATAGATCTGAGCCTCTAGGGTTATTGTTTTTATTTTTATTTATTTTTATTTTTTTTAGGGTTATTGTTTTTAAAATACACTGGCCTTGGGATTCCCTAGTGGCTCAGTGGTAAAGACTCTGCCTGCCAATGCAGGAGACAAGGGTTCTATCCCTGATTTGGGAAGATCCCACACGTCTCAGAGCAACTAAGCCACAACTATTGGGTCTGTGCGCTAGGGCCCGGGAGCCCAACTACTGAGCCATGTGCTGCAACTACGGAAGCCCGCACGCCTGCAACAGGAGAAGCCATCGCAACAAGAAGCCCGCACACAGCAACTAGAGAGAAGTCCCTGAGCAGCAAGGAAGACCCAGTACAACCAAAAATAAATAAATAAATAAAATTTTAAAAATATACTGGCCTTGAGGAATAGGCAGAACCAACGACAGCATCGAGCATTAAAAAGGGACCCAGAATCCCCATCTTGCACTCTCCCTTCTGAGTTCAAATTGCCAAGTCTGACGACAAGTCCCACATCTCTGGATTCAGTTTGTAATAGGGAAGAACAAATCTGACTCCATATTGGATCAGTTTCTTTCACTTTAATCTTTGCCTTCTAATGCTTTTGCTACAAGTTAATCACCAAAGTGATGTTACTTCTAGCTTAAAGTATATATTTTACTGTCTGGTGGCTCAGACAGTAAAAAATCTGCCAGCAATGCAGGAGACCGGGGTTCCATCCCTGGGTTAGGAAGATCCCCTGGAGGAGGGAATAGCTACCTACTCCAGTATTCTTGTCTGGAGAATTCCATGGACAGAGGAGCCTGGTGGGCTACAGTTCACGGGGTCGCAAAAGAGTTGGACACGACTGAGCGGACTAACATACATAAAAGCCCATCTCTAAGAACCCTGCCTCCCATGCCTGAGTGTTAAGCTAAAATACCTTGGTTTCACTCATAGGAAACCTCCTGACCCGGCCCACCTGTGAGTGGATCCAGGCAAGAAGGAATACAAACAGTGCCTCTGCAGTCTGGCCAGAACCAGGGAATATGTGAAACAACTTATTGCCTCTTTTTCTTTACCTCCTTTCCTCTTCCTCTTTGTTCCATAAAAGAAACTAGCATCCACACCAGGCAAGACAGTTCTTTGGGACAGCAGTCTACCATCTTCAAGGTCTACTGGCTTTCCAAATACAGTTGCTGTTCCTTGCCACAACAACTCTTCCCTTGGTTTATTGACCTGCCATGCGGAGAGGAGTACAAGTTTGGACACGGTAACAAGTTGGACCTGTTGTCTTTTCCTACTTCTTAATCCTTTTCTGAATTGCCCTCAAGTATTTCCACATATCTCTCTAACTCCAGCTCTCAGGGAGAAGGTTTGGGAATGGAGACAGGGTCAGCCTTTTCCCTCCCAGATGTGTGGGTTCACTCTGCAAACTGGCTCCTCACCCTCCCTGGAGCCCTACAAGCAAGGAGGGGCCCTTCACTCGGCTAGACATCAGACCCACTAGACCTTTCCTTAGGGAAGGAAGGCTGTAAAGACCTCTTCAAGGGCAGTCTATACAAAACTGCTGACAGTTTCTTTTGCCCAACAGGGAAGAGGAGATCCGAGGTTACCTCATTTAATCTTCATGGTAATCTTCTGAAGCAGGCGTTATTGTTATCCTCGTGCCACAAGAAAGAACGCTAAGGCCCACAACGTGAAGGAACTTGCCCAAGTTCTCCGTGGTTAGTGACGAAGAAGAGATTCCAGAGCTCTTGCACACACTGCTGGCCTGCCTTGGAAGAATTCCTTGTCCTCCATGAACAGTCACCTGAGGAGAAAGGATGCATTGCAGACAGTGATGAAATCAAGAATGGGCTGCATGTGCACTGACATCAGATCAGTGGGTGCTGAGGGCTAGCTATAGCAGTGGATTGACTATAAGGATATATGAGGTTGGGCTTCCCTGGTGACTCAGACAGTGAAGAATCTGCCCACAATGCGGGAGATCCGGGTTTGATCCTTGAGTCAGGAAAATGCCCTGGAGTAAAGGAATAGCAACCTCCAGTATTCTGGTCTGGAGAATTCCATGAACAGAGGAGCCTGGCAGGCTACAGTCCATGGGGTTGCAAAGAGTTGGACACGACTGAGCAACACACACATAAAATGAGGTTACTTTTGGGGGAACAGAAGTGTTCTATCTTGATTGTGTTGGTGATCACATTACTCTACATACTTGTCAAAATTCATTGAATTGTATATATAAAATTGGTGAATTGGTGAACTGAGCATATGAACTTATTTACAAAGAGAAGTAGTCACCATGGTTACCAGAGGATGGGGGTAGGGATAAACTGGGAGATTAAAATTGACATATATACACTACTATATATAAAACAGATAATGAGGACTCAGTGTATAGCACAGGGAACTCTACTCAATACTCTTCAGTGAACCAAATGGGAAAATAATCTTAAGAATGAGTAGATATATGTGTACGTATAACTGCTTCACTTTGTTATGTACCTGAAACTAAGACTGTAAATCAACTATACTCCAGTAAAACTTAAAAAACAATAAAGAACAATAACAGCAAAAACAAAAAAAAAGGCTGCATATGGACCCACTGACGCGTTATTTCTGTTTGGTTTTGTCGTCTGTATCTGATATGCTGAGTTGTGTTCCCCCCACCCTCTAAATTCATATGTTGAAGTCCTGACCCCTAGGACCTCAGAACGTGATTGTGTTTGGAGGTAGGCCCTTTAAAGAGGTGATTAAGATAAAACGAGGTCCTATCGGAGGGTCCAAATCCAATATGACTGGTGTTCTTATAAGAAGAGGAAGTTTTGGAAACTGTGGATGAAAGTGAAAGCCTGGGTCTTGCCACTCAAAGCGTGGTCTTAGACCAATAGCAAGCTTTATGTGCAGTTTGTTAGAACCGCAGAACCCCAGGTACAATGAACCAGGATCTGTTATTTCAACAAAACTCTCAGGCAGGACCAGCTGGATAATTGGTAGGGTCTGGTACAAAATGAAAATGAGAATCCCTCATTTAAAAATTAGTAAGAATTTCAAGACTTTGGCATCAGGGCATTAAGCCAACTGTGTATAGTACTAAGAGGCCTCTCACCTGTGCTGGCCCTGCCCACAGGTGATAGGCACACGCTCTAAAGCTGGAGAAGCATCACAGTGGTGTGATGAAACCTTTCACCTGAGAGATGGTTTTAGCTGGATTTTATCTTTTTGCATTTTATCCTAAATACACAGAAGTTTTGCGTTATACTCTTTGATGTATCTATTCTTCTCATGATAAAATAATATTTTCCCCCCCAAAATCTGGAAGGAATATAGGCATTCCTGGACGATGCATCTTGTGTTCGTATAGTGTTGACAGCCTGTGGCACCCTGCCCATTCCAGGAAGTATGCACACTGTGGGAAAATCTTGGGGCTAGCCCATACCAAGTGTGGACTGCAGAGCCCTTGATTAAACATTTTCAAAAGAATCGCCCCACACAAGTTCATGTCCCCTATGTAGTATCCCTCTGGACCAATTATTTAAGCTCTCTGAACCTCAGTCTTTTATAAAATGGGGGTGAAGAATAGTACCCCTTTCAGAGGGTTATTGTAAGGTTGAAATGAGATAATACATAAAAACAAAACATAGAGACCATTTCCTATGGGATTTTTTGGTTTTGTTTGTTTTGCTGTGTAGCTCTTAGTTCAGACCAGGGATTGAACCTGGGCCCTTGGCAGTGAAAAGCACCGCAACCTAACCACTGGACTGCCAGGGAAGGCCCCCTGTGTATGTTAAGTGTTCAATAAAAGTTATCTTATTACAGCCTGGAGATTAGGTTTTTGCTTCACTTTGAGGAAGGCAGGCAATGAGAGAGTATGTCTCAAAGTGAATTTGCCCAGCTCCCAGACATGGAATAGCATTTATTCTAATAAGTTCATTTTGATCTGGGGTCTGGTTGTCATTCTATTGATGCAGAAACCTGATTTTTAAATTGGAGTATGCCGCTGCTGCTACCGCTGCTGCTGCTGCTGCTAAGTCGCATCAGTCATGTCCGACTCTGTGCGACCCCAGAGACGGCAGCCCACCAGGCTCCCCTGCCCCTGGGATTCTCCAGGCAAGAACACTGGAGTGGGTTGCCATTTCCTTCTCCAACGCGTGAAAGTGAAGTCGCTCAGTCATGTCCGACTCTTCACGGCCCCATGGACTGCAGCCTACCAGGCTCCTCCGTCCACGGGATTTTCCAGGCAAGAGTACTGGAGTGGGGTGCCATTGCCTTCTCCGAAATTGGAGTATAGGTGATTAATAATGTTATGCTAGTTTCAGGCGTACAGCAAAGTGATTCAGTTATACATGTATGTATATCTATTTTTTTGAAAAAATTTTTTCCAGTTTAAGTTGTTTCAAAATATTGAGCAGAGTTTCCTGTGCTATACAGTGGGTCCTTGTTGGTTATCTATTTAAAATATAGCATGTGTACATGTCACTACCTAAAGCCCTGTCTATCCCTTACCCTACTCTCCTCCCCAGTAACCATAAGTTTGTTCTCTGTGAGTCTGAGAAACCTAATTTTGTAAGCACCCTGAGAGTGCAGCTATAATTGGGGGGTGTACTTACACGACTGGACACTGGTGTGTTTGTGCTTACGCGTGTGTGCGTGTGCTTACGCGCTAGTAGAGAAAGAGAGAAAAGGGGAAGAGGGAAGTTATTAAACAGGGCAAATGAAAACTTAGAGTCTTGTGAGGATGACTTTTATATTTTTCAGTGAGAGAAACTATTTCTACAAAGAGTTTGAAGGTTGCTGGGGGAAAACCACCAGCAGCGGTGATAAGACAGTCTCAAGGGGCTGGCAGGTTTCAGCTCTGACACCACGGTTACCTTTGGAGGTTGCATCTTCTGAAACAGACAGGGTTAGTGCTGAGGAGTCTAGGCCTAAAGGGGGCGCTCTAAGCTTATGCTCTAGGAACCAGGCAGGAGTCCAGCCAGGTTTTGCCTTTTGGATAAAAGCAAATACAGGGGCTTTTGAACTGTGGTGTTGGAGAAGACTCTTGAGAGTCTCTTGGACTGCAAGGAGATCCAACCAGTCCATTCTGAAGGAGATCACCCATGGGATTTCTTTGGAAGGAATGATGCTAAAGCTGAAACTCCAGTACTTTGGCCACCTCATGCGAAGAGTTGACTCCTTGGAAAAGACTCTGATGCTGGGAGGGATTGGGGGCAGGAGGAGAAGGGGACGACAGAGGATGAGATGTCTGGATGGCATCACTGACTCGATGGACGTGAGTCTGGGTGAACTCTGGGAGTTGGTGATGGACAGGAAGACCTGGCGTGCTGCGACTCATGGGGTCGCAAAGAGTCGGACACGACTGAGCGACTGATCTGATCTGATCTGATTGGAGAGAAGAGGTGGGTTGGTGGGTGGGCCGTCCTTAGGAGAGATTGGATTAGTCTGGGCATGTGGGAGCTTGAGAGGTGCGTTTGGGGACATTGCTTGGGGAAATGTTTTTTATCTTTCAAATTCTACAAGTGAATATGATAATCAATGTGTGTCACGTACACACATATCTGATTATAAAAGTTAAACATGAAAAAAACAAACAAAAGTTAAACATGCCTATTGTAAAACTCAAATATTAGAGAAAGTATAACTTTGAAAGTGAAAGCCTCTGCTGCTCACTTCCACCTGCTACACCTCCAAGAAATAAAGCACTATTAAGAGTCTGGTATGTTTGCTATGCCGATATTCATTAAATAGCTAGCTAGCTAACTAACTACACACACACACACACACACACACACACACACACATGCATATGTGTTTCTGCATAAATATGAATGATAACAATTAAATTCACAGTGATAGCCTGAGCTGTAGAGCCAGCTGAAAAGCTTGTGTCATGTTATCTACTGCATTCTCTTCCCATGAGCAAGCAGCACAGAAAAGCATATCAAAGAAATTTATGGACTGAGTGTGGAAACAAAATAAGGGGAGTGAGTTAATCTTCTGAAATGTCTCTCAACTAGGAGCTCCTGCTTTCCCCCACCAGCACACCAGGGAGCTAGTATCTCACAGAGTACATTTTGGAAAATGTTGACCTCTCTGCCTATGTCATTTCAATGTCTCCTTAAAGCAACAAATAATGGCTGGGTTATATTGTCACTTTGTAAATTCTTTGTATTTGGGAGAAAATTAATAATTTTCTGTAAACTACCAATGGGTCCTTTGAAAAAATATATTTAGTGCTTTATTTATGATGATTAAAACCATGATATAATTTTTAGCTGATGTTTCAAAAGAGAGTGGGATAAATTAAATTTCCAGTAGCAGTTATCTAAAATAAACTGAGGCCAATATACAAGGGTCTTCCATTTTAGCTCAGTCGGTAAAGAATCCATCTGTAATGCAGGAATCCACTTGCATTGCAGGAGACCTGGGTTCAGTTCCTGGGTCGGGAAGATCCCCTGAAGAAGGAAATGGCAACCCACTCTGTATTTTTGCCTGGAAAATCCCATGGACAGAGGAGCCTGGCAGACTACAGTCCATGGGGTCACAAGAGTCGGACAGGACTTAGGGACTAAACGACCACTACTACAATATACAATATTGGTCTTTCCTTTCTGACTGACTTCACTCCATGCAGTAGGCCAGTGGGAATTTGCTGTGTGACACAGGGAGCTCAACCCAGTGCTCTGTGACAACCTAGAGGGCTGGGATGGCGTGGGGGATAGGAGGGAGGAGCAAGAGACAGGGGACATATGTATACCTGTGATTGATTTATGTTGATGTATGGTAGAAGCTGGCACAATATTGTAGAGCAATTATCCTCCAGTTAAAATTAAAAAAATAAACTGAGGCCAAAAACCTATTAATATTAATAAATATTAAACTCTACCATTATGCATGACTATAAATATATGCTTCCCTCATAGCTCAGCTGGTAAATCATCTGCCTGCAATGCAGGAGATCCGGGTTCGATTCCTGGGTTGGGAAAATCCCCTGGAGAAGGAAATGGCAACCCAATCCAGTATTCTTGCTTGGAGAATCCCATGGACAGAGGAGCCTGACAGGCTACAGTTCATGGGGTCGCAAGAGTCGGACACGGCTAAGAGACTAAACCATCCATCCATCCATAAATATATGAAACATTTCTTTAAAAATAATCATTAATTTTATATCCTTCATGTAAACCTAAAAGTGTGAATTGTGATCATTTTTAGGCATGTAATACGTAAAAAGATGACCAATGCCTCTCGGCACAAACTGTTCTTCAGTTCATCCACTAGAGGGCACCTGAGAGTCGCTTGACAAAAGCAAATACAAAACCAAATTAAAAATCTGAACCAGAAACTACAGACCTAAAGTACTACACACACACACACACACACACACACATACATAAACACTTCTGGCACATTATTAAATAAAGTCAGTTTGCTAAAATATAGCCATAAGTTCAGTTCAGTTCAGTCGCTCAGTCGTGTCCGACTCTTTGCGACCCCATGAATCGCAGCACGCCAGGCTTCCCTGTGCATCACCAACTCCCGGAGTTCACTGAGACTCACGTCCATTGAGTCAGTGATGCCATCCAGCCATCTCATCCTCTGTCGTCCCCTTCTCCTCCTGCCCCCAATCCCTCCCAGCATCAGAGTCTTTTCCAAGGAGTCAACTCTTCGCGTGAGGTGGCCAAAGTACTGGAGTTTCAGCTTCAGCATCATTTTCTTAATTATAAGGTTTTAACACGTCTATCCATAGACTAATACTTTTGAAAGAAATTTTGGATTTTGCCTAGATAAGAGGGTACTGTGTATCTTGCAATATATTAAATGCTTCTCTAGTGAAAACTGTGGTATTTAAGTTTGCTAGAAAAGGCTTATAATTTTATTATCATAACTCCAGAATTGTTTCTCTATTTTATGTAATTAGTATATTACTTAATTGGATTCACCCTGAATGGCCTCATGAAAGATGCAGAATGTAATTTTTCCTTTATTAGATTCATCTTCTGCTTCTCTCTCCCATTCCGTGTTCCAGTAAAAGCAATTACCGTACTGCACATTAAAACTAAAAATTGGAAATAGTCCAAATGGCCAATGGTACAGAACAGGAAAGTCAACAGTAGTGTGTTATGAATATTTATATTGATCTATTAATTATAGTATATGTAAATTATAATATTAATCCAATAGCATTAGAAATGCATTTACAAAAATGTGCTGACCAGCCACTAAGGATTAGCCCCTGTGCTATGTGGGTGCTGAGCAAGAAATAAATCCTAGCTCTGGAGGAATACATAATTTGGTATGGGTGTGTGTGTGTAGGTGTGAAGAGAGCCATAACTGAACATACTTTGCCGTTCAGTCGCTCAATTGTGTCCAATTCTTCGAAACCCCATGGACTGCAGCACGCCAGACTTCCCTGTCCTTCACCATCTCCCGGAGCTTGCTCAAACTCATGTCCATTGAGTCAGTGATGCTATCCAACCATTTCATCCTGTCATCCCCTTCTCCTCCTCCCTTCAATTTTTCCCAGCATCAGGGTCTTTTCCAATGAGTTGGCTCTTCATATCAGGTGGCCAGAGTATTGGAGCTTCAGCTTCAGCATCAGTCCTTCCAATGAATATTTAGGGTTGTTTTCCTTTAGGATTGACTGGTTTGATCTCCTTGCTGTCCATTGAATACTTAGAGGGTAGGGATTGGAAGCATGAGTTCTGGAGTTCTCCCACTCATTTGTTATATGATCTTGAGCAAATAATTTTATCTGTCTCTGAGCCTTGATTATTTTCTCTTAAATGGAGATAGTCACTTACTTTAATTTTATTGTGAAAATTAAGTGGGCTGGTGAACATAAAATACCTGGCACCTAGTCCTGATTATGGAGTCCATTAAATGACAGTAATAGTCATGGTTCTGATCACTGTTGCTTTCTGCATGTGTCATCTTCGTGTGATACCACGTTTAATGGGCTTTCTCAGCTGCCCACCCCCAGGAGGAGCTGGAAGCACCCTTCCATCTGGACAACGGCTCTGGCCCGGGACGCGTCAGTCACATCCTGACCATCCAAATTTCTGGCAGACAGTGGGTCTGGCTGCCTTTTTAAGGAGAAAATTACTAAGAAGGGACCTCACCTCCCTTGGAATGGTCTGCATTTCATTTCTGCTGTAGCTGCTTCAAGTTCCAGTGGCCAAAGTGGGCCTCCTCAGGTGGAGCCTTACTGTAGTCCTGAGAGCCTGTGTAGACTGCTGCCCCCATGTGGGCTAGGAAATGGGCTTGGGACCCAGGATGGCAGAGGAAGTATTTCTCAAGTAAAGCTGTGAGTGATGCTTTTATCCAAGGAATCTGCCCAACCAAGACTCAATGAGGTCAAAAGAGGCATATGAGCTGAGGTCAGAAAGCCAGACAATGAGATTCAAATGGGTGGCCAAGCAAAGACAGACAGATGCTGTGCTGAAATCCAGGGTGTAGAGCAGGGGTTACTGGCTTCCCTGGTGGCTTAGTTGGTAAAGAACCCTCCTGCAATACAGGAGACCCACGTTCAATCCCTGGGTGGGGAAGATCCCCTGGAGAAGGAATTGGCAACCCACTCCAGTATTCTTGCCTGGAATATCCCATGGACAGAGGAGACTGGTGAGCTACAGTCTATGGGGTTGCAAAGAGTTGGACTTGACTTAGCAACTAAACCGCTACCAGAGCAGGGATTGGAAACCAGGGTGAGTGAGTGCAGAGGACAGAGAATATTTTACCAGCTACTGTTCTTGATACGGGGAGCGTATATTACAATAAGCCACATTCCCGTGCTGGTAAATGCTACAAAGAAAGGTAGCATAGGATAGGGAGCTAGTTCCAGGGGAGGCAGTCTTAGCTAAGGTGGTGTTCTAGGTGGGAAGAACAGCAAGGGCCAGTCCTTATGGCAGGAACGGCAGAAGAAGGCCATCATAGCTGGAGTGCAGTGAGTAAAGGGAGAGGAGGAGGGAAATGAGCTTAGAGAGGGAGGCAAGGGCCATACCATGCTGTGTCTTGTAAGCTGTGATACAGAGTTTGGATTGTATCGAAGCAATGGGAACCTACTCAAAGTTTTAAACAGGGCAGGAGTTGACACAATCTAATTTATACTATTTTTAAACTAAGTGTCTGTTTATTTACAGCTGCAGTGGGTCTTCCTTGCTTTGCCTGGGCTTTCTCTAGTTGCAACGCAGGCTTCGGGGCATCTCTTGTTTCAGAGCAAGGGCTCTAGGGCTCAGCAGTTGCTGCACGTGGATTTAGTTGCCCCGAGGCATGTGGAATCTTCCTGGACCAGAGGTCAAACCCATGTCGCCTGTATTGACAGGCAGATTCTTAACCACTGGATCACCAGGGAAGTTCCTAATATACACTTTAGAAAGAACCCTCTGGCTGCTGTGGGATGGATAAACTACAGTATGACATGAGTCTTACAGGAAAAGTCTCAGGTCAAGAGGTAGGAACTTCTGGGTCAAATCATATAAATAGTCCCAGGAGCTGGGCCAGAGGAAAATCTGTGTGCAATATCTATGTCTCCTCTTCAACCCTGAAGTTGTCCTTGTACTTAAACCAGGCTGGTAGGTAGGTCTCACCACTAATTTGTTTGCCAAGAGCAGCTTGGTCCTGGGAATGTGTTTATTCAGATTTCCAAACCTGTGAAAATGAACCTAAATTTTGAGAAACACAGCTTGAAGCTGCTAAAATGGGGCTCCTGCTACACACCTCATTCTGTTTTAACATGGATGAGGAGAACTAAAGTTTTTAGTTTTTAAAAAGTAAGAGGGTGTGTGGAAAAGTATGTTCATTTAAGTAGCATTTCAAATAGATGGGTTGGATTAGTCTTTAAAGATAAGTTAAAAGTATATAAAATTACAGGCTTCCCTGGTAGCTCAGCTGGTAAAGAATCCACCTGCAATGCAGGAGACCCTGGTTCAATTCCTGGGTTAGGAAGATCCCCTGGAGAAGGGATAGGCTACCCACTCCAGTATTCTTGCCTGGAGAATCCCCATGGACAAAGGAGCCTGGTGGGCTACACTCCATGGAGTCACAGAGTCAAACATGACTGAGCGACTAAGCACAGCACAGCACGCATATAAAGTTACAATACAGTATAGCATATAGAATGTAGAATTACAATAGCTGCAATTTATTGAGTGCCTACCATGGGCTAAGAGGCTTCACAAATGAAAAAAAAACAACAATAATTATTGACATAGGAGTCTTTTTCCAGCGTTTGAAGAGGGTTCTGATTCTGGGACTGACTGATCCTTGTGGATCTTTGGAGGCAATTGGTCATAAAAATACTTATTTACTTCTTGGCAAGCTAGCCATTAGAGTCCCCATGTTTTGCAGGTGAAGTGAAAAAAATTTATAGAGGTTGTATACCTGGTCTAATTGAGTATTAAAGCCAGAATTTGCATCCAGGGGTATGCAACTCCAGGACTCATGTTGGAGCCATTCTACGTGAGTCACACAGGTATGATGCAGTGATTGAGTGTGAGAAGCATGGCATCAGGGGGCCTTGGATTTGGATTCTGCTCCATCATTTAATAACTTCCCTGATGGCTCAGTGGTAAAGAATCTACCTGCAATGCAGGAGACGTAGGTTCAATTCCTGGTCCGGGAAGATCCCCTGGAGAAGGAAATGGCAACCCACTCCAGTATTCTTGCCTGGGAAATCCACTGGACAGAGGAACCTGGTGGGCTACAGTCCATGGGGTCGCAAAAATGTTGGACACGACTTAACGACTAGAGGGCAACAACAAAAACGACAACCATTGTTTACTAGCTCTATCGTCCTGGGGTTACTTAACATCTAGGAGATGTTACTGAACATCTTAGACTACTAACATCTGTGTTTCGTTTTCTGTAAATCAGGGGTAACAATAGCCCCTCCTGCAAAGCTTGCTCTAAAGATCAGTGAGACCTGTCCCATGGTCCTGGCAAATGAAGGAGTCCAATAAATGTTAGTTATGATGATCATATACCATGCTGGCCTCTGAGAGGGATTCTTTGGCATCTGTCTGAACCAGTTTCACTGCCAGCATCAGAAACATACATCCAGCCCTGGAAACATCCCACATAATAGACTGTGTCCGCCTAAGTTACTTGAGCTGTGCTGTGAACACCAGACATCTAAGGAGTGCTTTGGACGATGATATTACCCAACTGCATGAGTGGGTTTGATAGCTTTTCCAAAGGGCTGGTATTTCAGTTGTGGAACTGTAACTGCTTTGTGGCAATAGAAAAGATTTATTTTTTGTATCCCAATCAACCTTCAGCCCCATTTCTCAAACTCCATAAGATGTCAAAATTGTGCAGTATTAACGTTTGGTCAAAGGTGCTCGTGGCGTTTCACAGATGTAATGAAGAACCCATATTGTCCAAAATTGTTTTGTGATGCCTCCTGCCCTGAGCCCTGCTTGCCCTTTAAAGCTCAGTTGGTGGGAAAATTCAGAGGCAAGCACAGCTGGAAGGCAGAGGAAGGACAAAAACCTGGTTTGTTCCGCTTTGCAGGAGCCTGGGACCTCAGGCTGAGGTACAAGATGCCCCAGTAAGGAAAAGGGTCTAATAATCCTCTCCCTCCAGATCCAAGGACGGCCAATGAAGGTATATCTTATAATTTAAAAAATTAACATAATGCAGTAAATTTTGAATGGAGATGGTTGCCTGCCTGACTCCTCTAGAGGAAACAAGAATGGTGGGGGAACAGAGAAAAAGGGATTTTCTATCAGAGGGCTACCATTGTCAGTGAGGTAAGCTGCTCAGTAAATCATTTCTAACTGCTTTGTGAGACCAGATTTCTCAACCTGAAGGTGAGGAATTGTGTGTCTTCTTCAGTCGGGAGTCTTTTCTACCCAGTCTGTTTTCACTTACACTGAAGAAACAGAGTCAGCCTGATGGGGTGTAAGAGCCCGTTTGGGGGCAGTTTCTGTGTCTTGGAGCCTCGAGTGTCCCCACTCTCCTCTAAATCTTGGTGTTACGTGGAGTTGAACAGGCCTGGTTCAAGGAGCGGTGCAACCACAAACTAAAGTCACGTGACCGTAGTGTCCTCATCTGTAGAATGGAATTAACTTCCCTGGCAGTCTCCAGCTATGACTCCATGCTCCCAATGTAAGGGGTCCTGGTTTGATCCCTGGTCAGGGAACTAGATCCAACATGCTGCAACTAAGAGTTCATATGCCACAACGAAGATTGAAGACCCTGCCTGCCACAGCTAAGACCTGGCACAGTCAGCATATATATGCTATTGTTGTTCAGTCACTAAGTTGTGTCCAACTCTTTGTGACCCCATGGACTGCAGCATACCAGGCTTCCCTGCCCTTCACTGTCTTTCGGAGTTTGCTCAAATTCATGTCCACTGAGTCAATGATGAGATATCAGTCCTGGGTGTTCTTTGGAAGGAATGATGCTAAAGCTGAAACTCCAGTACTTTGGCCACCTCATGCGAAGAGTTGACTCATTGGAAAAGACTCTGATGCTGGGAGGGATTGGGGGCAGGAGGAGAAGGGGACGACAGAGGATAAGATGGCTGGATGGCATCACTGACTCGATGGACCTGAGTCTGAGTGAACTCCAGGAGTTGGTGATGGACAGGGAGGCCTGGCGTGCTGCGATTCATGGGGTCGCAAAGAGTCGGACACGACTGAGCGACTGAACTGAACTGAACTGATATATATATATATATATATATATATAATAGAAAATAAAGGTAGCATTATAAGCCAAAACTGACCATTAACACTTCTGTATTTTAAAGGAGGTAGGCATGCCTCATGTCAGTAAGGAGATACATTTTTCATTTGTGCTTTTTCATGAATAGTGTTTGGATGATCCACAGTAAAATTGGAGCTGAATACGCCATAGAAGTTGGAGAGGGCTGAATTGCTTTGCCCAGTAAATAGTTTTGGGGGGCTTAATAGCTTTGGGAGCTTCCAGTAGCCAATGAGAGAGAAAGGAGAGAGTGATGGCCCAAACAGTGCTGTAGAAGGCAGGTCTTAAAGGGCCAGTGGAGCCCAGCTGTTGTTCCGTTTAGACGTTTATATCCGTGAGAGCACTTAGAAGAATTCCTGGCATCAGCAAGCATTTAATAAGGGGCAGCCACAAGCGTGTAGCAAAGCTATCTCCCTGTTGTCCTCTAATAGTCTCTGTCTCCAGAGGAGTAGAATCCTCTCTCTTTTATGGGGTGTGTTTGTCTTGGGGAAAGTGCACTAGACGACATGTGGGGTGCAGTGGCTTCAAATTCTGATTTCACAGGGTCTACTTATCTGTTCCTTTAATTTTCCATCTTTAAATTAGGGCAGAGATAGTACCTCACTACAAATAATAAATGATGGAGAGGGTATTCCTATACTGTTGGTGGGAACGTAAATTGGTACGATCACTATGGAGAACAGAATGGAGCTTCCTTTAAAAAATTAAAATACAACTACCATATAATCCGACAATCCTACTCCTGGGCATATATCCAGAGAAAACCATATTCTGAAAAGATATATGCACCCCAGTGTTCATAGCAGCACTATTAACAATAGCCAAAACATGGAAGCAACCAAAATGTCCATTAATCTGTATGTATTGTGTGTATATATATAAAATGGAATATTATTCAGCCATTAAGAAGAATGAAATCATGCCATTTGCAGCAACAGGAATGGATCTAGAGATTATCATACTAAGTCAGATGGTGAAAGACAAATACCATATATCACTTATATGTGAACTGTAAAAAAAAAATGATACAAATGAACTTATTTACGAAATAGAAATAGACTCATAGACAGAAAACAAATTTATGGTTACCAAATGGGAAAGGAGAAAAAGTGAAAGTGAAAGTCTCTCAGTTGTGTCCAACTCTTTGTAACCTCATGGACTATAGAGAACATGGAATTCTCTAGACCAGAATACTAAAGTGGGTAGCCTTTTCCTTCTCCAGGGGATCTTCCTAACCCAGGGATTGAACACAGGTCTCCCACATTGCAGGCGGATTCTTTACCAGCTGAGCCGCAAGGAAAGGGGAGGGGAGGGATAAATTAGGAGTTTGGGATTAACATAGACACACTCTTATACATAATATAGATAGCCAACAGGGATCTAGTGTATAGCACAGGAAACTATACTCAGTATTTTATAATAACCTATGCGCTATATATATGTAAAACAGAAACACTTTGCTTTATATCTGAAACTGACACATCATTGTAAATCAACTATACTGCAATAAAAAATAAATATACAAAAAAAGAAAAAGCATTCCTTATATCATACAATTTATATGTAAAGTTTAAATGAGATTATCTAGATAATCCATGAGCCAGGTCCTTGGCCTTCAGTAAATGTTAGCTCTTACTAGTATTCTACAATAATAGTCTTATGATGATGGTATACCATCCTGGGCTTCCTAGGTGGTGCTAGTGATAAAGAATCTGCCTGCCAATGCAGGAGACTTAAGAGATGCAGGTTTGATCCCTGGGTCAGAAAGATCCCCTGGAGGAGGGCATGGCAGCCCACTCCAGTATTCCTGCCTGGTGAATCCCAAGGACAGAAAAGCCTGGTGGGCTGTGGTCCATAGGATTGCAAATAGTCAGACACGACTAAAGCAACTTAGCATGCATAAGATCCTAGAACATGTGCTTTGTGGGTTTTATTTTAAAATTTACATGTCTATTCAATTTTAAAAACTTGGAAAACATAAAGAACACAGAAAACAACAGCTCTTTCAACAAAAAGATCACCAGTGTTAACATTTTGGTTCATCTTTTTCTTTTTCCTTGCAAGTGTATATACATCTTTGTTCTGTCTGTTCAAAATAGGATACTGTTCTATAGTCTGCTTTTTTTTAAACCTAGCAATAGACTGTGAACTTTTCTCTATGGATGAGTTGTTTCTTAAAATAGATATTTCAGTGGAAGCAGTCATACCCTGGGACAGAAAATTCAGTTTTTTTTTTTTTTTTTTTTAAGAGAGGGATGCCTCATGGATGCCAAATTTGAGAGACACTGCATCTTGCATTTCCTTCTTGGAAAATTAACAGTGCATATTAGCATGTTAAAGGCTCTGGGAAGCCCTTCCACAAAGAACCTGCTTGACTTTGATTAGATCAGTGTTTCCCAAACTAATTTAACACGGTGGAGTCATTTATTCTCATAACTCCTATTAATGTCTCAGGAATTACTGGGGAAGACAAAGCCGCAGGCTCAAGATTCCTTGAGAACAGGGAGCAGGTCTTGCTCATCTTCATTGTTTCCACACGGCCTTACAGTTGTTTTTAAGAAATTATACAAAATGAGATTGGATTGATGACTCTGCTTTCTAACCGACAGCCACACACGTGCGAACTGGGGGCCAAGGTTAGAGGTTGAGTCTGCTCCGAAGTGTTTCTCGGTGTAAAGCTAATTGGCCCCTTTGGGGATGAACCTGTGAACTTGGCCTTGTTAACGCCAGCACAAAACAGCTGCGTTAGTTTATCTGGTACCCTGAAATTGTTCTCTTACCCAGATTCTCATGCTGTCCTGCAGATGGCGATGCTGGTTTGTCAACTTTCTGAGAGCCTGAAGCTTGGGCCAAGAAAAGCTTGAAATTGAGGGGAAGCAGATGCAGGTGAGGAAGAGTCAGGAGTGGGGGGATTATTGAAAACCAGAAGACAAACTGTCAGGTGTGCAGTTGGCATGAAGCTGGGGGGTAGCCATATATATATATATATATATATATATATAGTGGTGGACACAGGTGTAAAAAATCTTGATGAACCAGTGAGCCAAGAATAAATATCGCTAGTATATATTGAGCACCAAGCTTGAGGCTGGAGATACGCTAGATAATTTCATTCATTATTTCTTTTAATCCCCTAAATAGACTAAAGAGGTAGTTCCTGCAGCTAGAAGAAGCAGAATTGGAAATTCAACCCTGCTTCTTAGGCCTGGTGCTGTATCTGAGTGTTTTGCTAGACTGAAATGAGAAGGTATTTACCAAGGATGAATAAATATAAAATACTTCCTATATCTGTCTACTGTCACTCTATCTATCTATCCTTCCATCTGTTTTTTTTTTTTTCCATTTGCACAGAATGGACCTAATTGCATTTCATGAAATTAATGCCAGAAGTTTTTTTTAAAGTTAGTCATCTGCTAAATAAATTAATTACAGTTCTGGGCTGCATTCTTAGGATTATCACATTTAGATCAGAGTGGTGGAAGTACTCTTTTTAGAATTCTTCTAGTCTTTTTAGTTCCGGTGATCACCATGCAAGATAATTATGGTAAAATGAATGCCCTAGCATGGCCAGTTTAAAAGTCAGTCGTTGGACTGAGTGGCCCTTGTGTCGCACCATATCCCTGTTACAGCACTTGCCAGTGATGTTACAATTATTTCTTTAAACATCCCCCTCTCCCGATGGATGCTGTATTTCTTGAAGGTAGGAACTATGCCTTCATTTCTGTATTTCTAGGTTCTATCAAGTACATGGTACACAATGAGTTGTTAATAAAGTTTGGATGAATGAATGACCTCATGAATGAAGGGTGTCTCCTGCAGAAGTGATATCTGAGCCTGAACCGAGGAAGGCACTGTCAGGGAGCTTGGTCTAGATAAGCAGAAAGAGGACCCGAGGAAGCTGCAAGAACTATCTTCACACACGTGAGAGGTGTCACGCAGAGGAGATTGCAGAACAAAATTGTGCCTCTTCAAGTCTTGGGAGGCCAGTTTCTTTAACAAAGAAGAATCTCAGAGCTGTCTAAACATAAAAGGAGTTACTTTTAAAAAATATTTATTTATTTGGCTGCTCTGGGTCTTAGTTGCTGCACACAGGATCTTCTGTTGCAGGACGTGAGAACTTCAGTGGCTGTATGTGGGATCTATTTCCCTGACAAGGGATCGAACCTAGGCCCTCTGCAGTGAGAGTGAGGAGTCTTAGAGGCACTGATGGCAAACACCATCCAATCATCTCAGCCAGAGGCAGCATGAACATCTAGCAGGAATGGAGAAGAAAGGAACCTTTCATTAGATTGAGGCAGAAGGAGGAGGTTACTGACGCATGTGGCTGAAGGGCAGGCATGCAGAAGGGACTCAATATTTGTTGAACAAATGAATAACAGTCTTCTAATCATCAAAGACTCATTCTGTAAATAGCTATTAAAATTTTTTATACATTAGGTCTGTACTCAACTGAAGAGGTTGCATCAGTGAAAAGGATGACTCAGCCCCCATCAACAGCGGGGAGTGTACTATATAGGTTGGAAGCCCAAGATACATCCACACTGCCTGGGCTCAAAACCCAGCTCTGCCGATTCCTGTATGCCTGTGTGCCTCAGTCTCCTCAGCTGTAAAATGGGGATAAAATAGCAGCCATGTTAAGGGATTATTTTGACAATTAAATGAATTAATACTTGACACATCTTATTGATTCAAGTATTAATGATTATCACGGTGCATATCTTCCAGCAAGGGCTACAGAGAAGTTACTGTTATGTGAAGGATGCTCTGAGGAGTATGAACTGAAATATGTGAGTGTCCGGACAGCCCAATAATTAGACACCCCATCAAATCAATATGCTCTAAATCTCTATTCAGTTTTCATTAGAGGAAAGGCTAAGTGCTTTGCGAGGCAGGATTATGGCTCACCCAACAGGGCTTTTGTGATGGTACCTCTCTCTCCGCTCGGAGTTGCCCGGTGCAACTAGAAAGGGATGTTGGGACCCAGTCAGCAGGGAAGGGCAGAGAAAGGAGACCTGCTGGTGCCAACCCTGATCCTTACACCAAAGTCCTGAGCAATTCCACTCAGCTCCAAACCTGCAGTCCCCACAAAGCCTAACGAACACTTTGAAGTTAAACAGACAACTGTGTGCACGCTTGCCAAGTCGCTTCAATTGTGTCCGACTCTTTGCACCCTTATGGACTATAGCCCGCCAGGCTCCTCTGTCCATGGAATTCTCCAGGCAAGAATACTGGAGTGGGTTTCCATGCCCTCCTCCAGGGGATCTTCCCAACCCATCTCTTGGGTCTCCTGCGTTGGCAGGTGGGTTCTTTACTACTAGCACCACCTGGGAAGATCTAAACAGAAAGCTCCCCTGCCCTCAACCCCACCACATTAAAAGCTCACCTAGCATTTCCAAGCAAGTTCCTTTGGGGTGTTACCCCTGCCCCAAGGAACTTAGCAGAGTACTCATTCCAACCACATAGCATACTATCTGGGGAAATTGTAGGACAGAATTTTTCTGATCTCATTACACTTCCTATGATTTTTTATTCCCCCTTGTAGGTTTCTGCCCCAGGTGACTGATTAGCTGACCACCCCTAATCCATCTCTGCTGATGGGGGCTGAGCAGAGTGTCACGAGGACACCTCCAAGGGAGCCTAGCCCTGACTTGGAGGGTAAGGGAGGACTGCAGAATATGTAGGTGTTAGTAATGCAATTGAGTGGTAAGGTTGGCTGCTCTGGACAGAGGGAACAGCACATGCAAAGGCCTGAGGTTAGTGAGAGGCACTGGGGTGTGTTAGGGTTTAGAAAATGGTTTAGTGTGGCTGGCTCACAGGGTACAGGGGGTGTGATGTGGGGAGAGAGAATGAAGAAGAGGCTGGAGAAGTATGAAGGGCCCTGTAAATTGTGTTCAGGAGCTTACACTCCATCTGGAGCATGACGGGGAATCTGCGAAGAGTTTGAAGGAAGGTGGTGCAACGAAGAGGTCTGCAGTTTAGAAAGAGCACCATTGCTGGGATGGGGATGGTCCTATGGGTGGAACCAGAAGCAGGAAGTTAGGAGGGTGTTGCAGTACCTCTCGGGAGAGACAGGGGGCACTGAACTACAGAAACGCCAGTATTATGACTGGAGAAACTGAAAGTGAAAGTTGCTCAGTTGTAACCAACTCTTTGGGACCCCATGCACTGTCCATGGAATTCTCCAGGCCAGAATACTGAAGTGGGTAGCTGTTCCCTTCTCCAGGGGATCTTCCCAACTCAGGGATCAAACGCAGGTCTCCCTCATTGCAGTGGATTCTTTACCATCTGAACCACCAGGGAAGCTCAAGAATACTGGAGTGTGTTGTCATTCCCTTCTCCAGGGTATCTTCCTGATACAGGAATCAAACTGGGGTCTCCTGCATTGTAGGTGGGTTCTTTATCAGCTGAGTTACCAGAGAGAGATGGTAAGCAAATTTGAGGGCAATTAACAGCCTCTTGCTACTGACTGGGAACTGAGGGTGATACCTTTTGGCTTCTCTGGTTCTTAGTGACAGTGTATTGATGTTTTCAAACTGGTACTGGAAGAAGACTCTTGAGAGTCCCTTGTACAGTCCCTTGGATCAAACCAGTCAATCCTAAAGGAAATCAACTTTCGGAAATCAAAGAATATTCATGCAAGGACTGATGCTGAAGCTCCAATACTTTGGCCACCTGATGTGAAGAGTCGACTCATCAGAAAAGACCCTGATGCTGGGAAAAACTGAAGGTAAAAAAGAAGGGGCAACAGAGGATGTTGGATGGCATCCCTGACTCAAGGGACTTGAGTTTGAGCAAACTCTGGGAGATAGTGAAGGACAGGGAAGCCTGGCGTGCTGTAGTCCATGGGGTTACAAAGAGACAAGACTTAGCAACTGAACAACAAAATACAGGTATCAGGCCAAAACTAGGCAGCAAAAATGGTCCATTGGGAGTGCCTGATGCTTTCCTCTTTACCCTTCTTCTCTTATTGCCCCCATGCTTTCTCTCTCCCTATTTTTTTTTAAATTTAAATTTATTTATTTTAATTGGAGGCTAATTACTTTACAATATTGTATTGGTTTTGCCATACATCAACATGAATCTGCCACAGGTGTACATGTGCTCCCCATCCTGAACTGCCCTCCCACCTATTTTTTTTTTAATCTCTCCTTATATAGTATGTACTAAAGAGCCCAGGTGTCAGTCAGGCTGATGTTAATCACAGAACTAATTAGGTATTTATTTTATTTATTTAAGGTATTTATTTTAATTTCTTTGTGCCTCATTCATTTAATTATAAATGGGGATAATTGCACCTACATCACAGGGCTGGGCGGAGAAGGCAATGGCACTCCACTCCAGTACTCTTGCCTGGAAAATCCCATGGATGGAGGAGCCTGGTGGGCTGCAGTCCATGGGGTCGCGAAGAGTCAGACACGACTAAGCGACTTCACTTTCACTTTTCCCTTTCATGCATTGGAGAAGGAAATGGCAACCCACTCCAGCGTTCTTGCCTGGAGAATCCCAGGGACAGGGGAGCCTGGTGGGCTGCCGTCAATGGTGGTCACACAGAGTCGGACACGACTGAAGCGACTTAGCAGCAGCAGCACAGGGCTGGGATCATAATTCAGTGCAGATTTTCTCATTTGGACCCAAACTCAGTTCCCTGATGGAGGGTGGTAAACGGTACCACCCTGTGACCCATTTACCCAAACCGAAACCTATGCTTCCCCCTTTCTTTTAGCGCCACCTCCTCCCACCCTACCCCTAGAAACCTATGCTTCCCCCTTTCTTTTAGCGCCACCTCCTCCCACCCTCCCCCTATGTAAATCACCGTCATCTGTTGTCTTGATGGCTGCAGGAGCTTCTTAATTGACCACCTGCTTCCACTTCCCTCCTTCAAGGATCCTTTCTCTTGTTTTCTCTGTAAAGAAGCCAGGTGATCCTTTAAATTGTTGATATATATATATATATATTTTTTAATAACAACTTTATTGAGATATGTCACATACCATAAGATTCACCCATTTAAAGTGTACAATTCAGTGAGTTTCAGTATTTTTAGAGAAACTAATTTAGAGTACCATCATCACTACTATCTAATTTTAGAGCATTTTAATCACCCAAGTGGTTCACTTGGTAAAGAATCCACATGCAATACAGGAGACCTGGGTTTGATCCCTGGGTTGGGAAGCTCCCCTGGAGAAGGGAAAGACTACCTACTCCAGTATTCTGGCCTGGAGAATCCCATGGGCTGTATAGTCCATAGGGTCGCAAACAGCCGGACGTGACTGAGCGACTACTCACTTCACTCAATCACCCTCAAAGGAAACCCCACACCTATTAGCAGGCATTCTCTAATACCTCCTCCCCCAGACTTTGGCATTCACCAGTACTTTTTCTCTCTATGGATTTGCCTGTTCTGGATATTTTGTATTGAATGAAGTCGCTCAGTCGTGCACCGACTCTTTGCAACCCCATGGACAGTAGCCTGCACCAAGCTCCTCCGTCCATGGGATTTTCAAGGCAAGAGTACTGGAGTGGGTTGCCATTTCCTTCTCCAGGGAATCTTCCCAACCCAGGGATCGAACCCAGGTCTCTGGCATTGTAGACAGAGGCTTTACCTTCTGAGCCACCAGGGAAGTCCAGATATTTTGTATTAATGGACTCAAATAATATGTGATCTTTTGCTTCTGGCTTCTTTCATTCAACATAGTTTTCAAGGTTTACCCATATTGCGGCAGACATTAGTATTATATTTGCTTGTACGGCAAAATAAGCTTACATTGTATGGATATACCACATTTTAAAAAATATTTACTTGACGGCACCAGGTCTTAGTTGCGGCATGCAGAATGTTTTAGCTGCAGCATGTGGGATCTAGTTCCCTGATCCGCTCGCCCCCTGCATTGGGAGCAAGGAGTCTTAGCCACCGGACCACCAGAGAAGTCCCTATACCACATTTTATTTACCGTTCATCAGTTGATAAACATTTGAGTTCTTTCTGCTTTTTGGCTCTCATGAATAATGCTGCTGCTATGAACATATTTGTACAAGTTTTTGCATGGACATATGTTTTCCCTTCTCTTGGGTGTATACCTAGGACTGGAATGTGATAACCCTAATGTCATACGCAGCGAAGTCGGTCAGACACAGAAAGGCGAATGTCATATGATATCGCTTCTATGTGGAATCCAAATATAGAGCACAAATGAACTTATTTACAAAAGAGGAGTAGAATCACAGATATTGAAAACAAACATGGTTACCAGGGGATAAGAGGGAGGGAGGGATAAACTGGGAGATTGGGACTGACATATACACAATTGTTTATAAAATAGATAACTAATAAGAACTTGCTGTATAGAAGAGGGAACTCTACTTAATACTTGGTAATGGACTGTATGGGAGAAGAATCTTTAAAAAAGAGTGGGTATATGTGTACATGTAACTGAATCACTTTGCTGTCTACCTGAAACTAATGTAACATTGTAAATCAACCACAGTCCTTTAAAAATTTTTTTTAAATGATATTTTTGAGGGTCTGCCAAAGTGTTTCCCAAAGTGACTGCCTGTTTAAGAATCCCACTGGCACTGTACAAGGGTGCAATTTCTTCATATTCTTACAACTCTAGTCATTGTCTATTTTTTTTTTAATATAGTCATCTAGCTGAGTATGAACTGGTATCTCAAGGTGCCTTTGGTTTGCCTTTCCCTAAGGACCAATGATGTTGAACATTTTAAAATGTACTTTATGGCCATTTATATATCTTATTTGGAAAAATGTGCATTCAAAATACTGGGCTTTCCTGCCTCCTGTCCCCACCCCGACCTTTTAAAAACGTTTCTTTATTGTGCTAAACTATACATAACATCACTGACGTGATGACATGAGTTTGAGTAGGCTCCGGGAGCTGGTGATGGACAGGGAAGACTGGCGTGCTGCTGTCCATGTGGTCGCAAAGAGTCGGACATGACTGAGTGACTAAACTGAATACATAGAAGTTACCATTTTAGCTATTACTGTTCAGTGGCATTAAGTGGATTCACATTATTGTACAACCACTGTCACCATCCATCTCCAGAAATTTTTCATCATCCCAAACGGAAACTGTCCTTGTTACCTCCCTCTCCTAGGCCTTAGTAACAACTATTCTCCTTTCTGCTTTTTAATTTTAATTATTTCTGGTTTTAACAAAAGCCATCCTAATGGACAAGAAGTGGTATGTCATTGTGGTTTTGATTTGCATTCTCTAATCCTTAGTGGTGTAGAGCATCTTTTGATGTTCCCGTTGGCCATCTGTATGCCTTCTCTGGAGAAATGTCTATTTATGTTCTTTGCACATTTAAAATTGGATTATTTGTCTTTATATTATTGAGTTGTAAGTGTTCTTTATAGATCTTAGATATAAGTCCCTTATCAGATCCTTATCACTTCGTATGATATACTTTGAAACACACAAATTTCTCATTTTGAGAACTCCACTTCATCTGTTTCTTTTTCTGCTTATACTTTGGTGTCACTGCTAAGAAGCCATTGCCTCATCCAAAGTTAGAAAGATTTAGTCCTGTGTTTTCTTCCACCTGTTTTGTAGATTTTAGCTCTTACATTTAGGTCTCTGATCCGTTTTGAGTTCCTTGTTGTGTATGGTGTGAGGTAGAATCAAGGCGATCTTTTAAAAGTACAAACCAGATTCCATGACTCCCCCTGCTTAAAATTCGGCACTGGCTTCTCACTGCTCTTAGGACAGATTCACATTCCTCACCACAGGGTCTTTGTTTTCTCATCCCCCACCCCCCCCCACCCCGCCCCCACCAGCCCCTCTAGTTTGCTGCAGCCAGAGGCGCCTTCTGACAGTTCTTATATGCAAACTCCTTCCTGCCCCAGTGTTTCTGCCCTGCTATTCCCTATACCTAAACACAGACTACCTGGTGGCTTCTCTCTCATTCCTCAGATCTCAGTTTAAAAGTTTGCCTTCTTCAGGAAAATCTTTCCTGACAGCTCTATGTAAAGTAGGTTCCCCACACCACACTTTATTCCTTAGTTTCCGTCACAGTGATGTTAAAAAAACTGAGCAAAATTTAAAATCTTAATGGCTTTATTCATGAGTCAGGAAGCATCAAATCTAGCAGATAGAAAGGAGCTCCAAGTAGCTGCAGAAAATGGAAGACTTTTGTCGGCAGAAGGGAGTGGGTATGAGGAAGTTGTGCTGGGCAAAAAGCATGGTGGTTATTGCAAGTGATTTTGCTTTAGGGGATGGCAGGGGTTTATGAGGCAGATTACCTAACCAGTGATGATGAGGAGATTCCTGACTGCCTGGTTTAAGATTCCATTTCTGGAGTCTTCGTTCAGGCTCTTGACTTCCAGCCTAAGTGACTCCCTGTTGGGCCTGCTGTCTTGTTTTTGACAGTAATTAACAAAGAAAATATTCACTTTATTTGCTTACTTATGTATTGCCCCCCCACCTCCACTCCCCCTTATTTAAGGTCTATGAGGGCCTGGACCATGTGTATCGGATTCACCTTTATCCCCAGCACTTAGTACAATGCTCTGCATGTTAACAGGTATCCCATAATTACTTGTTTTAGGAAAGAAAGAGAAAGAATGAGCATTGTTAATGTTTCTTCCCTTCCCAGCATGCTTTCTCACCTTTGCCAATTCTACCACCTTTATTTTTTGTCACTTTTTGCCTGGATTTTCTTCTATTTCCTGTTTTCACAAAATATATCATGGAGTAGAACATCCATTTTTTTCTCATTTTTATTTTTCTTTTCCTATTGCTTTTAGCATAAACATATGTTGGAATTCATCTTTCTAGTCCACAACAAATTACTTTTTTCTTTTCTGAAACTTTCTCAACAGAAACTCAGTATTGAACATTGAACTCTCTCAGTCTTTTCTTATGTTTTCACAAGAATAAGACTTTCCCCCTCCATGATGATGAAAGCTAAGAAGAGAATTTTTTCTAGCTCAGAGAGGTGGACTGAGTTCTGGGCAAGTAAATCTCAATAAACACGAGGGCCTTGATCAGCCGCACTTTAGAAAACCAAATAAAACTAGGATATGCTGTGCTCAAAATGTAAAAAAAAAAAATCCAAATCAGTGGGTTCTGAAACTGTTACCACCCAACAGCATACAAAATTTAATTAGCCAAGCACCTTTCATGTAGAAATTCTATTAGAGGTAATCACATAATATTATTATTATGTATTACCCAGAATCCTGCAGAATAATTTCTTACAGATGACTCCCTGTTGAAATGGGGAACTGGGGTCCTTTGTTTGGTGATATATCTTTGCACACACTTCTGCTCCATATCAATTCAGAAGGATTATACTCATAAAAAAAGAACAAACCTTCATCTTAATGTTAAGCTCTACTCCCCCCACTGATAAAAATTCTTTTGATGAGGAAGACTGTAGCCAGAAACATGGTTAAGGACCATTTCACCTGAAAGCCTCACATTTTAGATTTTTTTTTTAGTTTGCCATCTTCCTTATCATTTACAGATATCCAAATACCTAAGAAGTGAACCCAAGAGATGATTGAAACTTTTGATCCGAGAAATAACTCACACATTTGTTTTCTTTGCTCTAATCTTCAGAGCTGTGTATCTTGCTGACAAGCCCCAGATTTTTAAAAAACAGATTTTCCTTTGGGTTTCCCCCTCCTTTCATGGTGGTAATATTTTCTCCTATCTTCCATCTTCTGAAAAAAAGTAGGTGTAACAGTCTAATCAGCCTTTACCAACTTTTCTGCAAGAACAAAGCAGAAAATATGAAGATATAAATCAAGAATTGTTATTATTGTTTATGTACTAGTGATATATGACTCCACTGGGCTTTGTGTTTTACATGGCCACTTTGAAAACACAGAATGCTGCTCAGGCACAAGCCATTTGTTTCTGAGCCCTGTGCTTGGATATTTCTAATAAATATTATTCTTCCTCTGATTTTATGATATCAACAAGATACTCATGCAATAAAATATGTCCAGATTCCTAGTGTTAAGTCTACATTGTCAAACAAAGATAATATTCCCAAACTTGAAGAACCGTAGGTAGAGAAAACATTAGGCATAAAATAAATATTTGTAAATCATAATAACAATGATAGTTTTATGCATGGGACAATGTCTGGGAGGATATATATCAACTTATTAAGCCATGTGATTTCTGGATAGAGAAATCAGAGGCTATTTTAAGTTTCTTTTTTGGCTTATCTATATTAATTTTTTTCTAACTGTGAATGTATATTACTACTGAAATAAAAAGAGATCCTTTTCAAAGAATGGTACATAGCAAGAGTTGATAAAACTGAGTATAAAAATAGAATTAGTATCATTCTTTCACGGAAAATAGAGTAGATCCTGAGAAAGTAAAAAAGCTGATTTATCTTCTATTAATTTCTGAGTTAATATTGTGCACACTTCTTTAGTGTGATGAAAACACTGACTACCTGTTGGCCAGCCTCATCCTCTTATCTAAGGCAGGTCACTATGCCTACCTACCACATGCCAGGAAAAAGCAAGCGGCAGACCCTCCTTGGAGAAGGCAATGGCACCCCACTCCAGTACTCTTGCCTGGAAAATCCCGTGGACGGAGGGGCCTGGTGGGCTGCAGTCCATGGGGTCGCTAGGAGTTGGACATGACTGAGTGACTTCACTTTCACTTTTCACTTTCATGCATTGGAGAAGGAAATGGCAACCCACTCCAGTGTTCTTGCCTGGAGAATCCCAGGGACGGGGGAGCCTGATGGGCTGCCGTCTATGGGGTCGCACAGAGTTGGGCACGACTGAAGAGACTTAGTAGTAGCAGCAGCAGCAGCAGACCCTCCTATGTCTCAGTGGGAAAATAAGCTTCTCATTTGATTGCCAACTGGTTCCCACCCAAATCCTTTTCCACCTGGCTCTGAATTCCTGGCTTCTTCTTTCTAAAGCCATGGGATTTCCTCAGGACACCTTAAAGACTTGGTCTGAACTCAGTCTTCCAGCTTGAAGTGTGGTCTTTTCCTTCAGCCCAGACACCTATGTCATGGGCTGTCATACTTCCCATCCCACTCCACCTCCTTTTTCCACCACCTTGTCTCAAGATGGTGGAGGAAGACGAGATTGAAAGCCCTCTGTTTATAATAATGACCACACCATCTCACCTCTTGTGCCTCATCTTGAGTCTTATTTGGGAGCTGTAGGACTTCTGTGAATGGCAGAGAAGGCTGGACCCAGAGATGCAATGTTGTGTTCAATGTCCTTGAGTCGATCATCCTGGAGATATTCAACTGTATGAATGAGAATGGCCACATCCATTCATTGTTTGTCTGTCCTGCCTAGTCAGTACCTATGTCTTCAGTTCAGTTCAGTTCAGTTGTTCAGTCATGTCCGACTCTTTGGGACCCCATGAACCGCAGCATGCCAGGCCTCCCTATCCATCA
>NW_011495081.1:8234643-8261981 GCF_000754665.1 Bison bison bison | reverse complement strand
GTCTAGGTTGGTCATAACTTTCCTTCCAAGGAGTAAGCATCTTTTAATTTCATGGCTGCAGTCACCATCTGCAGTGATTTTGGAGCCCAGAAAAATAAAGAATGACACTGTTTCCCCATCTATTTCCCATGAAGTGATGGGACCGGATGCCATGATCTTAGTTTTCTGAATGTTGAGCCTTAAGCCAACTTTTTCACTCTCCTCTTTCACTTTCATCAAGAGGCCCTTTAGTTCTTCTTCACTTTCTGCCATAAGGGTGGTGTCATCTGCATATCTGAGGTTATTGATATTTCTCCCAGCAATCTTGATTCCAGCTTGTGCTTCTTCCAGCCTAGTGTTTCTCATGATGTACTCTGCATATAAGGTAAATAAGCAGGGTGACAATGTACAGCCTTGACGTACTCCTTTTCCTATTTGGAACCAGTCTGTTGTTCTATGTCCAGTTCTAACTGTTGCTTCTTGATTTGCACACAGGTTTCTCGAGAGGCAGGTCAGGTGGTCTGGTATTCCCATCTCTTTAAGAATTTTCCACAGTTTATCATGATCCACACAGTCAAAGGCTTTGTCATAGTCAATAAAGCAGAAATAGATGTTACCTATGTCTTATCAGTTGTTAAGTATTTTAGTATCATTCTAGAGGAAAGTTGTAGTGTTATAAGTTGACAATACTTACAAGAAACCAGAGTTGAGTATGACTTAGGGCCAGCAATTTACCTTCAATAAACCTTGGTTTACACATTGGGAGAATGGGGTACCCTGCCCACTTCAGAGAGGTACTGTAATGCTCAAATTATCCGAGTAGATGCAGAAGTTCTCTGTCAATTGTGAGAGACTGCATACAGGCAAGGAATAATGATGAAAATGGCCAATAATGACCATAACAATGGTAGTGGTGAAGGTCGTGGTGAAGGTCAAGGTAATGGTGATAATTAATAAGAAGGCAAACTTGGGAATACTGTAGACTGTCCTTTTCTAGTTCAATGTGCTACAAACATTGCTCCCTGGCTCACAATCACAGTACCAAGGAGTTAGAAGCATATAAACCAGCCACATCCACCCCTTCTGGTTTACGCCATTGTAGCTCCCAGGTTGTTCATTGGTCAAGGCTTTGTCTGTGGGCATTTGTTCATGGTTTATTTCACATCCTGGCTTGGAGACCCTTCTATCTTGTAATGGCCAACACCTGGGACAGCTCTTGATGTCCTTTCAGTGATCTGTTGGGATCCAGAGCCAGCAAGATGGATATGTGGAATTTCTTCAGTGGATTCCTGCACCACTAATACAGCATGGTCTGAGCTGGATTCTCATGTGCCTCCTGTCATCCCCAAACCACTCTGCAAGTGTCTTGGATGAGCTGTTGGTTGTGGTCAGGTAGAGTTAGTAATTGACTGCCTGCCTCCTTCCCCACTTCCTTTCTTCTCCTTGGCTCCCCGCTCACCCCACCACTCCCCTACACACCTCCTTTTGAAGTCTCTGGATCTGTGCTGAATCATAAAATGATGCTTCTTGCTGACCTTGACAAGAGCCCCCATCCCTTTGGAGAAAGATGCAGACGAACTCCATGAAGTTTATTTCAACAGAGCTGGCACATACTGCCCCAATCATTGGCTCCTCTAATTCATACAGAGCAATGGCTGGCAGGCAGAGAGTTTTAAACCCTGTGGCCTTGAGGGAAAAACGTATCCTAGAAAGGGTTCTCTTTGCCTTTGTTAATTGTGAAATAAAACACTTCCTGCAGAGGAAGCCCCTGCTTGGTGAGGGCTTTCGTGTCTCTTCCCAGAGTGATGGTCTCTGGGAGTCTCTCTTCCCCCTCATACTTTGGGATCAGATACTTAAAAGTTACACAGCCTATAAGATAGTGGGGAGAAGGCCTGGGGGACAAGCCCCAACACTCCCAAAGGCCTCTCAATTACACACCGAGAACAGGGTCTCAGGTGGGGGCCAAGTGGGAGGGAGCGGTTTTGCAAAGACCTCAGTCACAGAGCCTCACATTCATCTCCAAATGAGATGTGGAAGACAGTCAGGAAAATTCAGCCATTAAAGTATTACACTTTCTGCTTGACCTAGTTTGGGCATTTCTTAATACATAAGGAGCCTCTCTTGACTTTGCCGAGGACCTGGGTGTGACCCCGCAGCAGCCAGTCTGAGGGTCAGGAAGAGCTGCTTTGGGCTTTCATTTCCTGGAGGGACTTATCTACCCAATTGTTATATGTGATCATATGGCAGCCGTGTGTGGCAGCCCTTTGTTGTCATTTCACAAATGGAGAGCCTGAGGCCTTGTTACACAGATAGAAAGTAGTGGAGGGACTTCCCTGTGGTCCAGTGGTTACGAATCTGCCTTGCCATGTAGGAGATGTGGGTTGGATCCCTGGTCAGGGAACTAAGATCCCACATGCACTGAGGAACTAAGCCTTCGTGCGACAATTACTGAAGCCTACACGCTCTGGAGCTCACGGGCCACAACCAGAGAGTCCCTGTGCCACGATGAAAGATCCAATGAGATGCAATAAAGACCATGTGTGCCACAATTAAGACCGGACACAGCCAAATAAGTAAATCTTTTTCTAAAAAAGTAAAGATACTTAAAAAAATGGAGTGGAGCTGGGCTGGTCTATCACTGAAGCATCTTCCCATACTTCCACTGTTAATAATAACACAGCCCACCATTTTATAGTTAGCCCTGGACTTACTCATCAGCATCTGGGCTGATCTTCCAAGTGGGGCCATCCCTTTTCTGAACTCCTCCTGAAGACCATCCTACAGGAACTGCCAGGTGGGGCTTAGATTTCTGCCTCAGTTAAAATCCTCTAAAATTCCCTTCTGAGAGAATCCAAGGCCTCTGATGCATTGATTGCCCTGGGTGACATCATGTTTAAGTTAGTCTGACCTCCCTGAGCTCATTTCTTTGTCCTGGTCACCTTTGCTTCCATCAAAAATAACAGGTTGCTGATAAGCTGGCTCTCGGCTCCCTGGCTCAGACGGTGGACTCTGAATCCGTGCTCAGAGCAGGCCTCTCAAGTTCGAAAAAGCCTTCATGCTCTATGTTTTGACAGGTTGAGAAATCCAATCCATTTATTTTGAAAACCCATTAAGCCCAGCCAATATGGGATATTTAGAAAGGCAAGAATTTTGCTTCTGGTCAGAAGGTCAGTGCTGTCATAAAACAACAGCTAAAGGAAGTGAAACAAAACATATTTTATTGTAGGGCTATAATTCCCAAACATTCTTTAAAAATGTACTTTCAGTTAAAATCAGACAAAACAAAAATACAGCACATTGAATTGCTGGAAATTGCCACCACTAAAACCTCTCTTTGTTCAGGGTGCTTATTCAATTTTGCATGCCCAGTTCCCATATCAGTGACAGGGGCATAGTAAATGCTCAATACATGTTCAATGAATGAGTCTCAAAATGGTTTACTTTGCTGTTTAACCTTTTTTCTAGGTATTAGTTTTTCTTGTTCCCAATGGCTGTTAAATCATTCTCAAGAAAAGAACATCTGATTTTAGTTCTCTAGGGTTTTGGAAAGTGAGTTTCAGAATAAGTAAGTTTGCCTCTTCTTGGCATCTTGAATTACATTATTGATGATACAGATAACAGGGTCTTACAGTCAGATTCTCCAAAGATAACTCATTTGATCCTTTCAACCTTGTGAAGGAGGCATGAGAGATGTTATTATTTTCATGTTACCCCTAGGAAGGGTGTGTAAGTACAGACCTTTACCTGAAAGAAAATACCCTTACTGTTAGGTGATCCTGAACACAAATGATGTTCAGAAGATGGTACAAAATATTCTGTATTTTTCTCACTGACTCACCTCTGTTCCATGCAGTGTCCTCCTCTGATGGGTGTCCAGTGACTCTCTTTTTGAATCTTCTTTCCATCTTCTCTTACTTCCCATAATCCCTTCAATCTTCTCTACCCATCTCTCCAAGCTCCATCCCAAAGAGTCACCAAAAGATCTTCAAGTTTCTTTTTTTTAAAGAAAGGAATACTTTAAAGAATAATTTTATTTTTATTTGTTTATATTTAGTTTTGACTGTGCTGGGTCTTTGCTGCTGTGCCGGCTTTTCTCTAATAGCGAGTGGGGGCGACTCTCTAGTTGAGATGCCCGGGCTTCTCATTGTGGTGGCTTCTCTTGTTGCAGAGCGCAGGCTGCAGGGCACACGGGCTTCAGTGTTCTGGCACGTGGGCTCAGTAGCTGCAGCTCCTGGGCTCTAGAGCACAGGCTCAGTACTTGTGGCACATGGGCTTAGCGTCACATGGGATCTGCCCAGGTCAGGGATAAAACCCGTGTCTCCTGCATTGGCAGGCAGACTCTTTACCACTGAGCCTTCAGGGAAGCCCAGTCTTCAAGTTTCTAAGCACACTCCTGCCTTCATTCTCATGGGATATAGCAGTTACAATCCTGCATTCAAAGATTTAGTTTGTTGTTAGAGGAAGCAAATGTAAGACCTGGGACCAGAGCTGACTCCTGGAGGTAGACCCAGTAATTAGGGTTTCTTTTTTCCTGCTTGAACTATGAACCCACTGAGAAGTAAGACCAAAGAGTATGCTGATGGAAGTGATGTATCACCTTAACAAGAAAGTGGATGTCAGGGGAATATGGCTTATAGCAGTAGGCAGATAGGGTTCCTACTACAGAATCCCAGATTAGAGACTTGCCCACGCTGGACTGGGGTAGGCTGGCCTTCATCAGGGCAGAATCCTTGGGTGGGTAGCTCCCAAGGGAAAGGGAGAGAAAAGGCACTGGGGTTATAAATACCCGGTTCTTTCTTATAACCCAGTGCCTTCTTCAAAACCCATCAATCAGGTAAGTTATTTTGTCCTACCTGAGGAAGAATGAGTGAAGAGTGGGCCAGAGGCCAACGGTGTTTTTATTTTTTTATTGAAGTATAGTTGACTTACAATGTTGTGTTAATTTCTACTATACAGCAAAATGATTCAATTATATATATTCTTTTTCATATTCTTTTCCATTTTGGTTTATTGCAAGATATTGAGTATAGTTCCCCGGGCTGTACCGTAGGGCCCTATTGTTTATCTATTTTATATTTAGTCATGTGTATCTGTTAATCCCAAACTCTTATTTTACTTCTCCCCCCACTTTCCCTTTGCTAACCATAAGTTTGTTTTTTATAGATGTCTCCTTTTGGGAGGAATCATCAAGAAGGGAAGTGCTTCCCCTTAACATAGCATGTTCTATGGCCCCACACTGTTTTCGAAGAGTAGACAGAGGGCTTCCCTGGCAGTCCAGTGGTTGGGAGTCAGCCTTGCTCTGCAGGGGACACCAGTTCGATCCCTGGTCAGGAGGATCCCACAGAGCAACCAAGCCCCTGTGCCACAGTTACTGAGCCCATGTGCTGCAACTACGGAAGCCCACGTGTCCTTGAGTCCATGTCCCACAACAAGAAAAGCCGCTGCAATGAAAAGCCCTCACACTGCAACTGGAGAATAGCCTCTGCTTGCTGCAACTAGGGAAAGCCTGCATGCAGCCAAAATAATGAAAGTAAATAAATAAAATTATAAAGACAAGAAAAGTAGACAGAGTAGGTAATGTTTATAATAAGGAGATTTTGCATAAAAATCAGAATTTCAGGTGTTCTTTGAAAACTGGAATGGTTCATCAGCAATGAACCTGTGTTGCCACATGGCAACAATGGCTCAGAACTGAATCACACCTGCCCCTTGAGGCAGGTCTATGTGCCTGAGCTCCTCAAGGCACTTTTCCTGTGGTGTAGATGGTGCTGTCTCCAATGGCATTCATGTGTATTTCCTGCCTGGTCCTTCTGGGCATTTTATTTGGTTGCCCGTGCTTTACCTGCATGAGTCTAGAGTGGAGTATCTACAGGACTAACAGATGTGGCTCTAGCTGATGTTGTCCACCTCAACTGATCAGTTTCATTTTGATTTGTTTTAGCTTAACCAAATCTCAATCTTTCTGTTCTGTCTCACTAAAGACCTCTTCCATACCAGAGGCTTTGTGTTGGAGAAGAAAAAGGAGGCGAGGAAAAAGGAAAATTCTGTCCTAGTAAAGAAAAAAGGAAACCGAGGCTCAGAGGTTAAGAAACTCGTCAAGGTGTGTTGCAGAAGAAAGACACCCATATGGTCCTTTTTGGCATCTCCACTGCACCACAGCTGTGGTCATTTCTGCTTCACTGACCCAGTGGGCACCGCTGATCCACATGAGCAACAAATTGCACACCTGAGTGTATGTTTCTGAAATATACGTTGTCTCCCTAGGATGACAAGTTAGACAGAAGCTCCAGTCCAAGTAGATTCGCAGCTGCTTTTCCAGGGCCAGGCGTGGGTGAAGAGCAGAAGTGACAAAGAAGAGAAGGAAGGTGAGAGTCTGTCTTCATAGCCATCCTGAAACATTTCAGTCTCTTCTAGAGGTGCCCAGGGGTTAATTCAGGGGAAAGCAGGGCAGTAGCTCATTCAAATATTCCTGCTCTTACCCTGCCCACCATTCTTTCTTAACCAGAGGGAAAGATGGTTGCTATGATGGATGGATGGATGAACCAATGGATCGATGATTCCTTTCAGGGAATTTTGTAAGGCTCTTCCATGTGTTCCTAACAGAAAACATTTTGATTTAACACTTAAGGGTCAAATATCAAGGCTGAAAAAGCAAAGATACTCTGTCTCCCAAAAGAAGGAAGTACAGCGGAGATTAAGAGCAAGGATTTAGAGTCATTTGCTCCTTAGTATCATCTTTGAGCCTTAGTGTCTTCATGTATAAGTTGATAACAACAGTACCTTTCTCAAAGAAAGGGTTTTCCCACCTGGGTATGCACATCCTCCTTTAAAATAATCTCTGGATTACTCATAATACCTAATACATTATAAATGCTAGCTCCAATACTTTGGCCACCTGATAAGAAGAGCCGACTTATTGGGAAAGACCCTGAAGTAGATAGAAGGCAGGAGGAGACAGGGACGACAGAGGATGAGATGCTTGGATGGCACCACTGACTCAATGGACATGAATTTGAACAAGCTCCAGGAGATAGTGAAGGACAGAGAAGCCTGATATACTGCAGTCCATGGGGTCACAAAGAGTCAGACATGACTAAGTGACTGAACAACAACAACAAATAATTGTAAATACAATGTAAATACTGTGTAAATAGTTGCGGGTGTGAGGCAAATTCAAGTTTTGCTTTTTGGAACTTTCTGGAATTTTTCCACTTGTGTTCAATCCAGGGTTGTTTGAAACTGCAGATGCAGAACCAGCTGAGTCCTGTCACTTGTTGGTTATTTTAGCTGCCTTTAGTTACTTGAATGAGTCTGAGCCTCAGCTTTTCATCCATAAAACAAGAATTATTCTGTGAATTTCATTTGGTATTGTGATGATTTTGAAATTGCCAATAAGGAAAGTGAAAGAAAGTGAAGTCGCTCAGTCATGTCCGACTCTTTGCAACCCCATGGACTGTAGCCTACCAGGTTCCTCCGTCCATGGAATTTTCGAGGCAGTAAGGAAGGGCTTTGTAAATGGAAAAGCATTGTACAAACGTCAGGGCTGATTGTTGATGGCTTTTTCACCTGGCAGCCACAGTGGACTGTTCATCATTCCTTTGCTGAAGATTCCTGCAGTGCTTCCCTGTTGCACTTAAAATCCAAACCTCTTAATAATGGTTCACTGGACTTTATATGCCTGCCCTGGGCATCCACTCTCCTTTGTTTCTCCAAAGACTAAGCCATTCCTACCTCAGTGCCTTTGAACTTTGTTACATCTGCTGGAAATTCATGGCTGGCTCCTCATTTTTATTGAGGTCTAGTCTCAGAAGCCATCTTCACAGAGGCCACCCTAGACCACCCACTCCATGAAACTGTCTGCCCCAGCCACTCTCCCACCTTGTTTGTTTCCCCAGGGTTATTTGTCACAATCCAAACATGCCTTGATCATTTATTGTTTGTTTGTTGCCCGTTCTCCTCCCCACTGTAAGTTCCTCCCCAGGGGATCTGGTGTGCCTCTTCAGTTTTATCAGTGCTTCAGAGAATGCCAGATATTGAGAGGTGCTCAGTAAAAAAATCGTTGGTCACATTTAACTACAGGCCCACAAACCCCCAACACTTCTCACAAAAGTCAAAGAAGGTCCATTCATGGGAAAAATGTTTATAATTCACCCCGGACTTCTAAACTAGGAGCATTCTGAATCGAGTTATATTCACTGAACACCTGCTGACTACATGATTTAAGAGTCAGAATACTTTAAGAGTCTGACTCAGAATACTGAGTCAAAATATTACCAAGCAGGGAAAGCAACAAGTTTGGTTTGTACCCTGCAATACCAGTCAAGGCAGAATACATGAGGCTCACAGTTGTGTGGTCAGACAAAGACAGGGGCAAGGGCATTTCAGAGGAAACTTGTGGGCGGCGAGTGGACTCTTTGAGAAGCAAAGCCAAGGGGGCGCCGAGAAGGCCTTTGCCGAAATTGGCAGGCAGTGGCTGGTTAGTGAGGCAATTTGCGCCTGGCTGGCCCTGGCAAGCGATGTGTGTCCGAGGGAGGTGTCGGCAGATCCGTGACGCCCCTTGGTGTTCTGCAAACTGCTACTGCTGCTTAATGAGCCAGTCAGACATTAAGTGCCTCCTACACTATGGCAGCATTTGCAAATGAGCAGCTGAAGGAACATACTGGAAAGCAGAGGAATTGAGTCTTGACCAAGTCTTCCATATCCTGCCTTCTCCACCCCATCTCTTTGATCTTAACATCTAACACAGTCTCCTTGTTCACTTTGCTTCCAACCCACTCAACCCAGCCTCCCTCAGGGCCTTTGCACTGGCCGGTCCTTCTGCCTGGAACTCTCTGCCATCACACCTGGCTGACTCACCGATATAGTTCATGTCTTTGCTTTAATGTGGCCTCCTCAGAAAGGCCTTCTCTAGCCACTCTATCTAAAAAGAGCACCAGTCCTCCAGCCACACTTAAGTTCCTTACCCTCACTTATTTTTCTTCAAATAAAACTGATAGTTTATTACTATCATCCATTTGTTTGTTTGCTTACTGGCTGTCTCCAATCCACTCATTACCCTCCTATCCCTACCAGTCTAGTTTAAATTTCTGGATAGGGACAATGTTTGTCTTGCTTAGAGCTATATTCCCGTTAGAACCATGCTTAACAGACTATCGATAACAGTTGATTCAATTGAATAAACATGGTTCAGTTGAATTTACGGAATGAATGGGTAGATGAATGAATGAATGAGACAAGGTTCACGATGGACTGGGTTATGAAGGGCACTGAATACCAAAGGTGAATAAAGAAGGGCAGGTGGTCGAGGGTAGAGAGCGTGTGACTGAATGTAACGAAGCAGGAAAGTCTCAAGATGAAGAGGAGAATTTTAAGGGTTTTATCAGGTCCAGGCATATCCATCCCACACTAAACGTATATACATATATATTAATGTAGAAGATGCAAACAAGATTCAAGATGTTGATAATTATCACTTCTGAAATTATTTGGTCACAGATACATTTGTTAAACTGATTAAACAAGGAGGCTACTGAACTGAGGTGGAATAAAGCAAGGGTATTATTTGATTGGCTAAAGCAATTGGCTGATTTGGGAAAGCCCAGTTGGGTATGTATGATTTGTGGTCCTTGTATTTTGATTTCTTAACCATGAGGCATTTACAGGTTTTGGTTTGCTTATGTTGACAGACACAGAGTTCCCAAATCTCTAGGAATTTCTGGGGTGATAGGTTTTCTAATAAGGCAACTCTTGATGGGCTCCTAGATGGGGGCTGGTCACCAGAGAGACCAAGTCATGATTAGAAGCTTGAAACTTTCAGCCCCATCTTCCATCCCCCAGGAAGTGGGCAAGAGCTGGACACTGAGCTAATGATCCACTGTGCCTCTGTAATGAAGCCTCCATAAAAATCCTCAAAGTACAGGATTTGAAGAGCTTCCAGGGCCGTGAACACATTTTTTACAGAGAGGGTGGAGCAGCCCAAGTCCACAGGGACAGAAGTTCCTGTGCTTGGGACCCTTCTAGACCTTACCTTATGAAGCTCTTCATCTGGTTATTCATCCATATCTTCTATTGTCTTCTTTATTACATAGTAAGCTGGTAAACCAAAGTGTTTCTCTGAGTTCTGTGAACTGTCCTAGCAAATTATTAAACCCCACTTTACAGCCAGTTGGTCAGAAATACCAGAGACAAAATGGAACTGGCAACTGGTGTCTGAAGTAGGGTCAGTCTGTGGGACTGAGCCCTTAACTTGTGGGATTTGATGCTAATTCCACGTAGATGGGCTTCCCTGGTGGCTCAGACAGTAAAGAATCTGCCTGCAATGCAGGAGACCCAAGTTCAACCCCTGGGTGGGGAAGATCCCCTGGAGGAGGAAATGGCAACCTGCTCTAGTAATCTTGCCTGCAGAATTCCATAGACAGAGTAGCCTGCTGGGCTACAGTCAGATATCAGGACTGAATTGAACTGTAGGATATCCAGCTAGTCAGAGAACTGGCTGGTGTAGGAATAAATTCATACATCTCGTGTCAGAAGTGCTGTGAGTGTGGTATTTGTGTAAGAGTAAAGGAAATGGGTATTTCTCCGAGGTAATGCAAAACTCTAGGCAAAGCACTACCACCACTTCTATTCAGCATAATACTGTACTGGCAGTCCTAGCTACAGCCACGCAAAAGAAATAAAAGGTATCCAGACTGGAAAGAAAGAGGTAAAACTGTCATTAAATGCAATGACATGATACTCTATATAGAAAACCCTAGGGACGCCACACAGAAGCTATTAGAACTGATAAGAAAATTCAGCAAGGTAGCAGGATAGAAGATGAAAATGCAGAAATCTGTTGCATTTCTTTACATGCACAATGAAAGAAGAGAAAGTTAAAAAAAAAAAAAACTTTTAAAATCATGTTAAAAAAATACCTAGGGATAAACCTGACCAAAGAGCTGACAGACTTATACTCTGAAAATTATAAAACATTAATAAAGGAAACTGAAGATGATTGAAAGAAATGGAAAGATAGTCCATGCTCTTGGGTTGCAAGAGTTAATATTGCTAAAATGGCCATATTGGACTTCCCTTGTGGCACAGTGGGTAAGAATCCACCTGCCAATGCAGGGGATGTGGGTTCAGTCCCTGGTCTGGGAGGATTCCACATGTCATGGAGCAACTAAGCCTGTGCACCACAACTTCTGAACCTGGGCTCTAGGTCCCGAAAGCCACAACTACTGAGCCCGTGTGCTCCAGCTCCCGATTCCCATGCACCCAGAGCCTGTGCTCCACAGCAAGAGAAGCCACCAGATGAGAAGCCTGCACAGCACAACAGAGTAGCCCCTGCTCTCTGCAACTAGAGAAAGCCAGTGCTCAGCAACAAAGATCCAGCACAACCAAAAATAAATAAATAAGTTAATTAATTACAAGAGAAAGTGGCCATACTACCCAAAGCAATCTACAGATTTAATGCGATCCCTATCAAATTACCCATGACATTTTTCACTAAAGTAGAACCAGGAGGTTGAGATGAACAGATTCACACTTTTATATATAAAATAAACAACAAGGGTTAACTATATAGCACAGGGAACTATAGTCAATATATTGTAAGAACCAATAATGAAAAAGAATCTGAGAAAGAACATATATATTCAAACTGAGTCACTTTGCTGTGTACCTGAAACTAACACAGCCTTGTAAATCAACGGTACTTCTATTAAGACATTAAAGAAAAGCCTGGGCAAAGCAACTTAAGGCTCAAACGTATGTGATAGTAATAATTGTTCAACATCACATTGGACCAAGAGATTTGGATTGAAACCCTTATTAGGGAGCAACTAAAAGTTGAACTGAGTCATTCCCTTTGAAGTATGTATGACAGAATTCAGACTAGTATTATCTTCCAAGCAGCTAACTATTGAATGCAGAGGAGGGAGAAGGTAAGCACCTGGGCCCAAATCAAGTACACCAAAGCCTGTAGTGTCCCTTTCCCAGATCCTCGATGCTCATCCACTATGGCCTGAGAGATTACCGTTGGCCTTCCTGAGGCCCCCTGATATCACAGTCCAGTTGCTATCTACCCCAACCTGCTCTGGAGCCTCGGGGAGGCCAGCCACAGCCCCACTTCAGAGGGGCCCTCCTACCTTTCCAGTAAAGCTACCTCCAGCATTTCTGGTGAAGGAACTGCTCCACCAGCCACAGGACATTGCCGTGTACTTGGTACCCAGAACCACTTCCCATCAGTCACCCACCTCCAACTGCTCTGGTGCCATAGACATGGAGATTCATATCCACAACAAAAGATGTGAAACTTGCCCTGTGTTTTCTACTAAGTGAATGAGTCTTCTGGCTTGTTGTTGCTATTGTTGTTTTTCTTTAATCTTATCCTCTCACTGGAGAGAAAGTGAGGAGGAGAAACAAGTTCCAAAAAGAAAAAAACCGAAAACCTCCTGAAACAAAACAAAAAACTCCAAAAGAGTGGCCAACCTCATTAAGGGCTCCCAAGCCTTTCGGATGGAGACATCTCAGAAGGGGTGTGCCAACTCTCTCCAAATATGTGAACTTTCCATGTAGACCAAAGATCAGATTTAAATTTCCTGTGATTCTGGAGAGCACAGCAAGAAACAAGCAATGACCCCAGAGAGATAGCCTTTGACTCAATGAAAAGAAGAAATGTCCATCAGCCAGAACTTTCTGAAAATTAAATGGGCCACTTAGTCAGGTAGTAAGTCCTCTGTCCTTGGAGGTATTCAAGACTGGGCAAGGTATGTGGTCCTATATTTCATTCTACCATATATATAACAAGGGATGTTACATACGCTTGCTGCTCCTGAGGAAGATCTGGATGCCGGGAGTAGGGGGACAGAGATAATATGACTACACAATAAAAGCCTGAATTAGCAGTTCAGTATGTGGGTATTGAGTGCTTATATCCACCAAGCGCTATATTAACTACTTTGCATGCATGATATCATTTAGCCCTCCCAGCAGTCTGAGGCATGGAGTCCTTTAATCACTATCCTGTTAGAGACAGGAGACAAAAGAATGTGAAGTAACTTGCCCAAGATTGCACAGCTAGGAAGTGCAGATCTGGAACTCAGATCTTAAACTATTCCCCGCTCTGCTATGGTCCCATCCTCACCTCTGCTCCCTTCTTCTCTACCTCCCTGCTCCCTTCTGTTAGAGCATAATAACTACAGGAGTATGATGACGCGATGTCCCCCAAGGAAGTTCGTTGGAATGGGCCCTAACCCAGAACAGCAACGCTAACAACACAAAACACCCAAATCCGGGAAGTTACTACACTTGAGTACAATTCGCAAATCACCAAGAGAGAGTCTTCCTACAAAGTGAGAGTCAGTTTTTAAACGCCCACATCCTGCAGCCTCACTCTCCTCCCCAAAGGTTCTTCTGGCCTGGCTGTCGAGGGGGGAAATCCCTTTGCCTTCATTTGCATCATTCTTGAGAGGAGGAAAGTGAGCAAGTGTGAAGTTCCTCTCTGGAGAAGAGTCAGAATCACACCTTCAACTTGACCAGCCAAGACTTTGTGGGAATCTGGCTAAAAGGTCCAAAGCAAATCAAACTAAGTAGTCAGTGTTTCCCCCAAAGACTGTAGCACTGATCCTCTGCAAAGAACATGAGTGCGTCCCATCCACTTACAAGAAAGGAGGGCACATTGCAGGTCACCAAAAAGAAAACTGGAAAGAATGGTGTTTTGGTTTTTTTAAATTGAGAGCTAATTGACATATGTTAGTTTTAGGTATACAACATAATGATTCAATATTTGTATGTACTGTGGAATGATCACCAGAATCCTAGTTAACATCCATCACCACACACAGTTACACATTCTTTTTTCTTGTGATAAGAACTTTTAAGATTCACTCTCTCAGTAACTTTCAAATGTACAACCCAGTATCATACGCTATAGTCATCAGGCTGTATATTACATCACTGGGACTTTGCTTTTTAACTGGAAGTTTGCACCTTTTGACTCCTTTCGCCCATTTCGCCCACTCCACACCACCCGCTAACCCCCCACTAACCTCTGGCAACCACCACAGGTCTGTTTTCTGTATCTCTGAGTTTGGGAGTTTTTTTGGATTTTTGCGTTACGATTCCATGTGTGAGACCACACAGTATCTGTCTTTCTCTGTCTGACTTATTTCACTTAGCATAACACCCTCTAGGTCCATCTATGCTGTCGCAAATGGTAAGATTTCCTTCTTTTTATGGCTAAATAATATTCCATCGTATATATGGGCCACATCGTCTTCATCCATTCATCATGGACATTTAGGTTGCTTCCATGTCTTGGTTATTGTGAACAGTGCTGCTATGAACAGAGGGCTGCATGCATCTTTTCAAATTATAGTTTTGTCTGGATATATGCCCGGTAGTGGGATTGCTTGGATCATATGGTAATTTCCTTGATTTTTTGAGGAACCTCCATGCCTTTCCATTGTAGCTGCACCTTTTACATCCCGGCATTTTAATGTGCTTCCACCCACACTGGACTGCAGTTGTGGGCCACAGACAGGAGGTCTCTGAGCTGCCATCACCCGTCAAACCATGCTCCCTCCAAGATTCAGGGAGCCCTGGGACTGTGAAATGTTACCTCCCAACTGCATCCATAGAACCACAGATAATTTATGTGGGGTTAGGTCCTTTTCTAAAGCATTTCCCTACATCCTAAAGGCAGTTTCTTACAAGGATCTGAGGTTCTTAATGGGTTTCCCAGGTGTTGCTAGTGGTAAAGAACATGCCTGCCAATGCAGGAAATGTAAGAGACGTGGGTTTGAGCCCTGGGTCGGGAAGATTCGCTGGAGGAGGGCACGGCAACATACTCCAGTATTCTTGCCTGGAGAATCCCATGAACAGAGGAGCCTGGTGGGCTATAGTCCATAGGTTTGCAAAGAGTCGGACACAAGTGAAGCAACTTAGCATGCACACACAAGGCTCTTAAAATCCCAAAATCATGATATGATCTGCTGCTGCTGCTGCTAAGTCGCTTCAGTCGTGTCCGACTCTGTGTGACCCCATAGACGGCAGCCCACCAGGCTCCCCCGTCCCTGGGATTCTCCAGGCAAGAACACTGGAGTGGGTTGCCATTTCCTTCTCCAATGCATGAAAGTGAAAAGTGAAAGTGAAGTCACTCAGTCGTGTCCAACTCTTAGAGACCCCATGGGACTGCAGCCGACCAGCTTCCTCCGTCCATGGGATTTTCCAGGCAAGAGTACTGGAGTGGGGTGCCATTGCCTTTTCCGGATATGATCTAGAGGTCATGTTGTATTAACTTTTTCTAACTTCTTCTTCCCTTGCACCACCTCATGAAGCATCTACTTATCTGTGGGTCCCTGATCTAGGGTGCTGGGGTTGTGCCCAATCCCAAATCATCCCCTTCTCCTCCAGCACCCTGGGATGGCCTGGATTGACTTTTGTTCAGCAGGAGAATAAAAATAATTTGCATCCCCACAAAATGGCAAAACCAAGCAGAGTATGTGTGACTCTTTCCGACCTCCCAGGGACCCTGGGCCACTGTGGCCCCATGCTGCCGGGGAGGAGAGAGAATGACTTAGCAGCACAAGGGCGATGCGTCATTAGAACAACAAGGCCAGCAGCAGCAGCACTGCCCGGCCTTATCAGGGCGGGAGGCCTCGCTGGATTCTATTAATTGCCGAATGCTGTTGGGTTTGGCAGATACAGGAAGCAGTTTACATGGCTACACAGTGCCCCGGCTCACAGTCTCTCTGAAATGGTATTATTGTAGTGGGATAATGGTGATTAGGGACAGTTCCCGGAGGAAGACCAGGCCTTTGATGATTGAGTCACTTCCTCCCCACTCCCTCCAGTGCGATAGGGCAGCTCGCCCCACAGACACACACCCTTTGCTGGCCGGACAGTCCCACGCCCCATGGCAAGGTTCCCAAGCAAGGCAGCTGGGAGCCTCATCAGGGCCACGATCGTGGGAGAAGTGGGAGCAGGCTGGAGACTGCCCCTTTCCCCAGTTCTATTTTAGGTCAAGGTGACAGGCAACCTAGTTAATGATTTCAATTGTGTGTCCCTAACTCCTGTGACAGCATGGACTTTGGAACCGGGAGACCAGGTTCTATGTTTTCTGGTTGTGTGAGCTGGAGAAGTCCTCTTTGAGCCTCAGTTTCCCCATTGGCAAAGTGGTGGTGATAAGAGAATCTACCCCAAAGGATGTTCTGAGGATTAGATGGGATTCCTTTAATGTTGAATAAATAGTAGCTGTTATTATTACTGCTGTGGTTGCTGTTAAGAACACCTCCCCTCCCTGTGCCCACATCCACCCTCTCTTCCCCCAGAGTCTAGAGGGCAGGTCACATTGTCTTGAGAGAAATGTAGCTGCCTCCGAGGGGAAGGCTGGAGAAAGATGAGGCTGCCTAGAGTGAAGGCCTGCAGCAGGGTAGATCGGAGTCTTGGCTTCCTTAGGGGCCACTTCTGGGCCCAGAGCTCACCCAGAAACACAGCCCATAGCCCTCAGCCTGCACTTGAGATGTGGTCTTCTTTACCACCGGGTGCTATCCTGGTCTACCCACTCTGCCAAGGGCTTGTCTCCAGGACATCTTCTCAAGAGCCATTCAGCATCCTGTTCATCTCAGCCTTCACTGGGCTTCCGCAAGAAAAGCACCCCTTTGTACATCTGGGTGGGAGCAGTGTTTGCCCTAACAAGGGACTCCACCCTATTATTAGAAGCCAGAGTGGACCCTGCAACTGCCCTCAGACACGCATGGGGGTGGAGAGAGGTGCGGTGAAGCTGGCAGGCCAAAGATGGGACAAAAACTGAGTGGCTGACAGTATGGGGGGGTTTCAGAGTCAGACGTCTTGGGCTCACCTCTGCCACTAACTACTTGTGTGCTCTTAGGAAAGTCACTTTTCCTCTCAGTGCCTCAGTTTCTTCATCTGGTAAATGGGGATAAAAGTACCTCAGAGTGCTGTGGTCAGGATGAAATTAGGTACTTATGCAAAATACTTAGTATAGTCCCAAACACATAGAAAATAATATATGGCAGCCAAAAGAGGTGACCCAGATGAGCCAAGGAGAGCTCTGAACACCACCGACAGGCTCCAGGCTCCAGAAAGGGCAGAGTTCCCTCTGTCCCAGAGATGCTTCTGGAACCTAACATGCTTTAGGAACTGCCAGCCAGACCGAGAGTCCCCGAGACTGTGGCAATATCCAGTAACCTGTCAAGGGCAGATATCATGTTGGTTTTGCTCACCTCTTTACCCTCAATACCAAGCGTATTTGTTTCCCGTGGCTGCTATAGCAAATTACTGCAGACTTAATGGCTTAAAACATCACCAGTTGGACTTCCCTGGTGGTGCAGTGGATAAAAATCCACCTGGCAATACAGGCGACGATCCCTGGTCTGAGAAACTTCCACATGCCACAGAGTAACTACTGAGTCCACGCACCTAGAGCCTGTGCTCCGCAAGAGAAGCCACCTAATGAGAACTGCAACCAAGAGTAACCCCCACTTACTGGAACTAGAGAAAGCCCGCACAAAAGCCATGAGGACCCAGAGCCCCCAAAAAGAAAAAAAAAAAAACAACACTCCTAAGGTAACACCACTCAGCTATTGTCTTACCATTATGTAGATCAGAAGCCTGAAGTCGGTCGCATGAGGTGAGAATCAAAGTGTTAAAGGGCAGCCTTTTTTCTGGAGGCTCTGGGAAGTTGTCTAGAGGCTGTCTGAACTTCCGGGCTCCTGGCCCCTTCCTCCATCTTCAAAACCAGCAGCATAGCGTCTTCAAATTTGAGTCTGATTCCCACTTACAAGGACTCGTGATCACACCGGGCTCACCTGGATTAGGCTGCTCTCCCCAGCCCAAGGGCAGTAATTAACTCCATCTGTGAACTTAATCCCCCCTTTGCTATATACCATCTATATCCATCTAAGGATTCGAATATGCATACTTTGAGGAGTCATTACTTAGCCTACCACACCCAGTAGGAAGGAAAGTAGACAAAAGCCAGATAATAACGCTGACTGGGCACCACTTTAGGGCTGAGCTTCCTATAAAGGAAGGACAGAAGATCTTGCCATCCATCCCAGTATGCAAGACATTCACATGTGAGAACAGTCGGGAGCACATGACAAGTGATTACAACGTAGAGTGGTAACAGGATACAACAGCCCTTAGGAGATGAAGTGCCTCGGGCCAGTGCTCAATGACTCATAATATTTATTCAATAACTATTTTGAGCATCAATTAGGTGCGAAGTGCTCAGGAGGCAATGATGAACAAGATTACTGTTTCTGTCCTTCAGGAATCTAAGAGCTCAGGAAAATCCCCTGGAAGAGGTAAGGATGGAGCCAGGCTTAGACAGGAGAAGGCCAAGAGTTTGGAGTGAGGATGATGGTTTGGAAAGGTAGTCTGCATAGGTTACAAGCACAGAATCCACAGCCAAGATCTCCTGGGTTCAGAATCTGGCCCTGCCGTGTATCAGCTATGCGAACTTTAGAAAGTTTCTTGGAAATTCTCTGGTGGTCCAGTGGTTAGGGATCTAGGCTTTCACTGCCAAGGACCCAGGTTCAATCCCTGGTTGGGGAAACTAAGATCCCACAAGCTGTGTGGTACAGCCAAGAAAAAAAAAAAAAAAGAGAGAGAGCAAGTTTCTGAACTCCTTTGTATCCCAGTTATCTCATTTAAAACTAGGAATTGGGACTTCCTTTGTGGTCCAGTGGTTAAGACTCTGTGCTCCCATTGCAGGGGGCATGAGTTCAATCCCTGGTTGGGAAACTAGGATCCCTCATGCTACAGGGCATGACCTAAAAAAAAAAAAAATTTCCTTGTTAAAAAAAAAAACAAACTGGGAACAATAATAGTACCCATGTCACAGAGGTGTTTGGGAAAACCACACAACTAAGTATATGAGAAGTGCTTGGTGCAGTATCTGGCACACTGCAGGTGCTATATAAAGGTTAACTAACATTATTGTCCACTTCTTATCCTTCTGATGGTCTTAAAAGAGCAAGCAAGGGGTGAGGCATAGCCCAGCAGATACTGGAAAGAAGACAGTTAAGCCAACTAATGATCTCTAGTAGGAATGCTCATTTAGGGGTAGAATTTTCCATTTTTAAATTCTCCCAGGGTGGAGGGTTCAGGATAGGGAACACATGTATACCTGTGGCAGATTCATTTTGATATTTGGCAAAACTAATACAATTTTGTAAAGTTTAAAAATAAAATAAAATTAAAAAAAAAACATAAAACAGAAGCAACAAATTGTAAAAAATTCAAAAAAATAAATAAATAAATAAATTCTCCCAAGGTGGGGAAAAAATGCAGTATTTAATGATGACTATTGGGTGACCCCCTAATGTAAACAGTTCAAGAGGCACAGAGTTTGACCTGAATAAGCTTGGACTTGCCCCAGGTGGACCAAATCTTGGCCTTGATCTTCACAGGTCCCTGGCCCCAGATACTGAAAGGATTGGGGGCAGGAAAACCAGAAGCTCCATGCCCAGGCTGGCATAGAGGGGTCCAGATTCCCTGGGGAAAGGCTCCTTTGGCCATTGGACTCTTGTACCAAACAAATCCGGAAACATTGATTTGGTTTACGGGGTGTCCTAAATGCCCACTCTTCCTTAAACTCAGAGCCAGTGGTTGATTAGTGAGCAAACGTCTCCATTATCAAGGACGGAGGGCTAAAACTGGATTTATTTAAAGTGTTTTCTCTTTGGAGGTGCAGTAATTGCTCTCTGATCAGACAGGAAGTCCTATTGCTCGAAAGGAGCCAGTGTTATCAAGAGAAAACATATCAACGCCTGTCCTCTTGGAAAGGGAATTGTGAGTAATCAACAAGGCCCCTCTCCAGCTGGCCGTGGGGCCTTTGTTCAGATGGTGGACAGGTCAGGGAAAGTTTGAGCAGACAGTGCTCTGAAGGGGCGGGTGCAATTCCAATCCTTTCTCTTCATACTTTCCTCTCCAGGGGACAGGCTTTCCCCCTGGGAAAGGCGCTAATGGGGTAAATCGTTCTGAAGCCATCAGACAAGTCTGATTACATCACTGTCCTACTTGAAACCCATCAAGGGCACCCTGTTACCTTCAGGTTCGAGACCAGTTCTTTGATACGGCTTACAAAGCCTGTCATCACCTGGGTTTGGTGGTCCATTGCTTCCTCTAGCTTTATCATCACTCCCAACCAGTACTCTCTTTTCTACTTTTCTCAGTGTGTGGAAAGTACACTCACCACGCCAGGAGCACCATCTCTACACATTATGGTGTGTTGGGTCTAAGACATTATCCATGAGCTCAGGAGACTGAATATACAGACATCAGAGGGAGCTCCAATAGAAGTCACAAAATGAATGAGACAGTCCTGATTGTGACAAAATTTCCCAAGCCAGCCCCACTGTCTAGCAACTTTCTGTGTGTTCTCTTTTTTTAACTTTTTGTTTTGTGTTGGAATATAGCCGATTAACAATGTTGTAACAGTTTCAGGTGGGCAGCAAAGGGACTCAGCCATACGTAAACAAGCATTCATTCTCCATCAAACTTCCCTCCTATCCAGGCTGCCATGTAACATTGAGCAGAATTCCCTGTGCTATACATAGGTCCTTGGTTACTCATTTTAAATATACAGCAAGGACATGTCCATCCCGAACTCCCTAACTATCTCTTCCTCCCATTCTTTCCCCAGGCAAGTTTTCGTTCTCTGTTTCTGTTTTTCTCTATGTTCTTAGTCTAGTCTGTATGCTTCTTGAGAACAGGAGAAATTTCTGATACCTCTGTTCTCACGAGAAGATACAATGGAAGGCAGGAATGATGATACTGATAGCAGGTGTTTAGTAGGTGACACCATGAATGAGTATCATTTATTGAGCACGTACGATGCTCCAAGGAGGTTCCCAGGTGGTACAGTGGTAAAGAATCCATGTGCCAATGCAGGAGATGCAAGAGATGCGGGTTCAATCCCTGGATTGGGAAGATCCCCCTGGAGTAGGAAACCCACTCCAGTATTCTTTCCTGGAAAATTCCATGGACACAGGAGTCTGGCAGGCTACAGTCCATGAGGTTGCAAAGAGCTGGATGTGACTGAGTAACTGAGTGCGTGTGCACACTCAACTAAGTGCATTTGCACGCACGCACACACACACACGTATACACACACTATGCTCCAAGATGCGTGTTAAAGACTTTGTGTGCCTTGTCTTATGAAATCTTCACAATGACCCTAAGAGGTAAGTTTTATTATCCCACCTTTATAGATAAGAATGTCAAGGCTGGTGGAGATGGTCGTTTGCCCAGGGTTATACATCCAGGAAACTCAAACCTAGGCTTTCCTAAGCCCAGACCCATCCAGAACTCAAAGGCATACAAATCCCTATATGTGGATGTGCGGACGTGTGCATGCAGGGTCTCCAGCCTGGGGAGGGGGGAACCAGGAAAGACAGGACAGATGTAATCAGGGTAGGGCCTCTTTTGTTTGGCTTCACTTCAAACAAAGACGACAGCAGGGAGACTGAAGCCCCCACTTCCCTTCTCTGAAGACCAAAGCACAGCCAAAAATAGGAGTGACAGGAAACATTTGATCCCAATGTGTTAAATGAGCACAAACATCCTGCCAACTTTGCCATCGGGGAGTGCCCGAGAGCAGCTGCTACACGCAGGCCAGTCAGGAGGCCAGCCTGCGGGGCAGTGCCCGGCCAGACCCCTCATGTCGACGTGGCTCTGGGTCTGCTGGCAGAGCTCCAGGGTTCTTAGAACAACGGACAGGAGAGCACACAGGCTGCTTAGAGAGGATTATGGCCCAAAGAATGCACCTCGCAGACCTCCAAGCTCGGGAGGCCCCAGCTGCTTGCTCTGAACGAGCTTCTTGGACTGTCTACTCAGAGGCCACACTTCCCAGATGACAGAAAACAGTGCAGATGCTAAGGCAGACCTCTTCCTGGGAGACACTGAACTCTGCTGACAGCTGTCCCTCGATTAAGGACTGCTTGATGGCCTCGCTAAACTCCTTAGATTTAGGGCCCATCTAAGACGCTTCCACTTACCCTTCCTCTTCTCTTCTTGCATTGTGGTCTGAGGACTGTCTCAGCCTTTCTCAGCTCACCCTTCATTTTCTCTCACAGGAATTTCTCCTCTAAAGTCTTTGGATTGTTCAACAACCCCTTTTTGCCATCTGCTTCTCAGAGGACCTGGGCTAACTCAGAGATCACCTAGTAATTGCCTCATTTTATAGTTGAGAGATTGAAGCTCAGAGAGGCAAAGGGATTTTCCTGAGGTCACACAGTAAACTCTTGCAGAGCAGGAAAGGGTTTTCCCAGCCCTCAGGTCCTATCTGTTGACTTTGCCTCATGTATGTTTGGAGTGGGAGGGAAGTGATGAGGCTTGTGTGAGAGTTTCTTCAAAATAAGACCCCTCACATACTCGTGACTCCTTCTAGTCCAGTCTCTAAAGCTTGAGCCCTTAACCACATTGCTTGCCTGACCTAATAAATACGAACATACTGTTCAACTGAGAGCCGTCATTTTTGCTTTTGTAAATGGGGCTGGTAAAGTGCATAGATGTCCAGCAGCAAGTGTGTGTGTGTGTGTTTAGAGAGAGCAGATCAGAAGAAAATTGAAAGGGCTGGGGACCTTCCCAACCAGAGAAAAGGGCACATGAGCATTTGCTCAGGGCCCTCTTTCTGCTGGGGCCTAAGCTGACTTGTCAGTTAAGACGCTTCCGGCTAATTTCTTCCACACCTGCCCGGGAGCTGGGGCTGCTTCATGGCCTCCATCAGGCTAATTGCCACTGTCTCCCCAGTGACACTGAGCTCAGTTCCTGATAAGGTACTTCCTTAATAGTCTCCCATTTCCCTGCTGACACCAGAAAATGGGCCTGACTTGGCGGCCCCGCACTGAGTGGGGCAGAGCTGTCACGCCAGCCCCCCAGCCCGAACCATTAGGGGACCCAGAATCAATAGTGTTCAGGCAACCCTGGTTTCCCTGAAAGCATTCATTTGGCACGTTTGCTGTTTGTCAGGCAGTTCCTTTCTCTAATGTCCCACGGTCCATGGCTCTGGTGCCTGAGTCCCTCCTCCTTTTACAGAAAGCTGAGAAGAGTTTGCAAGCTTCAGACATTATCAGCTTGCTCTCTTCGGAACAAAAGAATTCTAGTTTTCATGGTAATTGGTGAACCACTGTCTTGGTTACAGTTCTTTGGTTGCAAGCAGCAGAAATCAAGGGCAGTGACTCTAAGCAGAGTAGGGCCTAATGGAAAGTTGCTTCAGAATTCATCAGTGAGGCTAGATAGCACAGGCAAAGCTTCTTAAGATTCAAGCTCAAGGGAGAGAATGGCAGCTTGGTATAGTATGGGTCACTTACCTACCCTTTGACCAAAGGTGGGTGCGAAGACTAGATGGTCTGAATTGAACAAAGGTGAGTGATGATACCAGGAGAGAAGAGAATGGAGTGTGTCCAGAAACACAACAGAAGTCCACTAGATAGACAGACATCTAGGGATACAGGACCAAAGGAGGGTCTAATGACCTAGTGTATGGTAATTCAGACTCTCTTGAGCCTTCAGGTCTCTCTACTAGGCCTATGAAAATTGCCTGACACTGAACATGTTTTCAGTAAATGACAGCTAGAATCATTCAGTGCTTAAATTTTTGCCTTTAAAGCATAACTTTAAACTTTAGGCAAAGCTGAAGCACCTGGTGAAATGCTGGAGGCGTGCCCTAATTACCATCTTGAATTACATGAAGACTCCTAAGTGTTTTGACCAATTCTTTTTTAAAGATTCTTGCTAAGTTTAACAGGTAATGGAAACAGAGATTCCTCTTGCAGTCTAGAGGCTAAGACTCCATGTTCCCAATGCAGGGGGCCCGGGTTTGATCCCTGGTCAGGGAACTAGATCCCACATGCCACAGCTAAGACCCAGTACCGTCAAATAAATAAATATTTTAAAGAATAAGTCATGGAAACAAGGCGTCCCTGGTGGCTCAATGGTAAAGAATCTACCTGTTAACTAGACTTATACAAGAGATGTGGGTTTGATTCCTGGGTCAGGAAGATTCCCTGGAGAAGGAAATGGAAACCCACTACAGTATTCTTGCCTGGAGAATCCCATGGATGGAGGAGCCTGACAGGGTCCAGTCCATGGGGTCACAAAGAGTTGGACACAACTTAGGGACTGAACACAATGCAAACAGTCTGAGATATTTGAAGACTTGGGTGAACCATAAAAAAAAAATTTCTGTCTCTGGAAAGGGCTGCAGAAGAGCATGGAGGCCCCTGCTTCTTAACATATTGTTAAACAGAGTAGAATTTCATCCATGTGGGATACCTTACCAGCACCATCAGACACTGTAACTGCACTGTAACTGCTTATTTGCTTGCCTGGATCCCTTCTAGAATATAGCATATACTCAAAAAATATTTGTTGAATGAATAAATGAATGGCAGGGGGGCGGATGACCTTTCAGGATCCCTGGTTGGCTAACTGCAAAGTGTTACAGCCACTGTACCATATCAGCTTGTGGAAACGGAATCAACTCTCCTGGAGCCATTCTGGAGGCTGCAGAGCTGATCTCTTAAAGCGTTCTTATCTGAAAACTTGTGATGCTTATTGAATGGAGGGGAGAGAGAGCATGGAAGGGCTAGCAGGGAAATCTATGATTCAGAGGTGAGGCTGGGAGGACAGGAAATGGAACACAGAGGGGTGGGGGAGGGAGTTTGACAGGAAATTCCTGTGGGGACCCAGGGGTGGGTTCATGGTCAGGAACTTCATTTAGTTCTGACCTGGACACTGTTGACCAGAGGTCCCCTTCTGACCCAAATGCCCATGAGCAAGAGGCTGTAAGTTCTCCCCCGAAATCAGTGTTCAGTGGCGATACAGGACATGTCAGAGGCAATTCTTGACTGAAGGCCAGGTGGAGGGAATATATGCTACAGGGGTTCAGATGTATAGGAGATCATCAAGCCAGAGGTGGTCAAAGGAGGCTTCATGGGTGAGAAGTGGGATTCAGGCTGGTCTCATATGATGGGAGAGATTTGGATCCGTGGAGAAAAAGGAGCACAGGCAGGGACAGAGCCTGAAAAAAGCACAAAAGTAGAAAAGCACAGAGCGTGCTTCTGAGGCAAGAAGGTCCTGGCCAGCTCAGGAACATGACGAGTCAGAGAAACAGGGACACAGGGAGTCTGGGTCAAACCAAGGGGAGCTCTTTTTTTTTTTCTTCCATTTCTTTTAAAATTTTAATTTAATGTAATTTATTTTTTAGTTTTACAAAGGAGAAATTTTAATATCAAGCTAAATTACTGTTTTTGGTCCATAGATGTATATTTTATAACTTCTGTCTACATATGAATGAATATGAAAATGAACAGAACATAAACAGGAGGGAAGGAGCCAACTCTTCTGCTGTTGAACCCCCTGGTCCAATCCAGTGATGACAAGAGGCTTTAGAATGGCAGACCTTAGGGTGTACAGTGCTCACCTCCATACCTCAGGCCTGGGAGGCTGCCATCCTCCTCCCTGACCAAAGTTCTGGCTTCACATGGTCTTGGCAACTCACTAAAGTTTTTCAGTTGATAGAAGGAGTATTGAATAAGTGAAACAGCCTGGATTCTACACGTAGTTTCCATTTCTCCAAATGTTTGTGTCCTCAAGTACTTTTTTTCTTTTAAGGCTTTTAATTTTATATTGGAATAGAGCCAATTAACAAACAATGTTGTGATAGTTTCAAGTGAACAGCAAAGGGACTCAGCCATACGTATACTTGTATCCTTTCTTCCCCCAACTCTCCTCTCATCCAGGCAGCCACATGACATTGAACAGAGTTCCCTGTGCTATACAGTAGGAACTTGTTAGTTATAGCTTTTAAATGTAGCAGAATGTACATGTCCATCCTAAACTCCCTATCTGTTCCCCTCATCCTCCCCCCCCCACAACCATAAGTTCATTCTCTAAGTCTGTGAGTCTGTTTTTCTGTTTTGTAAATAAGTTCATTTGTATCATTGCTTTTTAGATTCTGCATATAAGAGACGTCATATGATATTTCTCCTGATCTGTCTGGCTTACTTCACTAAGCATGACAATCTCTGGGTGCACCCATGCCGCCACAAAAGGCATTATTCAATTCTTCTGGCTTAGTAATATTCCATTGTATACATACACCACGTCTTCTTTATCCATTCATCTGCAAGATCCTGGATTTTTTTTTCTTTTTGTTTAAACATCAAAAATTTATTACAGAAATTTCAAACATTAGAAAGTTGAGAGAATAGTATAATGAATTCCTATGAACCCCTATCCAGATTCAACAGTTATCAATTTACAGTCAGTCTTTTTCATCTCCACTTGTTCTGTTCCCTTGCTTCATTCTTTTAAAGCAAATTCAGATGTCATATAATTTCAAGTGTATGTTAATTGCTCAGTCGTGTCTGACTCTTTGCCACCCCACGGATTGTATGGACTGTAGCCTGCCAGGCTCCTCTGTCCATGGAATTCTCTAGGCAAGAATACTGGAGTGGGTTGCCATTTCCTTCTCCAGGGCTCAAGCACTTGGAAGCTCATAAAGAAGAAAATCTGGGTCTCCTCTGCTTCTGCAGCCCTTACCCCCTCTACCACCCACTTCACAGTGAGGGCTCAAGCGGAAGTCCAGGACTTAATTACTATAAGACAGGGCCTTGGAGAAGGCCAGTGGAGGAGGTGGTTAGGTGAAGATATAAACTGCACAGGAATTCTGGAACAATGCATACAGCAGAGTGAGATTCTCCAGTGATTTTCTCTCTCCTGTCAGCCAGTAGAGCAGTTCAGTCAAGTGGGTTAAACTAGTAAGTTAAATAAGATTGGCTGTTTCCCTTGGGTGAAATTTTAGGGATGCTGAGAAAGCTTCCTGCCTCCAAACTGTCTACCAGATCCCTTAATTCAGCTGGATGCTGCCTAAAATTCCATAATCAAAACTCCACCTCTCAGCTAGAAGCTGTGATCAGTGACTTCTAAAGCAGTTATCAGTCCATGATATCTTACCGTGAAGGAAGGATGTGAAAGCATGTTTTGACAAGGAGGTTGAAGAAGAGGAAGATGGAACCTGAGTCCTTGAGATGGAAGATCCTCAGAGACCTAGAAAGTGCTGGAGAGAGGGCAGGAAGGAGCTGGCATGGTGACTGACTTCGCTCAGAGCAATTTTGCTGAGTTCTAGCAACTAATCCTGACACCAGCCAGACTGTCGTTATTAACAAAAACGTTTCATACACTCAATCTGATTACAGCATCAGCCAGATGATTTAAACGACTGCATTAGGCAGCTAAATCCACAGTCGTTGGCTGCTCTGACACATAGGGGAGCTTGGCTAATCTTAACATTAGCAGGTTGCAGCCCGCCGTCCACAGCTGCCCGCTCACAGGGGGAGTGA
>NW_011495081.1:8229704-8234427 GCF_000754665.1 Bison bison bison | reverse complement strand
TGATGCTGTTCTCAAGATCCCAAGGAGGCCCAAGGAGTTCGGGAGGATGGAAGTACTCATTCTTATTATAAAATCCCCTGAGAATAGCAGGCTGTTCAAAGGATCAGTGTGGGGGCCATTTTTCTTCTGAGGAACTTGCCTCCCAGTCTCACGCTGCATATTTCCTGGTCATAATAGTTTGGAGAAAAATATTGCTAAATGGCTGCATAAACAATTTTAATTGGCCTGGGCTCCCAAAATGTGCTATTTTTGTTCTGCTGCCAAGCTTGCTTTTTTACTAGCTAATTATGCCCAGCATTTAACTTTCAGCAAAAAACAGGAAATAGGACATTCATTACTCGAGTGACAACTTTTCAACAAGCCCACATTTCAACATCCATTGTGTAATTTCCTCTCCCTAGCTTACAGTTAGTTGTTCCATCAGGCCTTCGGAAACAAACAGCTCCTTCAGTGGGGGCTGGAAGGGGCTTTGTTAAGTTTAAATGCTTGCCTATCTCCAAAGCTGGCAATGCCTGCCTATCCCTGCCCTGGGGGTGGGTCACTCCCATCTCTTTTAGGCTCCTTGCAGACTTTCCTCATTGTGGTTTCTTCTGGTCTAAGTTTGCTGCTAGATTGGTTTCTCCTATCAGAGCCTGGGCTGTGCCTATTTATGAATCATCCCAGTACTCCTGTGTGTTCTGGCCACACTCAGATGGATGCCCTGTTGTCCCCTGGGGAATCACAAAAGATAGCCAACCTCAGTTTGCTAGGCAGTAACTCCTAGAAAGTGCTATAAAGCCATGTCTTGTTGTGTGTGTGTGTGCACGTGTGTGTGTGCTCAGTCACTAAGTACTGTCCAACTCTTTTGTGACTCCATAGACTGTAACCCGCCAGGTTTTTCTGTCCATGGGATTTCCCCAGCAAGAATACTGGAGTGGGTTGCCATTTCCTTCTCCAGGGAATCTTCCCGACCCAGGATTCAAACCCACGTCTCCTGCCTGAGTCTCCTGCATAGGCAGGCAGATTCTTTACCACTTGAACCACCTGCGAAGGGCCGTTTTTAATGTGTTTTATTTTTAAAAATTTATTGCAAAGTATATCATATATGCATAGAAAGTGCACAAATTGTTAAATATACAGGTCAGTGGGCTAGCATAAAGTAAATACCATGTGAATAGATTACTACCAGCACCCCAGAAGCCCCTTCACACACGCTCCCAATAATTACTCCCTAGGTCCTCCCCAAAGGTAACCACTATCCTGACTTCTCATACAATAGTTTAGTTTTAGGTATTCAAATTTTACAGAAGTGGAATTATATGTGTGTGTGTATATGAATGAGGCCATGTGTGTATGTTCTTATGTCTGCTTTCTTTTCTTCTGCTGGGTTTTGTTGCTGTAGCTGTGCCACACTCGTTTTCATTACTATAGTGTATGCCGCTGTATGAAGGTATCACAAGTTGTCATTCTCCTATTGGCGGACAAATGTTGTTTCTGATCTGTGACTGTTGTGCAAAATGCGGCTGTGAATATTCCTATGCATGTCCTTTAGGTGTGTGTGCGCACATTTCCGCTGAGCATCAGCTAGGAGTGCGCGACTGGGCCACGCACACAGTGTGCCTGCTTGACTGTTTTGACTGCACGCAAATCGTTATCAAAGTAGTGTGGGTGAGCCGCCACTGTACTACGTCCTTATCGACCAGCGGAACTGTCTAACATGAGCACTGATTCTTCGTATTTCTTTTTCTCTTTTGTGTGTCTGCCCTCCGCTTTTACCAAAACTCAAGGCCTTCTGGAGGATGAGGTGAGTGAAAGTGACATTGCTGTCAGCTGGATCCAGGTGCTTTATCTCCTGCGCTGGCTCCTCCCAGCCGGGAGGAGCTACCCCACGTCCCAGGTCAGGGGCAGAAGCCAGGAGGACCCCATGCCCGAGGGGCGGTGGCCGGGAGGAGCTACCCCACGTCCGAGGTCATGGGAGGCGGCCGAGAGTGCCAGGCTGCGACAGCGCAGGAGCAGCCAAGAGGAGCTACCCCAGCCCGAGGCTAGGGGCGGCAGCCAGGAGGAGCTACCCCACATCCGAGGTCAGGGGTGGTGGCCGAGAGGAGCAACCTCACTTCCAAGGAGTGGTAGGTGCGCGGGCGCAGGAGGGCCTAGAGGAGCTACTCCACGTTCAAGGTCAGGAGGGGCAGTGGTGAGGAGATACCCCTCATCCAAGGTAAGGAGCAGCGGCTGCGCTTTGCTGGAGCAGCGGTGAAGAGATACCCCACATCCAAGGTAAGAGAAACCCAAATAAGACGGTAGGTGTTGCAAGAGGGCATCAGAGGGCAGACACACTGAAACCATAATCAAGAAAACTAGTCAATCTAATCACAAGGATCACAGCCTTGTCTAACTCAGTGAAACTAAGCCATGCCCTGTGGGGCCACCCAAGACAGGTGGGCATGGTGGAGAAGTCTGACAGAATGTGGTCCACTGAAGAAGGGAATGGCAAATCACTTCAGTATTCTTGCCTTGAGAACCCCATAAACAGTATGAAAACAGATAGGATACTGAAAGATGAACTCCCAGTCTGGTAGGTGCCCAATATGCTACTGGAGATCAGTGGAGAAATAACTCCAGAAAAAATGAAGGGATGGAGCCAAAGCAAAAACAATACCCAGTTGTGGATGCGACTGGTGACAGAAGCAAGGTCTGATGCTGTAAAGAGCAATATTGCACAGGAACCTGGAATGTCAGGTCCATGAATCAAGGCAAATTGGAAGTGGTCAAACAGGAGATGGCAAGAGTGAATGTTGACATTCTAGGAATCAGCAAACTAAAATGGACTGGAATGGGTGAATTTAACTCAGATGACCATTATATCTACTACTGCGGGCAGGAATCACTTAGAAGAAATGGAGTAGCCATCATGGTCAACAAAAGAGTCCGAAATGCAGTACTTGGATGCAATCTCAAAAACGACAGAGTGATCTCTGTTCGTTTCCAAGGCAAACCATTCAATATCACAGTAATCCAAGTCTATGGCCCCACCAGTAACCCTGAAGAAGCTGAAGTTGAACGGTTCTATGAAGACCTACAAGACCTTTTAGAACTAACACCCCCAAAAGATGTCCTTTTCATTATAGGGGACTGGAATGCAAAAGTAGGACGTCAAGAAACACCTGGGGTAACAGGCAAATTTGGCCTTGGAATACGGAGTGAAGCAGGGCAAAGGCTAATAGAGTTTTGCCAAGAGAACGCACTGGTCATAGCAAACACCCTCTTCCAACAACACAAGACAAGACTCTACACGTGGACATCACCAGATGGTCAACACTGAAATCAGATTGATTATAGTCTTGGCAGCCAAAGATGGAGAAGCTCTATACAGTCAACAAAAACAAGACTGGGAGCCGACTGTGGCTCAGATCGTGAGCTCCTTATTGCCAAATTCAGACTGAAATTGAAGAAAGTAGGGAAAACCACTAGACCATTCAGGTATGACCTAAATCAAATCCCTTATGACTATATAGTGGAAGTGAGAAATAGATTTAAGGGACTAAATCTGATAGATAGAGTGCCTGATGAACTATGGACTGAGGTTCGTGACATTGTACAAGAGACAGGGATCAAGACCATCCCCGTGGAAAAGAAATGCAATAAACCAAAATGGCTGTCTGGGGAGGCCTTACAAATAGCTGTGAAAAGAAGAGAAACGAAAGCAAAGGAGAAAAGGAAAGATATAAGCATCTGAATGCAGAGTTCCAAAGAATAGCAAGAAGAGATAAGAAAGCCTTCCTCAAATGCAAAGAAATACAGGAAAACAACAGAATGGGAAAGACTAGAGATCTCTTCAAGAGAATTAGAGATACCAAGGGAATATTTCATGCAAAGATGGGCTCGATAAAGGACAGAAATGGTATGGACCTAACAGAAGCAGAAGATATTAAGAAGAGGTGGCAAGAATACACAGAAGAACTGTACAAAAAAGATCTTCACGACCCAGATAATCACAATAGTGTGATCACTCACCTAGAGCCAGACATCCTGGAATGTGAAGTCAAGTGGGCCTTAGGAAGCATCACTATGAACAAAGCTAGTGGAGGTGATGGAATTCCAGTTGAGCTATTTCAAATCCTGAAAGATGATGCTGTGAAAGTGCTGTACTCAATATGCCAGCAAATTTGGAAAACTCAGCAGTGGCCACAGAACTGGAAAAGGTCAGTTTTCATTCCAATCCCAATGAAAGGCAATGCCAAAGAGGGCTCAAACTACCGCACAATTGCACTCATCTCACACGCTAGTAAAGTGATGCTCAAAATTCTCCAAGCCAGGCTTCAGCAATACGTGAACCGTGAACTTCCAGATGTTCAAGCTGGTTTTAGAAAAGGCAGAGGAACCAGAGATCAAATTGCCAACATCTGCTGGATCACGGAAAAAGCAAGAGAGTTCCAGAAAAACATCTATTTCTGCTTTATTGACTATGCCAAAGCCTTTGACTGTGTGGATCACAATAAGCTGTGGAAAATTCTGAAAGAGATGGGAATACCAGACCACCTCACCTGCCTCTTGAGAAACCTATATGCAGGTCAGGAAGCAACAGTTAGAACTGGACAGGGAACAACAGACTGGTTCCAAATAGGAAAAGGAGTACGTCAAGGCTGTATATTGTCACCCTGCTTATTTAACTTATATGCAGAGTACATCATGAGAAACGCTGGGCTGGAAGAAGCACAAGTTGGAATCAAGATTGCCGGGAGAATGG
>NW_011495081.1:8226048-8228919 GCF_000754665.1 Bison bison bison | reverse complement strand
AAAGCTGAGCACGAAGAATTGATGCTTTTGAACTGTGTTGTTGGAGAAGACTCTTGAGAGTCCCTTGGACTGCAAGGAGATCCAACCAGTCCATTCTGAAGGATATCAGCCCTGGGTGTTCTTTGGAAGGAATGATGGTAAAGCTGAAACTCCAGTACTTTAGCCACCTCATGTGAAGAGTTGACTCATTGGAAAAGACTCTGATGCTGGGAGGGATTGGGGGCAGGAGGAGAAGGGGACGACAGAGGATGAGATGGCTGGATGGCATCACTGACTCGATGGACATGAGTCTGAGTGAACTCCGGGAGTTGGTGATGGACAGGGAGGCCTGGCGTGCTGTGATTCATGGGGTTGCTAAGAGTCAGACATGACTCTACTGACTGAACTGAACTGAGTGGCTGGAATGAACTGAACTGAATGGTTTTAGAACACAGCTGCAAATTCTTTGTACAGGATGATTATCCCATCAAGCAATGAGGTTTATGTCTCCTCCCCTTGAATCTGGGAAGGCTGTGACTGTCTTAGCCAATAGAGTATGAGAGATGTGAAGATATGTTTGAGTTCCAAGGATAATTCATCAATAGCCATGGAGATTTCATGTCATTCTTGGAGCCTTGTGCTGCTCTATTGAAAGTCTTCCAGGACTTCCCCAGTGGTCCACTGGCTAAGAATTCACCTTCCAGTGCAGGGGATATGGGATTGATCCTTGGTCTGGGAACTGAGATCACATATGCTGCAGGACAACTAAGCCCAAACACGGCAATTAGAGAAAGCCCATGTGCTGCAACTACACGCAGTCTAGAGCCCTTGCTCCACAACAAGAGGAGCTCTCTCGTACCGTGACATAGACTCAGTGCAATCAAAAAAAGAAAAAGGTCTGCCTATCACAAAACCAACATACTGTGGAGAGGTTACATGTTGGTGTCAACAGTTCCAGCTGAGCCAAAGCCAGCCCAGGCAACAGGTATATGTAAATCAAGAAGCTTCCAGATGACTCCAGCCCCAGCCATTCCAATCTTCCTAGCTAAAGCTCATACATGCAGGAACAGTGACAAGCTGTCCCACCATACCTTCTGTAAATTCCTAACCTGCAGAAGACATGAACAGGAAAAAAATATGGTGACTGTTTTATGTCATTAAGTTTAGGATAGTTTGTTACATGACAGTATATAACTGAAAGAGATGCATCAGTTCAGTTCAGTCGCTCAGTTGTGTCCGACTCTTTGTGACCCCATGAACCACAGCACGCCAGGCCTCCCTGTCAATCACCAACTCCTGGAGTCCACCCAAACCTATGTCCATTGAGTCAGTGATGCCATCCAATCATCTCATCCTCTGTCGTCCCCTTCTCCTCTGGCCCTCAATCTTTCCCAGCATCAGGGTCTTTTCCAATGAGTCAACTCAGCATCAGGTGGCCAAAGTATTGGAGTTTCAGCTTCAACATCAGTCCTACCAATGAACACCCAGGACTGATCTCCTTTAGGATGGATTTGTTGGATCTCCTTGCAGTCCAAGGGACTCTCAAGAGTCTTCTCCAACAACACAGTTCAAAAGCATCAATTCTTCTGTGCTCAGCTTTCTTTATAGTCCAACTCTCACGTCCATATATGACCACTGGAAAAACCATAGCCTTGACTAGACGGACATTTGTTGGCAAAATAATGTCTCTGCTTTTTAATATGCTGTCTGCTGCTGCTAAGTCACTTCAGTTGTGTCCAACTCTGTGCGACCCCATAGATGGCAGCCCACCAGGCTGCCCCATCTCTGGGATTCTCAAGGCAATAACACTGGAGTGGGTGGCCATTTCCTTCTCCAATGCATGAAAGTGAAAAGTGAAAGTGAAGTCGCTCAGTCATGTCCGACCCTCAGTGACCCCATGGACTGCAGCCTTCTAGGCTCCTCCTTCCATGGGATTTTCCAGGCAACTTTGTTGGCAAAGTAATGTCTCTGCTTTTCAATATGCTATCTAGGTTGGTCATAACTTTCCTTCCAAGGAGTAAGCGTCTTTTAATTTCATGGCTGCAGTCACCATCTGCAGTGACTTTGGAGCCCCCCAGAATGAAGTCTGACACTGTTTCCACTGTTTCCCCATCTATTTCCCATGAAGTGATGGGACCAGATGCCATGATCTTCGTTTTCTGAATGTTGAGCTTTAAGCCAACTTTTTCACTCTCCTCTTTCACTTTTATCAAGAGGCTTTTTAGTTCCTCTTCACTTTCTGCCATAAGGGTGGTGTCATCTGCATATCTGAAGTTGTTGACATTTCTCCCGGCAATCTTGATTCCAACTTGTGCTTCTTCCAGCCCAGCGTTTCTCATGATGTACTCTGCATATAAGTTAAATAAGCAGGGTGACAATATACAGCCTTGACGTACTCCTTTTCCTATTTGGAACCAGTCTGTTGTTCCCTGTCCAGTTCTAACTGTTGCTTCCTGAACTGCATACAAATTTCTCAAGAGGCATCTATCAGGTGGTCTGGTATTCCCATCTCTTTCAGAATTTTCCACAGTTTATTGTGATCCACACAGTCAAAGGCTTTGGCATAGTCAATAAAGCAGAAATAGATGTTTTTCTGGAACTCTCTTGCTTTTTCCGTGATCCAGCAGATGTTGGCAATTTGATCTCTGGTTCCTCTGCCTTTTCTAAAACCAGCTTGAACATCTGGAAGTTCACGGTTCACGTATTGCTGAAGCCTGGCTTGGAGAATTTTGAGCATCACTTTACTAGCGTGTGAGATGAGTGCAATTGTGCGGTAGTTTGAGCCCTCTTTGGCATTGCCTTTCATTGGGATTGGAATGAAAACTGACCTTTTCCAGTTCTGTGGCCACTGCTGAGTTTTCCAAATTTGCTGGCATATTGAGTGCAGCACTT
>NW_011495081.1:8225292-8225948 GCF_000754665.1 Bison bison bison | reverse complement strand
CTTGCTATTCTTTGGAACTCTGCATTCAGATGCTTATATCTTTCCTTTTCTCCTTTGCTTTCGTTTCTCTTCTTTTCACAGCTATTTGTAAGGCCTCCCCAGACAGCCATTTTGGTTTATTGCATTTCTTTTCCACGGGGATGGTCTTGATCCCTGTCTCTTGTACAATGTCACGAACCTCAGTCCATAGTTCATCAGGCAATCTATCTATCAGATTTAGTCCCTTAAATCTATTTCTCACTTCCACTATATAGTCATAAGGGATTTGATTTAGGTCATACCTGAATGGTCTAGTGGTTTTCCCTACTTTCTTCAATTTCAGTCTGAATTTGGCAATAAGGAGCTCACGATCTGAGCCACAGTCGGCTCCCAGTCTTGTTTTTGTTGACTGTATAGAGCTTCTCCATCTTTGGCTGCCAAGACTATAATCAATCTGATTTCAGTGTTGACCATCTGGTGATGTCCACATGTAGAGTCTTGTCTTGTGTTGTTGGAAGAGGGTGTTTGCTATGACCAGTGCGTTCTCTTGGCAAAACTCTATTAGCCTTTGCCCTGCTTCACTCCGTATTCCAAGGCCAAATTTGCCTGTTACCCCAGGTGTTTCTTGACTTCCTACTTTTGCATTCCAGTCCCCTATAATGAAAAGGACATCTTTT
>NW_011495081.1:8222364-8224154 GCF_000754665.1 Bison bison bison | reverse complement strand
GCGCAGGGCAGCCAAGAGGAGCTACCCTACGTCCGAGGTCAGGGGCGGCGGCCGGGAGGAGCAAACCCACGTCTAAGTAGCGGTGGCTGCGCGGGCGCAGGAGGGCCTAGAGGAGATATTCCACGTCAAGGTCAGGAGGGGCCGCGGTGAGGAGATACCCCTTGTCCAAGGTAAGGAGCAGTGGCTGTGCTTTGCTGGAGCAGCCATGAAGAAATACCCCATGTCCAATGTAAAAGAAACCCAAGTAAGACGGTAGGTGTTGCAAGAGGGCATCAGAGGGCAGACACACTGAAACCATACTCACAGAAAACTAGTCAATCTAATCACACTAGGACCACACCCTTGTCTAACTCAATGAAACTAAGCCATGCTGGTGGGGCTACCCAAGACAGGCGGGTCGTGGTGGAGAGCTCTGACAGAATGTGGTTCAGTCATTCAGTCATGTCCAACTCTTTGTGATCCCATGGACTGTAGCACACCTGGCTTCCCTGTCCATCACCAACTCCCGGAGCTTACTCAAACTCATGTCCATCTAGTCAGGGATGCCACACAACCATCTCATCCTCTGTCATCCCCTTTTCCTCCTGCCCTCAATCTTTCCTAGCATCAGGGTCTTTTCCAATGAGTCAGTTCTTCTAATCAGGTGGCCAAAGTATTGGAGTTTCAGCTTTAGCATCAGTCCTTCCAATGAATATTCAGGACTGATCTCCTTTAGAATGGACTGGCTGGATCTCCTTGCAGTCCAAGGGACTCTCAAGAATCTTCTCCAACACCATAGTTCAAAAGCATCAATTCTTCAGTGCTCAGCTTTCTTTATAGTCCATACATGACTATATATCCATACATGACTACTAGACAAACCATAGCTTTGACTAGATGGACCTTTGTTGGTCAAGTAATGTCTCTGCTTTTTAATATGCTGTCTAGGTTGACCATAGCTTTCCTTCCAAGGAGCTACTGTGTGTACTGTGTTAGTCGCTCAGTCATGTCCAACTCTTTGCCACTGCATGGACTGTAGTCCACCAGGCTTCTCTGTCCGTGGAATTCTCTAGGCAAGAATACTGGAGTGGATTGCCATTCCCTTCTCCAGGGGAACTTCCCAATCCAGGAATTGAACCCTGGTCTCCTGCCTCACAGGCAGATTATTTACCGTTTGAGCTACAGGGAAATCCTGGAACAAGTGCCTTTTAATTTCATGGTTGCAGTCACCATTTGCAGTGATTTTGGAGCCCAGAAAAATAAAGTCAGCCACTGTTTCCACGATTTCCCCATCTATTTGCCATGAAGTGATGGGACTGGATGCCATGATCTTAGTTTTCTGAATGTTGAGCTTTAAGCGAACTTTTTCACTCTCCTCTTCCACTTCCATCAAGAGGCTCTTTAGTTCTTCGATTTCTGTCATAAGGGTGGTGTCATCTGAATATCTGAAGTGATTGATATCTCTCCCAGCAATCTTGATTCCAGCTTGTGCTTCATCCAGCCAGGCATTTTGCATGGTGTACTCTGCATATAAGTTAAATATGCAGGATGACAATATACAGGCTTGACGTACTCCTTTCCCTATTTGGAACCAGTCTGTTCCATGTCCAGTTCTAACTGTTGCTTCTTGACCTGCATACAGATTTCTCAGGAGGCAGGTCAGGTGGTCTGGTATTCCCATCTCTTTCAGAATTTTCCACAGTTTATTGTGATCCACACAGTCAAAAGCTTTGGTGTAGTCAATAAAACAGAAATAGATGTTTTTCTGGAACTCTCTTGCTTTTTTCATGATCCAGTGAATGTTGGCAATT
>NW_011495081.1:8218088-8222160 GCF_000754665.1 Bison bison bison | reverse complement strand
TTCCAGTCCTGTGGCCACTGCTGAGTTTTCCAAATTTGCTGGCATATTGAGTACAGCACTTTCACAGTATCATCTTTTAGGATTTGAAATAGCTTAATTGGAATTCCATCACCTCCACTAGCTTTGTTTGTAGTGATGCTTCCTAAGGCCCACTTGACTTCACATTCCAGGATGTCTGGCTCTAGGTGAGTGATCACACCGTTGTGGTTATCTGGGTCATGACGATCTTTTTTTCATAGTTTGCTGTATATTCTTGCCACCCCTCCTAATATCTTCTGCTTCTGTTAGGTTCATACCATTTCTGTCCTTTACTGGGCCCATCTTTGCAAGAAATGTTCCCTGGGTATCTCTAATTTTCTTTAAGAGATTTCTAGTTTTTCCCATTCTATTGTTTTCCTCTATTTCTTTGCACTGATCACTGAGGAAGGCTTTCTTATCTCTCCTTGATATTCTTTGGAACTCTGCATTCAAATGGGTATATCTTTCCTTTCCTCCTTTGCCTTTAGCTTTTCTTCTTTTCTCAGCTATTTGTAAGGTCTCCTCAGACAACCCGTTTTGCCTTTTTGCATTTCTTTTTCTTGGGGATGGTGTTGATCACGGCCTCCTGTACAATGTCATGAACCTCCATCTATAGTTCTTCAGGCACTCTATCAGATGTAATCCCTTGAATCTATTTGTCATTTCTACTATATAAATAAGGGATTTGATTTAGGTCACCCCTGAATGGTCTGGTAGTTTTCCCTACTTTCTTCAATTTCAGTCTGAATTTGGCAATAAGGAGTTCATGATCTGAGCCACCGTTAGTTCCTGGTCTTGTTCTTGCTGACTATATAGAGCTTCTCCATCTTTGGCTGCAAAGAATATAATCAATCTGATTTCGGTATTGACCATCTGGTAATGTCCATGTGTAGAGTCCATTATACCTTAAATCTGTAAAACCATCATACCTTAAATTTCTTTGTCTATTTTGCCAGTTATGAAGATCATTTATTTTAGTTAAGAATCTTTAGGTTGCAAGGAACAAAAAGTTACCAAGCTAGCTTAGAAAAAGACATCAGTTAATTTATTATAAGGATGCAATGTTATCTCCCAGAACACCCCAAAGACATCACCATTGTCCTGTTGTGTGCAGTGCCTGTGGATGCTAACAGGTTAATGAGGCAAATGTCCCCACTGACCTATCTCTGCAGCTGGGCAGTGATGCCTTATCCCTGAAGGCCCTTGGGGAGCGCCAGTGGAGGGAAAGCAGAGCACTGAGGCAGTTTTATCCCACATAATAAATAGGAGGCCAAAGTGTGGAGATAGTTGTGTCTCCCCTGGTGGGAGCTAGAACACTGAGGATGTAGGGCCACTGCTAGGAGCAGTCTCTCCCATCCCTAAACACAGGAGTATCTAGTCTCAAGGGGCTTCATAGATCTTTCTCCCCTGCATCCCTCAGGCTGACTCTGGCTAGCCCCAGCCCAGCAGATGCGGTAATTCATCCATTCCACAGATATATGTTGATTCTCTTGGTTGTGCCTGGCACTGTGACAGAGAACACTACATTCAGGGGCCTGATAAGATGAAAAATTCTTTGACTTGGGATCCAGGAGCCCTGATTCTGCCACTTATTCACTAAGTGACTTTGGACATATACTCAGTCTTCACTGGGCCTCAGTTTCCCCATCAGTCCAATCAGGGCCTTGACCTTGAAGATTGCTAAACCCCCTACAGAACCCCGAGAAGAAAGACAATTCTGGCGCACCAGGCTCTCCTAAAATTTCAGTCCTCAACCTCGAGTTTTTATTTTCTGTCTTTTGCCTTTACTGCTGGCTGGCTTACTCTTGCTGTAATTTATTTAACTGAGCCATGCCGAGCAGTTTGGAACTGAGTTTGCATGAATCACTGTCCATAAAATCAAGTTAAGTGGATTTCATTCCACACAGTGCACCTGTGTATATACTCGGGGAGAAGAAGCTGGATTTTCTTGGCTCTTGCAGACCAGTGTTGGAATTGCTTCTTTATAGATATAGCATTCATCCTGTATTTATAGTCCATTGTTATAACAGCCTCCTTCAGAGACCTGAAAGTAAAGTGTTGGATGCAATTTTTCCTTCAGATCATTTTATATAGCTGTCCTGTTTCTCTATCTAGCTGGAAATACTGACATTGATTTACTCTATTTTATCAGAGTTGGCAAATATCAGATTCAACTTCATTCAGTCATTCAACAACTATTTATTGAGTGCTATGTGAAGTCATACTGAGCTAGGTATAGGAGTGGGGGTCAAGGGGAGTGTCCTGCTGCTCAAAGACCCTACAAACTATGAAGTTTTAAGTAACGACAATGCAAGAGAATGTTTCCAGGCAGAAAATGGGAAATTTGCTATGTTGCGTGGAAGCAGAGACCATCGAAGGTGAGTGATCTGGGGAGGATTACGGAGAGTTTGGGGAGGATATTGAGCTTGGGAGGGGGATTTCTGTTTGGACCACTGCCCACATTTCCTTCCTCCCCAGCTCCATCCAACAGAACCTGCACCAAAATAATTTCAGTTTACCGTTTTGTAAGAGGATATGATTAAAAAAGAGAAAGATTTTGAGTGGAGATGAGCATTTTTATAGGAAAAAATAATGCCCAGAGGGTCTGCTCTGGTGCTTGTGAAAATACTTTTTTGGAGCCAGAATGAAGGATTATAAAGGGATTTATTTCATTTTGTAACACAGCCAAAAGCACCGGCAGACTGTGACTAAAATGGCGGTGCGAGGGACTGGCTATTTGGATCTTTGTTCTTATATTCTACCTTGATAGAAAACAAGCAATTTTTACTCTGCCACAGAATAAACATTTTACAGTTTTCCAGGTCGATTTCAAGTGATTTTGGAAATTCTATGACCTTGACCCCTGGGACTCTGGGAGATTTATTGGGATGTTGGGGAAAAGCACAGTGGGGCCTCCCACCTCCACTGACACTATGCTTATGGCCATCTGGTCTTTTTGAGAAAATGGGGTCACTTCAGGGCACTCAAAGCCAGTGCTCTGGGACAACCCGGAGGGATGGCGTCGGGAGGGAGGTGGGAGGGGGGTTCAGGATGGGGGAACACGTGTACCCATGAGTGATTCTTGTTGATGTATGGCAAAAACCAGCACAATATTTAAAGTAATTAGCCTCCAATTAAAATTAATTAATTAATTTTTTTTTAAAGAAAAAAAAGTGAGGGGGGGGGTGGAAAAAGACTTTAAGCTTTGGATGCACCCAGGCTGCAAGAAAATTTGCTTTGCTTACTGGCTTCTGTATGTTGTGCTTTCTTAAGTTGAGACACACCCACATTTCCAGGCAACCATTTAGGAATTCTGTATTTCCAGAAGGTGCTGAAGCCTGAGTAGTCTCTGCCCTGGACAGAGACCCTGAACAGCACCACTTCTGCCCTGAAGGAGTAACACAGTGGTCTACACAGCCATGCTGTCCCAGGGAAATACATTGTGAGTCATGTATGTGATTTTCTTTTATAAGGAAGAATTTACTATTTTTTAAAAAATATTTATTTATTTATTTGCTGTGCTGGGTCCTAGTTGTGGGGTCTTCAGTCTTCATTATGGCATATGAGATCTTTAGTTGTGGCATGTGGGAGCTAGTTCCCTGACCAGGGATCTAACCAGGACCCCCTTCCTTGGGAGCACAGAGTCTTAGCCATTGGGCCACCAAGGAAGTCCCCATGTATGTAATTTAAAAATTTCTAGTAGCTATATAAAAAACTAAAATGAAATAGGTGAGTTTAATTATATTTATTTGACCCAATATATCTAAAATATGAAGATTTCATCATATAATCAATAGGAAAATGATTCAGATATTTTCATTCTTTTTTATTCATACTCAGTCTTCAGAGTCTCATGTGTATTTTACGCTTTGCTGCTGCTGCTGCTAAGTCACTTTAGTCGTGTCCGACTCTGTGTGACCCCATAGACGGCAGCCCACCAAGCTCCCCCGTCCCTGGGATTCTCCAGGCAAGAACACTGGAGTGGGTTGCCATTTCCTTCTCCAATGCATGAAAGTGAAAGTGAAGTCACTCAGTCGTATCCGACTCCTAGCGA
>NW_011495081.1:8202463-8217988 GCF_000754665.1 Bison bison bison | reverse complement strand
TGTCCAGAGTTCTTCCACAGACTCCTTGAAGCCCTGGAGGGTCTTTTCTTTTAAACTTTGTAGGCAATAAAGAGCCCGGCATGCTTTTTTTTTTTTTTTGCCTACACAATGACACCCCACTCCAGTACTCTTGCCTGGAAAATCCCATGGATGGAGGAGCCTGGAAGGCTGCAGTACATGGGGTCGCTGAGGGTTGGACACAACTGAGCAACTTCATTTTCACTTTTCACTTTCATGCATTGGAGAAGGAAATGGCAACCCACTCCAGTGTTCTTGCCTGGAGAATCCCAGAGACGGGGGAACCTGGTGAGCTGCCGTCTGTGGGGTTGCACGGAGTCGGACACGACTGAAGTGACTTAGCAGCAGCAGCAGGAATAGCTCGCTAGTTAGCCCTTCAGCTGTGTAATTGTCTCTGTTGCTCTCTGAGATGGAGGCTGGTACATTTCAGGGGCCTTCCATTGGGGTGCCCATCACCCCTCACCCCTGTTTATGCTACATTCACACCTTGTCTGTGTTTCATGCTCTGGCACTTTCCGTACTTTCTTTATCCTTTCAAAACTTTCCTTTCCTGGGTTCCTTTTCCCTCAGAATCCTACAAAGGGTTTAGAGGATGATGAAAGTAAGGACTAACAGTCAAAATAGACTGTGGGACTCTTTCTGGGTACTTGCACACATGAACCCACTTCAAAATTACAATCCTCTTGCAGATGGTGAGTGGCAGTGGGTGTGGATGGCAAAGCACTGGAACTGGAAAAAATTCAGAGAGCTTCTAGTGTGATGTTTTGGTTTTGAATTTGAGGTAAAATTTGTATAATATAAAATTAATCTTTTAAAGTATACAATTCAGGGCAGTTAGTATGTTCACAATGTTGTGTAACCATCACCTCTATCCAGTTCTAAAACATTTCCGTCACTTCAAAGGAAACAGCAAAATTGAGCAGAAAGTCCACAGTTCCCATTTACCCTGTTCCCACACACGCACAGCCTTCTCCACTATGGATATCCCACACTACAGGGGACCACTTGTTACAATTAGTGAAGCTGCATTGATATCATTATCACCAAAGTCCAGAGTTTGTATTAGGGTTCTCTCTTCATGTTGTACATTCTATGGAATTTGACACATGTACAATGACATGTATCCACCACCGTAGTAACATACAGAATAGTTTTAGTGCCCTAAAACTCCTCTGTGTTCCCCCTCATTGTGGTTTTGATTTGCATTTCCCTAATGACGAATGACGCTCAGCACTAGTCTAGTGGTTTTTAAGCAGTGCCTCCATAAGACCCCTGAAGGGCTGCCATGGTGAGGAAGAGAAGGCCAAGCATATAGCAGTGGTACTCAAGGCCCCCAAGCCTTCTCCTGCCACAGTCATCCCCTTTGTGTCTATTTGACACTGACTTTGCATTGAATATTTCATCAAGCAAAGGGCTCTAAAGCTAATGTAAATTTGACAGTCACTTACCTGGTCCTACATTTTCTACATCTTCATTTATCATATGATGAAACTGAAATCACAAGAAGCAAAAGATGTTTAGCTAGTGTCTTGAAATTGAAAACCAGTAGTAGAGCCCTCTTTTTGACTTCTGGGCCCATTGTCTTTCTTTTTTTTTTTTAATATTTGAGTCAGATCTTAGTTGTGACACATGGATTCTCTAGTTGTGAAGCGAGGGCTTCAATAGTTGTGGCACTTGGGCTCCAGAGGGTGGGGGCTTCAGTAGGGTGGCACACAGGCTTTCTAGCTGTGGCATGTGGGCTCTGGAGCACTTTGGGCTCAGTAGTTGCGGTGTGGGCTTAGTTGCTCCAAGCCATGTGGGATCTTAGTTCCCTGATTAGGTTTTGAATCCATGTCCCCTGCATTGCAGGGCAGATTCTTAACCACTGGACCATCAGGGAAGTCCCCAGTCTTATGACTATACCACCTGCCGTTAATAACAAGAAGAATAATGATAATTACCACATAGGAAATACTTACCACGTGACAGGCACTCTGGTAAGCACTGTCAAGTCTCTTAATAACACTATGAGGTTCACGCCAACATGAGATATATGTCTTCACCATGGGTTGTAAAATCCCTCTTCCCCTCCATAGCTGTGCTCCAGCCATGTGACATTCCTGTCGCTCCGTGTGAAGGCAAGTATGTTCTGACCTCAAGGCCTCCTCCGCCCTGCTCTTTTGTCCTCCTTCATGATAAACTCTTACATTATAGTTTTTGTAGATCTTTCAATGACAGATCATTGGTTTTTCTCAAAAGCTCCTGTAGTAGGTATTGATGTATGTGTTAGTCATTCAATCGTGTCCAGCTCTCTGTGACCCCATGGACTATAGCCTGCCAGGCTCCTCTGTCCATGGAATTCTCCAGGCGAGAATACTGGAGTGGGTTGCCATTTCCCTCTCCAATGTGAATTTTAGTAGTAGTATTTTAGTTGCTAAGTCATGTCTGACTGTTGCGATCCCACAGATTGTAGCCTGCCAGGTTCCTCTGTCCATGGGATTCTCCAGGAAAGAATACTGGAATGGGTTGCCATTTCCTTCTCCAAGTAGGCATTGATACCTCTTTTTAAAATTAAGGAAATTAAGCAGAATCAGTTGTTTAAGATCAAGCACATCTCCACATTCATGTTTGTTCATTATTTTTAAAAATGTTTTAAAATCTCTATTTTGTGCCAGGCACTGTGGATAGGTATTATATGGGATAAAAAGGTAAAATAGAAATGCTTGCTCTGAAGGAGTTTACAGATTAGTCAGAGAAGTGAAATGGAAATATGAACACAAGCTAAGAATTCAAACTGCTATACACAAGAATGCCCAAGTGCAAAGATTTCGTTAGAGCTAGGTTCATCTGCATACAAAGCCAAATCCCATAATAACAGTGGCATAAATAAAACATTTATTGCTTTGTCACCTAAAGGAGGTCTGGAGGTTAACAGACCTCTGACTCTGGGATCATCAGAGACCCAGACTCCTCCTATCCTGCTCTACCACCCTAGAGCGTGGCTTCCATATTCATAATTCAAGATGATGCTGGACTGCCAGCCAGTCTACTTGAGTCCAGGCAGTAGACAGGAGGAAAAGAAGAAGGGCTAAAATACAGCATTTCCCAGCTAAGTCAATTTCCTCCAGGCAACCTTCCCAGAGGCCCCATTTACTATTTCTGTTTATCTCACTAACTAAAGATGTTCTCCTGACCTCAGTTAATTGCTGGGGAAGCCGGGAAATGATATTCTTTATCTTTTTTGTTACACCAAAGTAAAATAGGGATACTATTCTAAAGAATAAGGGGAGAATGGAGCCTATCACAGCCTTTTATCAGAAAAGTGAAAGTGAAAGTTGTTCAGCCGTCTCCGGTTCTTTGCGACCCCATGGAATAGTTCGTGGAATTCTCCAGGCCAGAATATTGGAGTGGATTCCCTTCTCCAGGGGATCTTTCCAACCCAGAGATTGAACCTAGGTCTCCTGCATTGCAGGTGCATTCTTAGCCATCTGAGCCACCAGGGAAGCCCTTTTTAGCGGAAGCACCTTTTAATAGTAAAATTAATGTAAATATCTATAAATGGTCATTGGCTCAGCAAATTAACGGATTTATTAACATCATTTGTGCTTATATGTTACAGTGTTTTGAAGAATATTTAATGACATGGTAAAATGTTTATGATACTACATTGAGTGAAAAAAATTACTGTTGTTCTAAGAAAACAAGATACATAAGAACCATAAAAGAGGAATAGCTACTTGATGATATAAAAGAATTCTGGTACTGTACTTGTCTTTTAAAAGCGTCCTTATCATCTGGTGATATATTTAGTGATGAAAAATATAATGTCTGGAATATGCTTCATAAATGAAGGAGGATAAAAGGTTGGTGGGGGAATATAGATAAAACAAGAGTGGCCGTATGTTGATAATTGTTGAAGCTGTGAATAGATAAATGGAGGTTTGTGATCCTATTCTTTTCTTTTATGCATGTTTGAAATTTTCCATAATAAACAAATTTAAGGATAAAGTATAAGTCATTTAACCTCTGTCTCATTTCTCAAATGGACTAATAATAGTAATTAGCTTGCAGGGTGGCATGGAGATTAAATGAAATGAGAGGGTATATAAAAATACTTGCACATGAGTAAAGGCAGTCAGAAATGCCAATTACTCTCGTAAGGATGTAGCTGGCATAAAGCCAAGTTAGAGACACAAGCCAGATTCTCCAAATCTTTATCCCTGCGGTCTTTCACCCCCTCCCCACCACCTTTGACTTGATACTAACACTAGCTAATGAGAATTAAGTGTTAGGCAAGTTCTAAGCTGATCAGGGGCATTATTGATTCACAGCAACCCTAGAAGGCAGGTACTACTATCCCATTTGATAGATGAAGAAACTGAGGCACTCCCTAAGCTCCCCAGGGAGTGGCAAGAGGTGCTGGCACAGCTCAGCTGTTCACAGCCAAGGCTGAGGCAGGTTCTATGATAAGTTCTCCCAGACTCCCAATACCACCCCTGTAGGTACCCACCTTCTTGATCTATACATGAGGTCAATACGACCATTGTCACCCCTTTTACTGCCACAGGCTGGGTCACAGTCAAGGCACTCCACCAACTGGCCGTGCAGCCTTGGGTGAATGACTCCTTCCCAGGGCCTCAGAATCCCCTCTGTCCAAGGAAGCAGCTGAACACACTTGTTTCCAAGGGTTCTCTGCCCCTTGTTTTCAGAAGATAAATGTTAATAACATAATAATGACAACAGATAGCCTTTGTTGAGTGCGAAGTATGAACCAGGCATACTGCTAAGCACCTTATAAGCTTTAATTCCTGTAATGCTTACAACAGTCTTTATGAGGCAGGGTCTATTATTATCCCCTTTTTACAAATGAAAAGGTACATTCAGAAAGGGTAAATCACTTGCTCAAGGTCACCAACCTGGTAAGCAGCAAAACTGGGTGTTGAATCCAGGCCCCAGAGTTCAATAAGCAAGAGAAAGCAGCAGATTAAGTGTCACATCATTGCAGCTGTTAAGCAGGCTGCATCCAACTTAGAGTTGCCACACTAAATCCTGAGGTCCCAGACAAAGCCATGGGTCTGTGAAACTCAGGAAAGAAGACCCCAGTACTTCTCCCAAGGGATGAGGAAATGTTCTCGGCCTCCATTGTGAAGATCAGAGGGAACAGGTTTCCAATGCCCCACTTAGGAGACACCTGACAGATGGTCGGATTGCGTGGGCTGGTTTGATCTTATGGGTTCACTATATTTGGGATAGTTTTGATTAGTTCACGCCCAGGGCACTCCAGTTGCCAATTATTTACTATCACCCTGATAGAGAGAAGAATGTCTTGTTTGCAAATATTAATATTTAGTAGTTGGACAATCTTCTCAAAGGAGTTTGGGGATATTCTTAGAAAATGATAGACAGCTCCCTGGCTTGGGTAGATAACCAAGCAATGTGCTTCATGGCCCTTCAAAGTCCTGCAGAGGCCCCAGGATCTCATAAATACTCATAAATGCTGCTAGATCGGTTGCTTGTTTGGAGAACGTGATAAGTCAAAACCAGACCAGAAGAGTTCTGTAGTAGAAACATATTTTTGCCAGTTCACCTTTGCTATTCCCTTGTTCATTTCCTCTATCTTGGTTTTCCTTTGGGGAACTAGCTCTCCCTCCCCACTTACTGTTGGTGGGACTGTTCATCAGGGTGCTCCACCCTCCTGGGCCAAAGGAGGCCCATGTGACCCACGGAGGCTGTTCAGATGCTCACTTGGAATATGAATCCTGAATCAAGACACAGTGACAGAAAACAGCACAGGTGCACCCCAAACAGTGCCTTCAAGAGAGCCACCCTGGTTTCAGATATTTTTGAGACCCAGCCATTTAGCCTTTTTCTTCAATAGTTGTATTTTCTGAAGTTATCCAGAGTCTGTTTCTGATGCTGTAACAAAAGCAACATCAAAAAAAGCCAAACAAACCCGAAACCCCTTACTCACACAGGGGTCAATATCAAATGAATGTCAGGACTTTTTACTTAAAAGCTTTTAATCCTGAAAGACAGACCCTTCCTCCCTGATTCAGCCTCCCCCATCCCCAGAACCCAGGTCCTTCCATTTCCTGCCAGAGCTTCCCGGGTCAGGGTAGAAAAGGGCTCCTGTCAATGTGCTAAGCTTTACCTTGAGGGATGAGTGAGGACACCCTTTAAATTACCTATAAAACCCTTTGATTCACTCAGCAGAGGTTGCCATGGGCAATTTGCTAAGCTTATTGATTATTTTCTGTTTAAATTAAAGTTTGATGTCCTGGAACAGGCTGTGCAGTGTATGGAGTTAATGGAAAAGGTTGAGATCCTGGGGAGAGACACTCGCTGGGGAAATGGAGGGTATTCAAGGGGAAAACAGAGTCTATGAAGAAGAGATTGTCAGTGCCAAGTTGTAGTAAATATGATGGCGATAAAAAAAGATAGAGAATGGAATTCTTTTATGGAGAAGGGTAGCTTCCTGGACATTTAAAGCCTCAGGGAGACAGAGGGAAAAATGTATTCACTCCACAAATATTTGTTACATTTGTGCTTGTTATATGCCAGGCATTGTGCTGGTCATCAGGGACAAATAGCAGGGAAGGTATGATCTCTGCCCTTTGCTTCAAATCAGTGCTTCTGAAAGTGTGCTTCCTGGTGGGGCAACATCCCCACTGCCTGGCAATGTGTTCGGAATGCAAATGCTCAAGTCCTACCTCAAACCTAGGGCTTCCCAGGTGGCGGTAGTAGTAAAGAACATGCCTGCCAATGCAGGAGACATGAGAGACCTGGGTTTGATCCCTGGGTGGGGAAGATCCCATGGAGAAGGGAATGGCAACCCCCTGCAGTATTCCTGCCTGAAGAATCCCATACATAGAGGAGTCTGGCGGGGTACAGTCCATAGGGTTGCACAGAGTCAGATACAGCTGAAGCAACGTAGCACGCACCTCAAGCCTACTGAATCAGAAACTACGGACGTGGGGCCCAGTCCCTTCCAGGTGAATCTGATGCATGCTAAGGCTTGAGAACCGCTTCTCTAGACCCTTAGGGCTCTGAGGAGTGGAGCTCAGTTTGCATTGATTTTTTTTATGGTCAACATCTGTTGAGTATTTATCATTGCCAGGTTTTGTGCTAAGCATGACATACAGGTTTCATTTCACCCTCATGACAACCTTTTTTTAAAGGATGAAATGGAGGTACACTGGAATTAAGTGGGACTGATAGAATTCAAATGCAAGAATTAATCACCCTTCCCTACTGTCGCCCCAACACCAAACACAAGCTCTCTGATTCATCCTGTCCTGGTTAAAGCCAATCTTCAGATAGACACAGAACCCTGATTTTCTCCAGATGAACTATATTGGCAGAGTTGGGTTTTAGATACTTGGGAAGTAAAAGAGGAGTAAGAAGTATGAAATGTGGGATGAACTTGGAGAGTAGCATTGACATATATAACGCTACCATGTGTAAAATGGGAAGTTATCGTATAGAACAGGGAGCTTAGCAAGGTGCTCTGTGATTACCTAGGGGTTTGGGATGGGGTGGGGGGAGGGAGGTTCATAAATGTACACATATAGCTGATTCACTTTCTTGTACAGCAGAAACTAACACAGCATTGTAAAGCAATTATACTCCAGTCAAAAAAAAAAAGTGTTTAACGGACTTGGGAAGGTGGCAGAGGGCATAATGGGCCCCAAGGAGAAGCTAGTCAACAGTCCTGCATGCACGGTTCTGCCTCTCTTGTGGGAAGGTAGAATCCACAATTGCCATATATTGATTGAGTATAGGGAACTCTTGTCAATTCAGTCAAAATGAGACTTCATATTATGATACCTAAACCCAAGATCTTTAACTTTTCCACTGTTAGTGTGTATTGGTTGCCCCACTGCTGCTGTGACAAAGTCAGTATTCGTTTCATGCAACCGCTGAAGCAAATTACCACAAATTGAGTGGCTTAACACAAATTTATATCTTATAGTTTTGGAGGTCAGTTCAGTTCAGCCACTGTGTCTTGTCCAACTCTTTGCAAGCCCATGGACTGTAGCACACCAGGCTTCCCTATCACCAACTCCCCGAGCTTGCTCAAACTCATGTCCATCGAGACAGTGATGCCATCCAATCATCTCATTCTCTGTCATCCCCTTCTACTGCCCTCAATCTTTCCCAGCATCAGAGTCTTTTCAAATGAGTCAGCTCTTCGCATGAGGTGGCCAAAGTATTGGAGCTTCAGCTTCAGCATCAATCCTTCCAATGAATATTCAGGGCTGATTTCCTTTAGGATTGACTGGTTGGATCTCCTTGCAGTCCAAGGGACTCTCAAGAATCTTCTCCAGCACCACAGTTCAAAAGCATCAATTCTTCAGTGCTCAGCATTTTTTATGGCTCAACTCTCACATCCATACATAACTACTGGAAAAACCATAGCTTTGACTAGACAGACCTTTGTTGGAAAAGTAATGTCTCTGCTTTTTAATATGCTGCTAGGGTTGTCATAGCTTTTCTTTCAAGGAGCAAGCATCTTTTAATTTCATGGCTGCAGTCACCATTTGCAGTGACTTTGGAGCCCCCCAAAATAAACTCTGTCACTGTTTCCATTGTTTCCCAATCTATTTGCCATGAAGCGATGGGACTGGATGCCATGATCTTAGTTTTTTGAATGTTGAGTTTTAAGCCAGCTTTTTCACTCGCCTCTTTGACCTTCATCAAGGGGCTCTTTAGTTCCTCTTTGCTTTCTGCCTTTTTGTTATCTGCATATTTGAGGTTATTGATATTTCTTCCAGCAATCTTGATTCCAGTTTGTGAGTTATCTAGGCTGGCATTTCACACGATGTATTCTGCATGTAAGTTAAATAAACAGGGTGACAATATATAGCTTTCACATACTCCTTTCCCAATTTGGAACCTGTCCATTGTTCTATGTCCAGTTCTAACTGTTGCTTCTTGACCTGCATACAGATTTTCTTGGAAGCAGGTAAGGTGATCTAGTATTTCCATCTCTTTAAGAATTTTCCACATTTTCTTGTGATTCACACAGTCAAAGCGTTTAGCATAGTCAATGAAGCAGATGTTTTTCTGGAATTCTCTTGCTTTTTTTATGATCCAGTGGATGTTGGCAATTTGATCTCTGGTTCCTCTGCCTTTTCTAAATCCAATCTGAACATCTGGAAGTTCTTGGTTCATGTACTGTTGAAGCCTGGCATGGAGAATTTTGAGTATTACTTCGCTAACATGTGAGATGAGTGCAATTGTGCGGTAGTTTGAACATTCTTGGGCATTGCCTTCCTTTGGGATTGGAATGAAAACTGACCTTTTGGAGGTCAGAAGTCTAAAGTCAAGGTGTTGGCAGGCTGTGTTCCTTTTGGAGGCTTCAGGGGTGAATCCATATCTCTAGTTTCCCAGTTTTTGGAGGCTGCTTGTATCCCTTGGCTTTTGATCCTCTCCTCCATCTTCTCTGCTGCCATTCCTACATCTCCAACGGACTCTGAGCCTCCTTTGTCCCTCTTGTAAGGACCATGGTGATTATATCAGGACCACCTTGATAATCTGGAATAATCTCATCTTCATTTCCTAACTTAATCACATCAGCAAAATCCGTTTGCATTGTAAGATAACATATTCACAGATTCTGGGAAATAGGATGTGAATGTCTTTGCAGAGGCATTATTCTGTCTACCTCACTTTGTGACCTTAGGAAAGGCATTTTTCTTTCTGAAAGCCTCCAGTTCTCTCCAAAAATGGGGACCATCATAATTCTCAGTCTTAATCTTATAGGTCTATGATTGTAATGAGTGGGCATGTCATTTCAATCACGGATGTAAATAGTATTACTGCCTCAGTTTCCTTATCTGGCAAATGGGTGTAAGAGTGGTATTTCTTTTTCTTCAGTTAAAACTATGTACTGTTTACTTGCCCTGAGCTACATGGTGGTCGTGTTGGTTTGGAAAGGACTTGACATGCATCCGCCACAGAAAAAAACAGTAAGATGTACTTACAGTAGTTGTGTAAGTTAGTTAGGTTTTAGAGCCTTAAATACGTGTCAGCAATAGGCAGAGATGAGGCTGATTCTCTTGAGAAACCAACCATCTGATGACTCATATCATCATGCAATGTTTGGAAGAGAAGCAATAAGCCCAGGTCCCAAGATGCTCCAGCGATTGTGAACTTAAGAGTCTGCCCGCTGAGCTGAGGGTCAAAATGAGCCTCTTTGCCCCCCATGGTAGGTGACAGGTAGGGGCTGTGTGTGCCCACTGGAGGCTGTTATTGCCAAGTCCCTTGATCTGCATTTGTTGGGGATCGAGAACAAAAAGCAGCAGCCAGGTCCACCAGAAGAGAGACATTAAAGTTGATTAAGTGAAGGGGCCAATTATCGTCTGGCTTCATGCAGTGTTGAGTTAATTAGCCTCTACAAAACAACAACAGCTGCCTTAATGGTGGGGCAGGAGGCCCAGCAGAGGAGCCATGGGAAGAGAAGTGATAGGGTTAGTGCTTAATAACTTGGCTGCAGTGAGCCCTGCTCCACTAAAAACGGAGAACAAAGCCCTGGGCAAACTTTCCTGCCGGCCTGCAGACAGTGCCTGGGGCAGAGAACCAGACCCTTCCAGGGTCCTCCCCCCGAGGGGGAGACCAAACTCAGACCTCAGACTTGAGTTTCTTTCTGAGCCTATTAAGCACAGCCTAGTTTACCTTCTATCTAAAATCACTATGCGACAGCTTTTGTCTGGATTCTCAACTTTATAATTCGCATTGTTACCGAATGGTGATATTTTTTGCCTTGTTCCAAAAGTAATATATATTCTAGGGGGAACATTTGGAAAGTATATAAAAGAGGATAGAAATATCCCTCCATCCTGCGATAGATTCTTTTATTAATTAACCATTTATTGTTCACCTGCTAAATGCCAGGACTGTTCAAGGTGTTCAGACAAAGTACCCATCAGTTTTGCTTTTTCTCCCTGCAAATAGATATGGTCTTTTACAAACTGGACTCACTATGCATGATCTTTAATAACCTACTGTTTTAAGCAATATGTCATGAACATTTTTCCCACCTTGTTAAAGTATATTTTTAAACAACTCAGCCTTTATGGTTCCACTAATTAAGCTACATTTTAGCTGTCCATTTATTGATGCCTTCTGCTTCCTCTTCTAACAAAGTTCTTGAGGGCATAGACAATCGCTCTCTCTCTTTTTAAAATCACTATATTCCTAATGCCTAGATGAGAGCCAGGCATGGGGTAGGTACTCACTAAAAATGTGATGAATGAGTCAGCAAATGGCTAAACAAATGTAACCAGTCACTTTTTATGGGTTACTGAGATTGCTTTCATTTCTTTTCCATTATAAAAATGCTGTGTATCAGTTAATATTGGGTTCAACCACAAGTGACAGAAAATCCCCCAAAGCAGTGACTTAAACAGATAAAAGTTTGCTTCTCTTTTGAAAAAGTTCAGGAAGTGAGTCCAGGGCTGGTCCAGTGCTTTGCTGGGCTGGTCCAGTGTTTTGCTATCCACTGGCATGGACTCCATTTAAGTTACCCCATTGTTCAAGATGGCTTGAACCCTGTCCAACTACATTCCAGCCAAAAGCAAGGAAAGGAAGGGAAGAGAAGGACATATACTCTTTCTTTAAGGACCCTTCCTGGAAGTTCCATATATGGCTTGCATTCTCATTAGTCAGAATTGGTCACATGAGCCTGTCTAACTGCAAGGGAATCTGGGAAATGTGGTCTTAATTATGCAGCTAACATTCAGGGCTACTGCTAATGAGAAAAAAAGGGAAGGAAACTAGGGAATCATTAATTGGGATGGCTATTGGACTTCTGCATTGACCCCAACCTGTCAAGCTAGCCCTTCCTTTATGTGGCCCTTAACGATTCCGAATGGGGATCTGGATATCGATCCAGTCAGCCTGGCTTCTTGGTCTCAGTCCTGGGGCCAGTGCACCAGGAAGGTTTCAGAGCTTTCATCTCTCTGCTGCAAACTTCATCTTGCCAGTTGACATAGCCATGGCCAAAGATTGACTCAATAAAGCTGCCCCGTTTCCCGGAGGATGTTTTTCCAATTAGTGCAAAGAGGAAGTTCCAGCTGTGAGGACAGGAATCGAGTTCTGTCCTGAAACACAGTGATTATTAGTAACAATCAATCAAATGGCCTCTGAGGACAATGAGAGAAAGCCAGCTCTCAAGGATTCTATGTGGGACAAGGAGGACGGGCTGCCTATAACAAGAGGTGGTGTGGCTCCATCACAATGCTACCAAGCTTCTGAGACAGCGAGGGACTTTGTAACAAGGTTTTATTGCCTGCAGTAAAAATCCTGCCAAAACGCATTCAGAAACGTGCAGGGAGACATGTATTCATTATTGTGCCCCTAGCAGCTATCACAGGAAACCATCTGGGCTTGGTTGGCCTATAAATTTGCAGCTTGCAGTTGGGTGGGCTACGAGGACTTGGCCAAGTGGGAAGGCAAGGTGTGAAGTGGATCTGGCAGGTTCCACACACAGGGCTAGCTCAGAGTCACCATTTCTGGCAGCTATTTTTCTTTCAAATTTTTTTATTGTGAAATATATCACACAAGTTTCTGTGGTTCAGTTGCTAAGTCATGTCTGACTCTTTGAACCCCATGGACTGTGGCTCCCCAGGCTCCTCTGTCCATGGGATTTCCCAGGCAAGAATACTGAAGCGAGTTGCCATTTCCTTCTCCAGGGGATCTTCCTGACCCAAGGATCGAATATGCATCTCCTGCATGGGCAGGCGGATGCTTTACCACTGAGCCACCAGGCAAGCCCCAAATCACACATACAGAAAAGTGAACAAAACATAAATGTATACTTTAACAAATTATTATAAAGTGAATGCATAGGTAACTATCACCTTGGTCTGCCAGCCCGCCAAAACTTCATGTGCTATTTCCTAAACACAGTGCTGTCTTTTTCCTCAAATATAATAACCTTGACTTTAATGAGTATACCTTCCTTGCCTCACTTTACTGTTGTCACTGAAGTATTCACCCCAAAATGGTATAATTCAGTTTGTCTATTTTTGAACCTTCTGTTGTTGTACAGAATCATCAAGTTCATATTCTTTTGTGTCTAGACTTGTTTTTGTGTGTGAGTGTATGAGTGGTCAACATTATTTTTTTAATACTTATCCATATTCCCCGTGGACAGAGGAGCCTGGTGGGCTGTATTGTCCATGGGGTCACAAACAGTCAGATACAGCACAGCACAGCATCGCATACGACTCTGGTTTCTTCATTTTCATTTCTGAATATTATTCCACTTACCTATTTTACTGCTTTGGAACATTTTACGGATCCTAGACATTTGGGTAGTTTTCAGTTTGAGGCTATGACAGACAAAGCTGCTGTGAACATTCTTGTACATGCATCTGTATGCATCTATGTGTGAGTTTCTCCACAGCTGTGATTCTCAAACTTAATTGTGTTATGAACATAGTCAAGGGCCTCTTAAAATTCAAATTCCTGGTCCTTCTCTCTAATGATTCTCATTCAGTTAAGTCCAGGGTAGTGCCCACACCATTTCCAACATATTGTTAGGTGATAACAGGGAGAAGTTGAAAGCAACCTAAATGTCAGGTAATGGAAGAAGAGATATCATTTTGTCAACAAAGGTCTGTATAATCAAAACTATGGTTATAAAGAAGGTTATAAAGAAGCCTCAGTGCCAAAGAATTGATGCTTTCAAACGGTGGTGCTGGAGAAGACTCTTGAGAGTCTCTTAGATGCAAGATCAAACCAGTCAATCCTAAAAGAAATCAACCCTGAATATTCATTGGAAGGAATGATGCTAAACTCCAATATTTTGGCCACCTGATGTGAAGAGCCGATTCATTGGAAAAGACCCTGATGCTGGGAAATATTGAAGGCAAAAGAAGAGGGTGGCAGAAGATGAGATGGTTAGAAAGCATCACCAGTTCAGTGGACATGAATCTGAGCAAAGTCCAGGAGATAGTGGAGGACATAGGAGCCTGGTGTGCTGCAGTCCATGGGGTTGCAAAGAGTCAGATGTGACTTAGCGACTGAACAACCATGAAGGAATGGATAAGTCAACCATAGAATATTGTGCAATTATTCAAATAAAGGCAGAAGCAACATGAATAAGTGAATTGAAATTAATTAATGAATTAGTATGATGCTAATTGAAAAAAAGACAATGAATTTCTGTTCATTAAAAGACACCATCATGAGGTTTAAAGACGCGTCTCAGCAAGGAGAAGATATTTTCACACATATGAATGACAAAGGAACTGTATTCAGAATAGATAAAGGACAGATAACATAATAGAAAAGGGGGCAAAAGATTTGAACAGGCATTTCCTGAAGTAGAAATCCAATAGCTAATAAACACTTGACAATGTGCTTAATGTTTATTGATAATCAGGAAAATGCAATTTAAACCACAAGGAGATACCACTGTACACTCAATAGACAGGTTAACATTTAATTCAGATAAAGCCAAGTGTTGGTAAGAATGTAGTGATGGGAATATAAAAGCGGTACAACCACCTTAGAAACTGACATTGTCCAGTAAAGATGTTACAAGTGCATACCCTATAACATAGAAATTCCACTCAAGAGCATATATTCTAGTTTAGGTATCCAGCAAACCTTTTCTGTAAAAAATCAAATAGTAACTATTATAGGCTTTCCAGGCCAAACTCTGTCTTACAACTACTCAACTCCACTGAGCACTAGCTTGGTCATAGATAATACATAAAGAAATTGGCATAACTGTGTGCCAAAAGAACTTTATTTATGGACACTAAAATACAAAGACAAAAATAAATACATCTGTAAGAGAAGAAAGATGCACTGGAAAAATACTGGAAGAAATTACAATGATGATAAGAGTAGTTATGAATATGAGTGGTATTTCCTTTTTTCTATTTTCTAAACCTTAGGTAATGAAGTTATATAAATTTATCATCAAAATGAGTTAAATAAGTTAAAGAGCCACTTCCCATTAGTAACTGACTCCTATTTTCAGTACCTGTCATGTATCCGGCAAGATGCTAAATGCCTTATGTATGTGATCTTGTTTAATCTCCAGAGCCCTTGTGGGAGGAGTGTTTTTAGATTATTGCCTCCTTATGAATAAGAGGAGGAGGAGGAGGCTTACAAGGGCAGGTACTTCCCCCAAGTTACATAGTGAGAGCAGAGCTGATGCACAAACGTGGATCTACCACACCCTCTGGTCTTCACCACTACACCAGCCTACTTCCACTTGCTAGAGCAGTGGTCTCCAAACTGGCACCTGGAACCAGTTCCATGGAAGACAGTTTTTCCACAGACCAGGTGGATGGGGGGTAGTTTTAGGATGATTCAAGTGCATTACATTTATTGTGTACTTTATTTCTATTATTTTTGCATCAGCCCCACTTCAGATCATTACCCGGAGGTTGGTGACCCCTGTACTAGAGAACCATGGCATCTTTCAGAGGGAAATGAGGTTAAGAATGGTTAAAGTGCAGTTCAACCCAAAGCAAGTAGGTCATTAGCTTTTAGACCCCCCCCCCC
>NW_011495081.1:8188564-8202363 GCF_000754665.1 Bison bison bison | reverse complement strand
TCAATCCCGTCTCATGTGAATGAGCCAGGTGATTTTAGATGGTGTCTGAATCCTGCTGAGCCCCAGCTTAGTCTTCTGTCAAATGCAACGACGCAGCCCACCTCGGAAGTGGTTGCATTGATTAATGAGATAATATATAACCCATGTCCTTCAAAAGGGAGGCACTTGTTAATTTATTTCCCTCCACCCAAGGACACAGGAAACTTTAAGAAGCCTTTTCCTGTCACTTGGTCTCTGGTTATTGTCCTGGGTGTAATGGAGTGGAAAACTCTATACATGGCTCCCTCTGACAGTGAATTTCTAATCTTAGAAAACTTAATGGTTTTTGTCAACCTGATTGTCCAGTGAGAGCGGATTAGGAGAATGACTTCCTTGTCACTGGGAAGTTGACTTGCTTCACAGCGTTTTTCCTGGTGCCAGTGGGAGGCATGATCGATACAACACAGACCTAAATACTTACCTGCGGTTTCGAAGTGAGGACAAAGGTTGGGTGTTCCATTTATGTGCCTTCCACCATTCCCATGTAGACCCAGGCGTAATGTGCATTAAAGCGGTTTAGGCGGGCGACCTGCAGCTCTGCAGTCTGAAGGGCAGACCAGAAATCGAGCAGTTGCTTCCTCCTGAGCAGCAAAGCACAGGCCCCTCAGGCTCAAGCTGGGTTTGTCTTTTCTTGCTCTGTTTTTCCCGTCTGGGAAAGGAGGGTCCATTAGTTACTGTCTGTGCTACAGGGGAAGGACGGCCTTGCTTTTTTCTGTATCAGGACATCCCAGACATCATGCACTGGGGCAAAAATGGATGGTGACTGCTAATGGAGACGCAGTTTCAAATCCCTACCCACTGTCTGCCTATCGCCTGGAGCATCTCTCCCACCAGGCTACTCTCTAAAGCAGATGGAACTCAGGCAGCCTCAGCCAGAATTTAGTCTCCCAGGGAAACTCCTGCCCTGTCCAGGGAAGCCCTCTCAGTCCTGGCGGGCAAAACAAAGCCTCATCTTATCTGAGGCACTTAAAATGATGTCATTTCCTCAGGGATATCAGATGAGGCAGGTCCCCTGTACTTTTACTTCGTGCTACTTATTTTAACTAGAAATAAATCAGTATTTACATCATTAGAATGTAATCTTCCTGAAGGCAAAGCTGTCTACATGCTTTGTTCACTGCTGAACCGCAGTGCTTAGCAACACTTGTGCCATGTGGTAGGTACTCAGTAAATACTTGTTAAATACATGAATTAATAAATCAGTTATATATAATTACTTGTTTATGTCCTGTCTCCTCTATTTATGAGAGAACCTCCATGAAAGAAGGAACTGTGTTTATCTTATCCATCCTGTATTCTCAGGACCCAGATGAGAACCTGGCACATAGTAGGTGCTCAATAAACACTGAAGAAGAATAAAGTATTTAAATGTTTTATATTGAATTAATGATAATTTTATTCATGTAACAAATGGTATCACAGTTATTTTTAGAAAAAGAGAGTAAGGTAAAAGACATATCTCCCACCACTCTTAAGCAGCTACTTTCATTATTTTGATATTTTTCCTTTCAGGGTTTTTCCACTGTGTGTTTAACACATAATTTTATTCAGGTCACTTTAAGTGCACACGTGTGCACACACACACGCACATCAACAGCTGTCCAGGTGGCAGGGATTTTTATGAATTTAAGAGCAGGAAGGGAGGACTGGATGAATAATGTCTCTCTTATTGTTATAACTAATTGTTGGTCCTGCAATGGGATTGATAGCATCATGGGAACAGCCAGCAAGAAGCATTGCTCACTAAAGGTTTACCCCTGGGGTCAAGGCAAATCTGGCTATGGAAAAAATTTGCAGGTTAGAAATAATCCACAGGAAAAATGCTTTATTTTTATGCTCACAAATCAGGGAAACTTGCCGTGGCCACTGCTAAACATTAACTGGTTATATACACTGCAGTGGGCTTAGCGGCTCAGGGCTCATTTCTCAGGCTTTTTTATTTGGATCATTATGTAGAAATCAACCCAGTTTCTATCTTTAAGGCCCTGGTGATACAGTGCCAACAAGTGACTCTGACTGTATTTATAGAAGTGAGGAAACCACTGTATACTTTAAAAAACAAAACAAATCCACACCCTGCTCTGTTATTTTCAAAATACCTTTCTGAATGTTTAGAGGAAAATGGGTCTACTCCCTGTAAGATGCAGCCCATAATAGTAGAAAGCCTCTTAGGTTACATGAGGAAAATTCATGCAAATTCCTTATTGATAAATAAGGTAGACAGGAAGTTGAGTGAACAAATTATCTATTGTTAGGGGAACTACTTTGAGGCTTGGATACAGACTGTGTTGACTGGAGGATAAGAGATTTATCTTGATCTGGATCTTTTGTCTTTTTTTCTGTTCCTTATCTGCAATAGCAAACAGGGGTAAATGGTGAAGGGAGGGGATTTATTTGAGATGAATAAAACAACGCTCTTTCAGGAGATGGTTCAGTGCAGCGGTCCCCAACATTTCTGGCACCAGGGACTGGTTTCGTGGAAGTCAGTTTTTTAAAAAATCATTGTATTTATTTATTTTTATTTTTGGCTGTGTTGGATCTTCCTGTGACTCAGGTGGTAAAGAATCCGGCTGCAATGCAGACTTGGGTTCGATCCCTAGGTTGGGAAGATCCCCTGGAGAAGGGAATGGCAACCCACTCCACTATTCTTGCCTGGAAAATTCGAGCCACCAGGGAAGCCCTGTGAAAGACAGTTTTTCCATGGATGGGGTGGGAGGATGGTTTTGGAAAATTCAAGTGCCTTACATTTATTGTGCACTTTATTTCTATTATTATTACATCAGCTACACCTCAGATTATCAGGCACTAGATCCCAGAGGCTGGGGACCCCTGGTTTAGTGGAAAGGCAGATGAACTGGGTGCTGGTTTCTAGCTCTCTGACCATCTTAATGTGTGAACCTGGTCACCCTTCTGGGAGCTGGGGATGACAGTGACCTCATCTCACCTTCACAGAGTTGTTTGGAGGATCAAATAAAACCCTGGCAGTGGAAGCACTTTGAAAACATGTAGTTAAATGGTTTTTAAATGAATGGTAAGGCTCAACATTGCAGGAGGAAGCCATACTATTGAAAAGCCCTGGTGAGGAATTTCGATATACAAGCTCCAGCAGCCATAAAGGAGAGAAACTGAGCCCAGCTGAGAACTTGGGACTTTTGTATATTAGAGGCACATAAACAGAGAGAGAGAGAGAGCAGTTTTCTCAAGCATTCAAAAGATTGCCCTCGTGTGCTAAGTCACTTCACTCATGTCTGACTCTTTGCAACCCTGTGGACTATAGCCTACCAGGCTCCTCTGTCCATGCGGATTCTCCAGGCATGAATACTGGAGTGGGTTGCCATGCCTTCCTCTGGGGGATCTTCTGGACCCAGGGATCAAAACCTGGGTCTATCCAGCATTAGGAGGCAGGCTCTTTACCACTAGCACCACCTGGGAAGCCCAAAGAGAAAAGTTTCAGCAGTAACCGGCTGTGTGTGTGCTAAGTAACTTCAGTGTCTGACTGCAACCCTATGGACAGTAGCCTGTACTTGATAACAGTTGAGTTAAATGGGAAAGAGCATGTGTATGTGTTTCTACTTCTTTGATTTTTCCTTTCTATGATGTTGACGTTATTTGTAAAATGAAGATGGGAAGAGACATCCATTTAAGCAGAATTCTAAGAAAATTAGATTTCTAGGGTTAAATAGTAAATTTTGTCTTATTGTCCCCAGTTTTTAATAACTGAAACTGCTGGATCTGTTAAACAATATATTACCTTCAAACAGGCTTATTGAATTCACTTATCCATTCAACAAATACGAATTGAGTATCCAGCTGAATGTACACGGGAGAAATAATTTGCTAGAGTCTCTAGGGCAGTTCTTATAGTCCCAAACCCACTGGGCATTGCAAAGTTTCCCAAGAAGAAACTAATAAAGAAATTGCAAGAGCAAAGCACCATTCAGAATTTGGAAAAGAAACATCAAATGCGGTTGCAGGGACTAATGACACATATTTTCTGCTCCTTCCTGGACACACAGAGGGACTCATTCCCCAGTTTCCTTTGCATATAACAACAGCCACAGGACTATATTCTAGTCAAGGAATAAGAAATTGCTCATCACTTTCAAGTTTGGCCGATAAAATCCTCTCCCACAATGCTCTTTCCTGCTCCAGCTGGCTAGAATCCAGGGGACCTCACACGTTGAAGATGGCAGAACCTCCATCAATCTGGATCCCTGAATGACTGCACAGAAGAAGCCTGCCCTGTGAGCTGTTCACCAAGCTACTGCCATTACGAGACCATGAAGTCAATCTCAATTATGTTGTGTCATTAGGCTTTTGGGGTCTGTTGGTTCAGCAGTTATACTAATTAAACTAATTCATATGGCAACCAAGTCTTCACATTTTAGGCCTATAAGAAAGAAGAAATCAGGAACTGTAACAGATATCAGCAATGGGTGCTTTTGCTGCAATTAAAAATTTCAGTTTTTAATGGGATTCTTAGTCTGATTGTTCCAGGGACTTGCCTTCTAGGAGAATCATCTACACTTTTCTCTGCCTTGGTGTTTCCATGGCAAGAGAGTAGATATATAGATAGATAGAGATATACAAATATAAAGATATATTTGAAAGTATAGTATAAACATAAACTCTTTCAAGGGTAGATGGATGCAGATACAAAAGCAGAGTGTAAGGCATCAGAAAGAACCTGGCTTTCTGTATCTCTGATCATTTCTCTGCCAACCCAGCCCTGCCAGGGTATCCACAGTGATGTCAGGCATCTGTAGCCTGAGTCTTACCCAAGCCCTGGGCCAGTGGGAGCCTGGCCTCATACCACACCAGGAAACTGCTATCTATCAATGAGCAAACTTGTGCCTGAAAATAGGCTCTCTTCAGTTGCTTCAGCCTTCAGTTAGGATGCTTTGGTTGCAAGTGATAGAAAATGCCGGCCAAGCTGCATTAATAAATTCCCTATTTCTGCTAATAGGGAATTTATTAATATATGCAACTGAAAACCCAGGACCAGGGACTAGCTCCAGGACCAGCTGGATTCAAGGGCTGCAACGGCATCATTAGAAACTGTCTCCTCTTTGTTCTACTCTTTTTCTTCCTTCAGTCTCCATTTTGCCTGGCCACAAATGGTTGCAGCAACATCAGCTACCTAAGGTAACTGCTCTTCTCTGAACCAATCCCAGTGGCCAGAGAGGCACAGTGCTTTGATTGGCCAGGTGTGGTCATGTGGTCTACTCTGGTGGCTGGATGTAAGAACTCTACACAGGTGGCAGGGACGGAAAGCAGGGAAGAGATGGCTTCCTGGGGGAATGGCAAAGGCTATTACCAAGAAAGGGAGGGTGAGTGCCAAAGAGGCAAACCTTTCTGGGTACAGAGAGGTTAAGGTCATAAGCACTGTGCTGTGCCTTTCTGCCTCCTTGCTCCCGGTGGTACTAACCCACCTCCCTGGCTCTTCTAGAACCTAGTGAGATAGACCAGAGCCCTAGTTCTGAACCCCAGCAGCAGGCTACAAATCCTGTCCCCTTTGCTTGATTCTTTTCCCAGCATTGGTTTCTAGGTTTCCCTAATCCTGCAGGAGACCAGGGGCAGGGATGGGCAGCTTTGGGCTCTATAGCAGAATTCCTGCCTGTGCATCTTGCTATTGGCTTCTCTCACTGCTCTTCTTTCTGATCTTTTGGACCATCCAGTCTACATACACCATTCTGCCTGCTCCATCAGTTTGGGTTCCTTGGTCATCATCATCTGCTTACATTGCACTTGGGTTTTATTCATACTCTTTTGGACATCATTGTCAAGTTCTCAAGAGATGAGCTTCCATCTGTTTGGTCTCATGGTATTTCTGGTTCAGCCTTCCTTCTTCTCCCAACCTCAGTCCCACCTGCTCCCACAACCAGCCCTGTTCTGTACTTCAGACACCTCTAGATTTTGTCAGCCTGATAGGCTCCTAGGATGGGAGGCCTGGGCGTCCAGCAGCTCTGAGAGGGATAGTCAAGTGTCTTCTGGACCACCCTGGGCCAGAGGCACATTCTCTACAATTGGGCTAGAACTCTGACCTTGTGACCCTTCTCTGGCCTTATAAAGTGGGAAGACTGGTGCTGTTTGTAGATCTGAAAATAAAACCCCTTTTAATGCATATGTGTTATAGCTCATCAGCATGCAGACCTGGAGACAGCTGATGAACAGAAAATATCCTAAGTCCTGAGTTGGTTGGAAGTAGAGGAAATACTGTGGGTTCCCAGAGGTCTGTGTAGGAGCCATCCCATGTGGGCAGGGCCTTCTTCATCAATCTTGGGGGAATTCAGGATGCTTCCATGAAAACCATCTTGAGCCTATTAGGTTTCAGGAAAAAAGGAAAAATGTTCCTTATTTGGAAACTAATGAAAACACTTATAAAGATAAGAATAATGGTATTTTATTGAGTCTTTTCTATAATATTAATATGTTCCAAGTATGTTAGAAGCCCTTTACATATCTCATTTGCCATGAATCCTTACAACACTTTCATGAGATGATTATAATCTCTACTTTTTATAGGTAAGAGGTAGGAAGCTCAGGAAGGCAAAATAATGTATCCACAGCTACACAACTAGTAAGTGACAAGGACTAAGGTTCAAATACAACCAGTCTCACACTAGGGGCTACATCAAAGTGCTTAGTTTTAGAAGAGGTTCAGGCTTTATAAAGGGCTTACATGAGCTGTGGACAGTCCCAGGTTGAAAATGCTAAATCAAAGCAGAGGAGACAACAGGTTGTCAGTCTGGTCCTCAATTAGAGATTAGGCTCAGCCAGTGTCACACACAGGGACAAAGACAGACCAGGAACCCCAGTGCTCAGGAAATCAGGTTGCCAAGGTCTGAATAACAAGTGTAGGAGGCCCGAGGCTGGGGCAGGGGGCAGGGGGCAGGGCCAGAGAGAAAGGTGATCTGCCAGGAGCCAACTGACCTGGCTCTGAATGTGCGGGTGTTTCTCCCCGCCAGTGTGTATCTTGGCTCACAGTTCAATCCCTTTGTGCTGAATCAGGACCTCAAGGCATAGTTCATGGAGGGCTGGGAGGGGGCAGAAGTGGTCAGTCAGAACTCAGAGACCACATCAAAGCATTTTCTGTGTTGAGTGTCCCACCACGAAGCCACACAATGCCAGGGGGACTCTGTGAGATATTTAAGGTGTGTGCAGAAGAAAGAAATGGGAAACAAGAAAACAAGAATTTGCAGGAGGGCAAGAGCAGAGAAGGACAACACCAAGGTGATTGTGAGGTCAGAGGATCGAGCTGTGTCATTTACTGCCTTGCCCCACACTACTGCTCCCAGAAACCTGTTCAGGGGTCAAGGTGGGAGGGCAGGCTATACTGAACAACCTGGGCTTCCTTCCCCCACATTTGTCCACTCTTCTGAACAAATTTTGAGTATAAAATATCTCTCCCTAGGCAGGAAGAGTTCTAGTAATAAGATGCCCAGAGTTAGTTATGACACTGAAGCCTCTCACAGGAAGGAAATATTTTTTTATGTCATCATAAAACTGCTCAACTCCTCTAAACCTGCTGTGGAAATGGTGACTCTGAGGACAGAGTGGAGATAAGAGCATCTGACCTGAAGCCGAGGCAGAAGGGAAAGCGAGGGACACAGGTCCCCTCCCAGCTCAGAGTCACACTGGCTTTTCTACTGCATCCCCAGTCAACAGGAAAAAACAACACAGTCAGAGAGGAAAATAAAAGGACAAATGGGAGTCCCTGGACTAGGCCCAGCCCTGTCCAGAGGAATTAAGCCTGTAGAATCTCCCAGGGCGCAGTCATCTCCCTGGTAGGGGCAGGTGTGGGTGGGTAGGGGCAGGTGTCTGTGTATAGCTGCCCTGAACTCTCTGCTTAACTAGAACTCCTTGTCCTGTTGTTGTTCAATTGCTAAGTTGCATCTGACTCTGCAACTCCGTAGACTGTAGCATGCCAAGCTCCTCTGTCTTCCACTATCTCCCAGGGTTAGCTCAAACTCATGTCCATTGAGTTAGTGGTGCCTTGTAACCATCTCATCCTCTGCCAACCCCTTCTCCATTGCCTTCAATCTTCTCCAGCATCAGGGCCTTTTCTAATGAGTCAGCTCCTCACACAGGTAGCCAAAGTATTGGAGCTTCAGCTTCAGCATCAGTCCTTCCAGTGAATATTCAGGATTGATTTCCTCTAGGGTTGACAGGTTTGATCTCCTTGAAGTTCAAGGGACTCTCAAGAGTCTTCTCCAGCATCATAGTTCAAAATCATCAATTCTTTGGCGCTCAACCTTCTTTATGGTCCAACTCTCACATCCATACATGACTGTCCTGGTCCCACCTAAAGTAAGTCAGTGTAGGTCTGCCAGGTTGCGTTCACAGACCTCTCCCTCAGATAAGAGGTACCCCAACATCTGAGCTCTGGAGGCAGCAAGACTTCTGTCCAAATGTCACTCTGTCATTTCTAACTGAGTCATCTTGGGTGGCTGCCCCTCTCTGAGCCTCTATTCCCTCATGAAGTTGGGGAAAACAGTGCCAATCTCCCAGTGGTTTGAGGCTCAGAGACAGAGAGGGCAAAACACTGCTGGTGAATCTCAAAGCTTTGTATCTAAAGATATTATTACACAGTTGTCCCACCCAGAGCCTTAATGGTATGTTCCCTTCCAGAGATGCAGCTTTGAGGGTCTTTGTCACACAAGCCCTGGAGACAGAGGTGAATAAGGCCTGCCCACCAGGGCACGCAATGAGCAGGGAAAACAAGACAGGCAGACACCATTAGAATCAACACGAAATGTGCTGAGATGACTGAGCAGCTCCGGGAGCTCTTGAGAGTGAAGAGTGTCCACCTAGGGGATACAGCAAATAGGCATAAGACCTGGGCTTTGAAGGGTGAGCAGGATTTTATTAGACAAAAAGTAATTAGTAGAGAAAGGGAATTTTAGGAAGAAGGAGCTACGTGAACAAAAGTATAGTGATTTGATATGACCCAGAGTATTAGGAGCAGCATGAATGGTCTAAAAGGCTGGAGAATAGAGTACATAATGGGCAGTGACAAGAGGGAGGTGAGAAAGGCAAGCTGGTCAAGACTTAGACATGGTTACTACAACCAAGAATGATCCCATGAAAATAAGGATGCTATCCCAGAGGACTTCCTGTGATGGAAATGTTCTGCATCTGCACTGTCCAGTATGGTAGCCAGTTGGCCTTGTGTGGTTTGTTGTTGTTCAGTCGCTCAGTCATGTCTGATTCTCTTTGCGACCCCATGGACTTGTAGTGTCTCTGTCCCTCACCATCTCCCAGAGTTTGCTTAAATTCATGTCCATTGGGTTGGGGATGCTATCTAACCACCTCATCCTCTTGTCACCGCCTTCTCCTTTTGCCTTCAATCTTTCCCAGAATCAGGGTCTTTTCCAATGAGTTGGCTCTTCACATCATGTGGCCAAAGTATTGAAGCTTCAACTTTAGTATCAGTCCTTCCAATGAATATTCAGGGTTGATTTCCTTTAGGATTGACTGATTTGATCTCCTTGCTGTCCAAGGGACTCTCTAGAATCTTCTCTTGTGTGGCTGTGCTTTGTCGCTCAGTCGTGTCCAACTCTTTGCAACCCCATGGACCCCATCAGGCTCCTCTGTCCGTGGAGATTCTCCAGGCAAGAATACTGGAGTGGGTTGCTATTTCCTCCTCCAGGGGATCTTCCCAACCCAGGGATCGAACCCAGGTCTCCCACATTGCAGGAGGATTCTTTACTATCTGAGCCACCAGAGAAGCCCTTGTGTGTCTATTGAGCACTTAACACGGAGTTAATATGACTGAGTGGAGAAGGCAATGGCAACCCACTCCAGTATTCTTGCCTGGAAAATCCCATGGATGAAGGAGCCTGGTGGGCTGCAGTCCATGGGGTCGCTAAGAGGCGGACACAACTGAGTGACTTCACTTTCACTTTTCACTTTCATGCATTGGAGAAGGAAATGGCAACCTACTCCAGTGTTCTTGCCTGGAGAATCCCAGAAACGGGGGAACCTGGTGGGCTGCCGTCTATGGGGTCGCACAGAGTCGGACACGACTGAAGCAACTTAGCAGCAGCAGCAGCAGTATGACTGAGAGATGAAATTTTTAGTTTCAATTAATTTCAGTGTCAATTTATGTAGCTCCATGTGACTAGTGGCTACGATACTGGTCAGTGTTACCATCAAACTTATGACAATAACTTCGAGTGTATAGAGGGAGCCCTCAAGATCCCCACCTTGCTGTTCTGTCCTCGGCCCCTACAACGCGAGCTCCTAAGCCAGCCATTGCTGTGATCGTGCAGCCAAGTGGTTGAGTTGGGCTGAAACACAGTTTGTTTCCTGCTTGCCAAGCTGTGACCCAAGATGTGGTTGTGTCTGCTTGGAGGAAGGGGAAGCTTTAAAAAAATTCCTCCCAAGTCGCCATGTGGACTAGCAGCAGCCCTGTGTCTGTCCTTGGTGGCCTCTCTGCAGGCAGAGTCAGGTTTCCTCTCTGCTTCTACTTCCTGGAGCTCCTGGTCCAGGTGAGCATACCTGGGGCATGACTCACGTGGGGCATGCTGGGTGCTGGCTGTTACTCAGGAACGCTCCCAAGAGGTGATGAGGCCAGGTTCTCATTAAGAATGTCAGTGTCAGGTTCTATTCTGCAGCCCTAACTGTCTGCAAGCAGGTCGCTTGGCCTGAAGTTGGGAAGAGGTAATGGGAGGCTCTGACTCTGGCCACAGGTTAAAAGCAAGGTCATTATTTAGCTTTACCTGCCATAAAACATATATTGCAATTTAATTCCCACTTGGCCTCCTGGTCTAGTTCTCAGTAGTTTCAAAATACAAAAGGGAAGAGGAGGAAAGGTAAGCCATTAAGTTCCTCCAGAACCTCCTCACCTCCCAACCAAAAGGACATGGATTACACTCTAGTCTTGAACACAAAACAGGAACATAATCATGAGCTAACATGTCCATTCATGATGCCCTGCTCTAGAACATAGGCACAAGCTTTCCGAGTTGGAAGGAATATTGAATTCTAAAATCTCATCATAAGATGAGGAAATTTGGGTCTTAGGGAAGTTTGATGACTTGGTCCAGGCCATGCAGAGATCAGAGGAACATATGACTGGATTCCAGTTCTCCTAACTCAGTCCAGTCCTAATTATAAAAATCAGATCGCAAACCGGAGGCAATGGGTTACAGTTAGCTTGCTGTTTTTGTTGTCGTTGTTGTTTGATTGTACACAGTGTTGGCCCATGCAAGGTTTTAAAAATATTTTTGAATCATTTGCCAATATTTAAAAATCAGATGAATTCATTTTGAAATCCCTATTGGCTATTATCTGGGGGCCTGTAATTCTACATGGCAGCAAGGGCATACAGGGAAGTAGTGCCTGATCCTGCAAAAAAAAGAGAGGTAAAAGCGAGAGGGGGAAGATGTGGACCATCTCAGACGCTGATCAGCCAAGGCCATATCAAACTGATCCCAAAGTAATATACGCTGCTTTGAAAATGCCAGGTGAGTGATTTGTTACTGCTCAACAAACTGCTTTGAGTTTCAGTTTGTGGACGTTCAAACAAAATAGAGATCTTAGGAATCACCTGGTTGAGCCGATTTTTTTTTCCACAGATAAGCGTCATGTGTCTAAACCACTGCGCATCTAAGCCTGCAGATAAGACAGGGTCACAGGGTGTTGTGATCACGTGTAATTTTATAGGCTCCCCTGGCTCCAGCTCTGCTGGGGGCTCCAGATCCATCACATTTCCCCCTAAAATAGTCTTGGCAAAAAATTTCCTAGGAATATTTCTTGTGGACTCTGTGTATTGACAGCACTGATGTCTGCACCAGACTGATGCCTGTGTCCAACTTGGCACATAACAGGCATTCATTCAATAAATGTGTTGAACAAGTGAATGCATCTGTGGGTCAAAATTGGGTGTAGCTTCCTTATACATGTTGCCGTTTTCAGGACATAATCTTTTCAAATTAATATTGATAAATCTTGACAAAATCCTGATATCTCTGTCAATTATAATCTGTTCCTCTTGAAACAGATGTGACATTGCTCTGATTTGGAGAAGTAGAGAATCAGAGTACTAGTGTTATATTTTTCAGGATGTGTTTTGCAGTCTCATAAAATATTAATATTTTAATTGCCCCCAAATGAAAACTAAATAAATCTTCACATCACTAGGTAGGAAATCAGCAGGGGGAAAAAAAAAAAAAACTAAAAACAAATCAAAAACACCATGCTGTTGCTGAAACCAAGGCAATCATCTTTTGAAGCCACCAGTACCATCTTTGCTCACAGCCAAGGAGCTCGCCCGGATGTCTTGCGTCTTTCTACTCCCCAGATATTTGAGTGAGAAACCTTTGATTCAATTTTCACTCACTCTTATTATAGCTCTCTTGTTCCGGAGCTCTGTTGTGGGTGCCTTAGCCGTCATCAGAAACAATTCTGCCCTCTCTCCACTGTTACCCCTTGTCCTTGAATTAGACAAATATCCCTCAACTTTGCCTCTGCTTGAGACAAGTCATCTTCTGAGAAGCAGCTTAGTCCTGCAGGTAACTGGATCCTGGGCAGGGATGGTACCCCACCGGTCCTCCAGTCTGGTTCCAACATGTCTGGACCCAGCTTAAGCTGTGTTATTTGATACATAAAGGTGGTAGCACATTGGAATCAAAATGACACAAGTGCTTTGCTCTTTCTTTGCTGCTGTCTTCTAGAGCAGTGCAGGGACCTTGCTCAGCTCCACTTCACATGGGAGTCATTGCTGATTTGATCACTGTACAAAAATGAGCTTATACAAGTCCAGCTCTTTGTGAACCCATGGACTGTAGTCCACCGGGCTCCTCTGTCCATAGCATTATCCCAGCAAGAGTACTTGAGTGGGTTTCCAGTTTCTTCTCCAGGGGATATTCCCGACCCAGGATCAAACCCAAGTCTCCCACATTGCAGGGAGATTCCTTACCATCTGAGCCACTAGGGAAGACCATACCAATTTGAAAGCCTTTGCCAGCTAAAAGCTTTTTCTCCATAAACATCAACACACTAGAGAGAAATCTCCACAGTGAAAACCCTTTTTTTAATTTTTAAAAATTAAGTCACAGGTTGCATAGAGGGGCAATAAATTACCACTTACTATGTGCCAGAAATTATACCAATTCTGTGTCTTACTAAATCCTCACAACAGCCTGAAGAGGGCTTTATAATCCTCATTTATAGACGAACAGTGGAGATTCAGTGAGTGAGTGGCTTGCCTGTATAAAGAGCTGAGCCAGAATTCAAATTAAGGTTTTTCTAACTACAGCGTCCTCTGCTTAGTGTTGCCTCTCCGGAGAGATTTTTTTCCTTAAAGCACCCCCAAAACACACAAAACAGCCTCCTTCTCTGTGTGTTACCACCGGGAGTTCATAAAACAACATATTCCCACCCTAGTCTAAGACTTTGCAAAATGCACATATAACTAACTGGGAAAATATAATGTTTGAACCATCCCAGTAAAGAGAACCTCAAAGCAATAAGTCCGTGGCAAATGCCCAAGGCTCAGCCTAAAACTTTCTGCAGGGTGTTACTCTAAAGATGGCCCAGCCCAAGGCTCAGCCTAAAACTTTCTGCAGGGTGTTACTCTAAAGATGGCCCAGCCCAAGGCTCAGCCTAAAACTTTCTGCAGGGTGTTACTCTAAAGATAACCCAAAAGGTCTCATAGCTTCCTGGTTGTTAAAACAACAACTACAGTAGCAGGAATTGAGACCTAAAGATCAGCAGAGTAGAAATGAGGAAGGAAATGGCATGTTGAATGACTA
>NW_011495081.1:8165245-8188464 GCF_000754665.1 Bison bison bison | reverse complement strand
CCAGGATCAAACCCAAGTCTCCCACATTGCAGGGAGATTCCTTACCATCTGAGCCACTAGGGAAGACCATACCAATTTGAAAGCCTTTGCCAGCTAAAAGCTTTTTCTCCATAAACATCAACACACTAGAGAGAAATCTCCACAGTGAAAACCCTTTTTTTAATTTTTAAAAATTAAGTCACAGGTTGCATAGAGGGGCAATAAATTACCACTTACTATGTGCCAGAAATTATACCAATTCTGTGTCTTACTAAATCCTCACAACAGCCTGAAGAGGGCTTTATAATCCTCATTTATAGACGAACAGTGGAGATTCAGTGAGTGAGTGGCTTGCCTGTATAAAGAGCTGAGCCAGAATTCAAATTAAGGTTTTTCTAACTACAGCGTCCTCTGCTTAGTGTTGCCTCTCCGGAGAGATTTTTTTCCTTAAAGCACCCCCAAAACACACAAAACAGCCTCCTTCTCTGTGTGTTACCACCGGGAGTTCATAAAACAACATATTCCCACCCTAGTCTAAGACTTTGCAAAATGCACATATAACTAACTGGGAAAATATAATGTTTGAACCATCCCAGTAAAGAGAACCTCAAAGCAATAAGTCCGTGGCAAATGCCCAAGGCTCAGCCTAAAACTTTCTGCAGGGTGTTACTCTAAAGATGGCCCAGCCCAAGGCTCAGCCTAAAACTTTCTGCAGGGTGTTACTCTAAAGATGGCCCAGCCCAAGGCTCAGCCTAAAACTTTCTGCAGGGTGTTACTCTAAAGATGGCCCAGCCCAAGGCTCAGCCTAAAACTTTCTGCAGGGTGTTACTCTAAAGATGGCCCAGCCCAAGGCTCAGCCTAAAACTTTCTGCAGGGTGTTACTCTAAAGATGGCCCAGCCCAAGGCTCAGCCTAAAACTTTCTGCAGGGTGTTACTCTAAAGATGGCCCAGCCCAAGGCTCAGCCTAAAACTTTCTGCAGGGTGTTACTCTAAAGATGGCCCAGCCCAAGGCTCAGCCTAAAACTTTCTGCAGGGTGTTACTCTAAAGATAACCCAAAAGGTCTCATAGCTTCCTGGTTGTTAAAACAACAACTACAGTAGCAGGAATTGAGACCTAAAGATCAGCAGAGTAGAAATGAGGAAGGAAATGGCATGTTGAATGACTATTTTTCCCCAACTGGCCCTATTCTTTCTAGATATAGTCCCAGAACTTGCATAGTTACAGTGGGAGAATTTGATCGATCAAAGGCTGAAAGTTTTCTACCAAGGTTCAGGCTGTTCAAAACTTGAAGTACTTCAAAGTCTGGGGTATAGTGGAATTCCTAAGAAATTTATGCCTTTATCTCTGTTAGGCTGGTTTGACACAAATACCCTCTTAGGAGGCCCTTCACAAGCCACCATGTAAATTCTCCTAGGCCCGCAACGAAGTGTGTTCTCGTAGTCTTCTGCCCTCCGAGGATCTCATTTTAATTCCTGCCTCTTTTTGTCCTTTTCTGGTTTCATTAAATTCGTTGTCACTTTGGCTCTTTTCTTTTTTTGTTGTTTTCATTTTTATTGGCATATGATTGCTTTCGAAGTTGTGTTAGTTTCTACTATACAGCAAAGTCAGCTATATATATATACATATATCCCCTCTTTTTTGGGTCTTTCTCCCTCTCTCTTCCCATTTTTCTATTTCAGTTCAAAGGAGCTCTCCATTTCCTCACTTCTGAAATTACTCCCTGGAAGGCAAATCCAGTGATTTCCCATCTCCTTTTCCAGGCACACAGGGTGCTCCTTAGCTGAATAAGATCCCCACCCCAGCCCCCACCCCGAGAGCTCTGGCAATTTCAGGCTTGTAGCAAGAGTAAAGCTTTAGTTTGATGTGGTTAAACCAGTCATCACAGTGTCTTCAGACTCTCAGCCCCAAACCACTCTGGGGTACATCACCCTCACTTTCCATTTCTCTGGATTATCTTTCATCTGTTCACCACTAACCCTCACAGCCTCAACCAAGGCTGAAGCGGGGGCCAGCAGGGTGGTACGCTTCCTTTCTTGGTTGAAATACTAACTGCTGTGGCTAAAGCCATTCCCTTTCGGACTCATTACAGGGAACAAGAGAAAGAGAAAGCAAGAGTAAGCGCTGCAAAGACTGCTGTTACATGGTTTCCCTTAAGCCCCAGAAATAGAAAGCCAGACTTCCGACTTGCAGAGCCTCTGTGCGAACCACCAGACCACACTGCCAGATAAGAAAAATGTTCGATTGTGTCATATTTCCTTCATCAGCGCTAGTTTCTGAAAATGGCTCTGAGTTTCAGAGAGCCCGGCCATGATCCTAAGATTAAGAGAAGATGAAAGAGGAAAGAAGAAGGGATCAGATCTTTCTTTTCAGGTATAAGTTTATTTTCAACCACATAAGTAAAGGGAAGGGAAGATTATGAGAGATTAGACGTGAGCTAACTTTATTTGCAAAAGAAATTTTTTATTTGCAAGAGAAATGAATTGGACATCAACAGGCATTGAGAAAGGGAGCCTACCAGTTTAAAAAAATGTGTCCTTGGTCTTTTCAATTCCCCTGTGTTTATTTATTGAGTGCCTGCTCTATGCCAAGGGCTGTGCTTATTGCTGCAGATCCAAAGAGGATGAGGCATCTGTTCAGAGAACAAGGAGGCTGGACTAGATTCAGATTCACCTAGATTCCAACTCATGTGCTCAGCATCACCTCCACCACCAAAATAATTTTACTCCACTCTCCTAGAGCAGACTTGGTGGGCACCTGTGCTGTCAGCTGCTGCAGGACGAGTGATGGCCCAGTTATTGACAAGCTCCTAATTGGATGGTAGGAGGTACCATCAGCTATAAAAGGTTATCTTTGGACCAGGCTGGGCTGCTTATGCTCAGAAGAGACTTGGAGGGTGAGGCCTGGTGAGCTGTCAACCTGGGGTAGGGCCTGGCCCAGCAGACAGATGACAAAGGTTGGGGAGGCAGATGATAGACAAGGCTCTCGTGGGGAAGTAGCCATTTCAGGGATGCAACAACAGCATGGAAACCAGGACCTCAGAAGCCAGAGAGCTCACTAGGGGCACAAAGAAAGGAGAGCCTGATGTGGCCCCAAAGCCCAGGACCAAAGAGACCGGGTTTGGAGAGCTGCTGATAGGAGACTTGTAGTGAAGACAAAGGAAGGCGAGGGGACTTCCTTGGTGGTCCAGTGGCTTAAACGCCATGTGCCCAATGCAGGGAGCCCGGGTTCAATCCCTGGTCAGGGAACTAGATCTTGCATGCCACAAATAGACCCCTGATGTCCCAACTAAGATCCAGCACAGCTGAAAAAAAAAAAAGGCAAAGGAGAGGTAGGAGTCAGGAGTCTCTTTTATCAATATGCAGCCAATACAAACCCAGCTACTTATGAGTGACTTCTGTTTGCCTATCCATGTGCCTTGGGGCTTCCCTGATGGCTCAGACAGTAAAGAATCTGCCTGCAATGAGAGAGACCCGGGTTTGATCCCTGGGTCAGGAAGATCCCCTGGAAAAGGGAATGGCAACCCACTCCAATATTCTTGCCTGGAGAATCCCATGAACAGAGGAGCTTGGTGGACTACAGTCCATGGGGTTGCAAAGAGTCGGACAAGACTGAGCAACTGAGTGCGTACACACACACACACACACACACACACACACACACATACACACACACACACACATATACATGTGCCAGGCGCTGAGGGGCTCAAAGAAAGAGCCAAGTTAGAATTTCACATCGAATGAAGAGCAGATCAAATCCATACACTGAAATTACTGCTGGCTGAGACAGTCCTGCATGGGTCATGCAGCACTGGCACTCACACAAGCTCTTTCTCCTTGCCTTATCTCATTTAATCCACCCGACAGCCCTGCAAGGTGGGGACTGTTGTCCCTGTTTTAGAAATGAGGGTGCTGAGGTTCTGAGAGACTGTGTACCTTATCTGAATTGGTCCAGCTAGTAAGTGACTGAGCCAGGCTTCGGATCCAAGCCTGTGTTGAGCCTCTGAACGTTCTAGTATAGCCTGCAGCATCCCCGTACTGGAATAATATGGTGCTCCATTGAGCGAGTGTGCTTAGATGTTCAGCTGTGTCTGACTCTGAGGGAAAAGTAAATACCGGCCGGAGGTGCAGGGGAGAAGAGCAGCAGGAGGAGCCCTAGGAGGGAGGGTGCCATGCAGGCACGGCGTCAAGGATGGATTCTTGGAAGCAGAGGGTCTGTTGGAGCTGGTTCAAAGCTGTAATCATGAGTCTTCTCCAGTTTCTGAGGCAGAGAAGGAGGGTCTGAATTAGGATGTGAGCCATCAGGCAGTTGCTGTCTGCAGTGGCCCTGCCCTGAGGACACAGGGGTGCCACACAGAGCACACGTGGTGTGAGCGCTCACTGCGGGAGCCATGTTCCATCCGGTCAGACACCCAGGCAGCCCACAGGCCCAGCCCCCGGGCCGTGGGCTTGCAACCCCCTCGCAGAACAGCCACTGACCCTGAGCAGAAGTGAGAAGGAAGTACCCCCTCAGTCCCAGGCTGTGGAGGGGGCCTGGCTGTCCACCAGGGACTGTGGGTGTCCTGGCAGAGACAGGAGGTAGCACAGGCCCCAGGCACTAGGGTGCCAGAGCCTCCTGAGAAGGAACAGGTGTGAAGCAGGCAATTAGCTGGGAAGGCGTCCGGGGGGCAGGCGGCCTAGAGCTGATTGGGGAAGTCACCAGGATTACATCATCGACCGGTAAGTAGGCTTCATTAACTCTCTGATGAGTGCAGTGTCGAGAGGGAATGGTTTTTTTCTTCTTCGAGGAGCCAGAAGAAGTGATCGTTAGATTTGTCCTGTAAAATAAAACTGTTCCGTGGCAGGGACGAGCCTTTAAGCTTCTCCGGTGTATCTGGCACCCTGGCTTCTCTCTGGGAGGAAGGAAGAGTGTCTATTCATGGGCTGTGACTTGGAGAGGCCCCACGGTGAGTCAGGGGTTCTCTGTGTGTGTGCGCCGCGCGGTCGCTCATGTCGTGGGGGAACTGCTAATTTACTCATGTAATGTGTTCCTCTAGACCAGCCACAAAGACCACTCAGTTATTTTGATCCAAAAGAGAAGCTGGTGTTTACCACAAACTCCCCAGCAACCCTGTGGGTGTGTGTGTTTGTACAACGACCTCATACAATGAAGCGTTGCCCTGGCTGGCAATGACAAGCATTCCAACTCTGAATTGAGGGCAGAGATCGTCCTGGAGTGACCTCCACGGGCACGATGGCTTGTATGTCTTCTAAAAACCCAAGTGCATGGGGAGAGTGGTCCTGTGTTCCGGCCACCACAGGGGACCTGAAGGGGAGCAAACATTTGAGAATATCTAATTCTTGCCAGGCACGGGGCTCAGGTTTTACATATCTTATCATGATGGCTTCTCTCAACTACCCTTTGAAGCAGGTATTATGCTTTCACCATTCCAGGTTCTTGCCCCAATGTTTCTGCTTCGAGGACGCTCATATGTCCTTAGGTGCCCGCTGAAAAATCCTGTAAAACCTTTTCTGACTTTATCACAGTTAGTTACACTCTCCTTTGTGCTCCCAGAAAATCATAGACTTTAGGGAGATGGCAGCTTCAGTTTCTTCCTCTGTAATATTAGGGTAACCATAGGGTCATTGTAAGGAATACATGAAATAAGTCACATAAGTGTTTTGACAGCAGTTGGCACTTATCCCTTGCCAGTCATTGCTGTTATTAATAACAGTAACAGGGCCCGGCCCGCAAGGGCCGTCATTCCGTGTCCGGGCCGGCGGCCGAGCCCGAGTGTCCGCGCTCAGGGCTGCTGGCCACTAGCACCGAGCCCTCGTAGGCTGCGTGTCGCTGCTGCCCAGACGCGGGTCAGTCCGTGGCTTCTGAGGGACCGGGGTCGCAGCCGGGCACTAAAAAAAAAAAAAAAAAAATAACAGTAACAATAATACCACATACGATTACGTATCATTGTAAGTTCCTTGAGTATAGGGATGTTAACTACTTGGTTCATTGCTTTATCCTCAGAGTCTAGCAGTGTTTGGCACGTGGGAGGCACTTGTTTTCTAGTTGGTGAGTGAATCAGAGTGAAAGCTTTGCCACCTCTCACTTCTGTATGCGCCTGAGAATGGACCCTTGTCTAACCTGCCTCTGTATCTGTAATATCACCACTTCATCTGGTACAACCCACGTGTTCAGTGACTGTACTGAACAGATGAACGGGACCATGAGATGCTGCTTCTCAGCCAGTGCCTGGCTAAGGGAGGCGGCCGTGTGCCCATTTGATGCTGTGTGGGGGCTCAGGGATCCCTCCTGCTCCCTGAATTCAGTAAGTGTGCCCTCGACACACCACCCCTGCATGGTGAGCTTCTCAAGGTGGGGACTGCGTCTTGTTTACTTTTGAATCCTTGGTGTCCAGCTCTGTGCCTGGCACAGCATGCTCAGATAGGTGTCCAAGAAATCTCCTGTCCTCCCGGACTCCGAGCGTGGAGTCAAGTGGATTTGTCATCTCTCTTCCAGCACCACCTAACCCTCTTCTTCTGTCGAGGCTCCCACTTCAGTTTATTAAAGACCCTTTTTCTCAGTTATAATGGTCTAAGTCTCCTCTGGAGTATTGTACCCTATGGGAAGAGCAGTCTTTGTAATCAGGCTTTTCTGGACTCAAATCTTGACTCTGGCAACTGCGAGCTGTCTTATCTGGATGAGTTGCTTACCTCTCCTGGGCATCAATTTCCCCTTTCAACAAATGAGGCAATAATACACTCTATTCACCTATTCACCTTAGGGCGCCTAAGACATGGCGGGACCTGTTCTAGGCCCCGGAGATACATTTATGTGAACAAAACAAACATTGCTCTTGCCTGAATGGTACATGCAAACTAGAGAGGGAGAGACCGACACTAAACAAATAAGCCAGTAAACAGATAGGGGGTTGGATGGTGCATGTGCTATGGGGAAAGGAAGTGGGCAGTCAGGGTTATCAGTGTCTTATTCTGGGGACGAAGGGAGGCCTTTCTAATAAGGAGAACCTGCATCCGGAGAATAAGATTCCAGGGAGAGGAAGACAGCAAAGATACCTCCTGCCTCTCCCACCCCAGTCCAGCCCCAGTGCAATCCAGTCACATCCCTTGTTCTGCTCAAAAGTCTGCAAAGAGCTAATGGCTCATTAAGTTCATAGTCTTAGAGACTGACCTTCAGAACCACCTCCAATATGAGGCTACATTCACCTTTTCCAGCCATATTCTACTGCTGTCAGAAATATTTAATCCTAGGAGAGAGAGTTGGGTGCACTTTGTCAGTCTCAGCAGAATGACTGAGGAAAAAAGCCTAAGCATACTCCCAATGATGAACAGATTGAGATGGGCCCTTATCCCAGATTCCCTGGGCCAGATTCGCATGTTCCAGTCAAGGTGGACAGGACCCCTATTACTGGCTCGCCCTTCCCATAGTGTTACCATGGAGTCGGCGATAACGCATCTTTTTTTTTTTTGAGTAATAAGCGTCCCTTTATTTGCTGACGCCATTACAAAAACCGATTACATTAGCAACAAAAACTGTTTTCTTGAGTTGAAGTCAGAGGCAGTTACTCCCCAAAATGTTAAGTAAAACAGTGTACTACATCAGTATTAAAATGTTAAATTTTACATTGTCTTTACCACGTTTGATCTTCTGAACAATTTTATTGAGCAAGATAAGATAAAAGAGTACATGTTTATTTTATCTTCAGGAATGTAAAGGTTTAATCATTCAAACAGTTTTTATTATAAAACTAAATTCTGAGGATGTCTACAGAGTTGGCTTTTTTTTTTTCTTAAAGCTACAAAATGGCATGTGGTTTCCCAAATCAGTTTTCTTTTACTACTTTTATCTCCCTTGATCCCTGCTCCTATGGGCCCCTCACGCATAACGAAATGACCTCATTTTGCCTTTACTGATTCTAATGGGTGATCCAGGCTCCAGTCATAAATTCCTGTATCCAACGGCTGCAAGCTTCCCTGGTCCTCCATTCTTCCATTCTTTTTCAATCAGCACTCAATCCACAAAGGATTAATGTCCAGACCAAGGGCACATTGGTCTGGACATTAAACTGGGACCCTCTGGCCGTACACAGAACAGTAAACTCCCCGATACTATGGTTTTACCAGCCTGGTGAACAGGCACCACCAGCCTCTAAAACGTCCCCCATGATGGCATTTATGATGAATTTAAAGCCTGGCTAATTTCAGACCCTTCTTGTAGGGAAAGCCCTTGGACTGACACTTACCACCATGTGGATCTTGGAGAAAAGCAAAAGAGATCCTGATCCTCAACACTGATGTTCTAAAAGAATGTGCCTGAGGCTTTCTATTCTCTACCACACGATGTTGAAGCAAGGACAGCCATTCATGACTGTGGGATACAGATGCCCCCTAGCATTATGAATGGCATCCCTGAATACCACTGTGGAGCCTACACATCTGAAAATGTTACTGCCGAACCTGTAGGTTTTCACTAGCTGGCTCCACCTGATGTGGCTGATGTAGCCTCAGTCTGGGACACAGTTTTCCTACTCAATGCCAGGACGCCTGGGCAATGTGGCACCCACACTGTCATTCCTATCTGTTTGAGTGTACCCTTCTTCTTCCCCAACACCACCGGCCAAGCAGATTACATTATCCTAAGCAGCCAGCAGGAAAATAAAAATGGAATGTGATTCTGTATTTTAGTGCCCACTTCTGAAGATTCCTCCACCATAGTTATGATGCCCAATTGGATGCCCAGTACACAGAAACTTGTGCCCTTGAACACACCTTCTACCCTGTGCATCCTTGTGACAGCCTTTCTGATGTTAGCCTATGCTTCCGCGACCTGGGTCAAGAGCTGCACTTGCCCAGGGAGCCTATCACAGCATTACAGGTGATGACCTGATCCCAGACAACCACCCCTCAGAAAATGACTACCCAGTTACACACATCATCTGCCAAGGTGCCCCTGCCAGAACACAGGCATCTTCCCCTCAGGGGATAGCCCACTCAGCATATACCATACACTCAAAAGAGGTGAACACCAGACAGACCTGCAAACTTAACCCTCTCCTCCCTGTTGGGCACAATAAACCCCATTACCACTGTGGCTAAAATGTTCCCTCCTAAACCTCCTAAAGCAAGCCTCCTGCTTAAGGCCTCCCCAAGCTAGTCTGTATGTACACATGGTCAAGGCTACCCCCCAGGGGCCCAGTCACGGGGTGCACTCAGCCCCTATGGGCAAGCCACTTCCTTATTCACTCCATGCCAGATGACCCAAGACTCATGAAAAAAGGCTCCCCCCTACACCCACCAATACTGATGCTACTGGTCTGGGTCTCTAGGTCTTGCTTTGTCTTACCCAGGACCCGACAGGACATTGATTGAATGTTATCAAGTTTGGTCCCTGGCCCATGAGTCTGGACATGTAACCATTCAAATCCACATGCCTGTGTTGGTGTCTTCCCAGGCCCACATAGCATGATAGGAGGCACAGCTCTCCAAGATAGTAAAGGCCCAGATAGTAAAAGAACATGAGTGATTAGAAGCTACAGAAGGAACCTGGTTCTCCAGTGTCCCTCCCCTAGATAACTCACTCCTGATGTCCCAATTCTTAAACTCACCCGCACACCCTACTAACTCCATTGATCTTCTTGACCTTTTCCAACCACCCCGTGAGGGGACCCTGCTGGTCACAATCCCCAGCAGAAATGATGAGCATTTCCCTATGCATGGCCCCAGATATAAAAGTGACACCTTGGGGCTAGAGGAGTGGGGCTAAGGGCTCGATTACATAAGGAATGTATTATAGCAGATGCAGCAGAGGAAATGTCTGAGGTTCTATTAGAATCTTGTGACGTTCACAGTGTAACAAACAGTGGCAGCACTTGAGGCTTTCACTGAAGGGCAAAAGTCCTAACTGCCAGGGTGGCAGACGGCAGACTAGCTCCAGATGACCTTACCACTGTAATATATGTGCCCTCAAAGAGGAGGAGTATGTGTCCTCAAGGGAATTTCCTGCTATGTGTGGATAAGTGACACAGGCAAAGTCATCTAAATAGCCCAGCAGATGCACCATCAAACCAAAACCAAATTTTATACAAAGTAGCTTGAAGTCTCTAGTTTCTGAATGTTCCCTGACTCTTGGGGTGACCTGCTCCAGACCCTCCCACCAGAAAGTGGACCTCACATACTGAACGGGTTATGTAAAGTCAGTACAGCCCACAGTCAAGTGTATTAATAAAAGACCACCTGAAATTAATCTCTCTTCTCCATCACCTCCTGGCATTTTTCAGCAGGTGGGCTCCTGTCCTATATCGATGTCCCCAGGACCAGGTTTTCTCTCCCTGAAGAGGTTAGGGAGCTCTATTGTCAGGGGGCTGTTCACCTAGGGATTCCCCTCATTTTGCCAATGTCTGATTAGATTATAAATCTTTGAGTCACTTGTGATCACAGCCAAGGGGTGGTGTGTTTGGACAGGCAATGCCTTTAAACAAGGGGGAATGGCAGACAGGTTGTCGAGTTGAATCATAACAATATTCCAGTGAAATGAAACCTGAACCTGTCTTTATTCCATCAGTACCCCAGAACCACGCCTCCAACTCCTGACCCCAGACACTTAGGCTCTTTCCTGCCAGTCACACCTGCTTCACTCACTGGGTGCTTAGGACTATGGGCTTTGAAACCTCTGCTGTTTATCCCTACTCATTCCTCAGCTCTGTGACCTGTAGCAAGTTCCTTAACCTTTCTGTGACTCAGTTTCCCCATCCATAAAGTTATGATCACAATACTTACTCCATTAGGGTGTTGTAAGAGATGTGAATACCCCACTCTAGGTAAAGCCCACAGTACAAGTCTGACACAAAGGAAATACCCAGGTATTTATTCATCAAGGGTACCTCACTTTCTATTAATGCTTCCTCCAGAAAACCTTCCACATCTATTCCCACTCCAATTTCTCCTTAATCCAATTAATCTGATTCCATCTCTGTTCAGCACCTTGCTGTGAATCATATATCTGTTCTTCATTACATATGCATTCATTTTGGCTTCCCAAGTAAGAGATAAAGGTCCTTGAGGAAGGGACAACATTATACTGTGGCTCGCCCACTGACGTGCTGTGTCATCTTGCACTTAATTTTTTTAGGATTGAGTTTCTTTCCCTGGAATATGTGGCAAATATGTGGCATGTGTGCCAACATTTCCCCACCCCTTAGCCTTGGGAGACACTAGTACTTAACAATAATTCTCTTCCTCCTCACCTGTCTCCAAACTCAGCATCCTTAGCGCAGCGCTTTGGACAGTGTCTACTAATGTATTCAGTAATTAAGTTAAGTGTTGAGTACTTACTAGGTACTACTCTTATTTAGTATTCTGGAGATAAAACTTTGGGTGTGCTAAAAAAAAAAAAACAAAAAACTTTGGGTGTGCTGTTGGTGCACTTGTGGAACTTGTCACTTAATGGGGAAGAAAGAAAATATGCAAATGCATAAGTGAGAAGATCTCAGATAGTGATCAGTACAGGGATGAAAATAAAACAGTGCTGTGTTAGTGTCTGGCGAGGAGGTTGAGTGTCCAGGGACTTTCTGAGGCCTCAAGAGATTTTGATCTGGTAGATTTGGTGTGGGCCCCAGAATATGTGTTGTTAACAAGCAAATGTAGGAAATGGCAACCCACTCCAGTATTCTTGTCTGGAAAGTTCTATGTATAGAAGAGCCTGGTGGGCTACAGTCCATGGGATCAGAAAGAGTCAGACAAGACTAAGGGACTGAGCACGACGTGGTAAGAGTGAATGTCTGGAGTCAGAAGACCTTACATCCACTTCCTCACTACATAGTTGTGTGACTTGAGCAAGTTATTGAATTTCTGTGACCCTCAATTTCCTTATCTGTTAAATTGAAATATTACTACTACTCATCTCAGAAGGTTATATTAGGATTAACTAAGATGAAACATATAAGATGCCTGGTGCATAGTGCATGCTCAATAACAGGCAGGTATTAATTACAACAATGGGCCCATCTCCTCCTAATTATAATCTTCAAAAAACAGACCCAACAAGTACCATTTAGTAGGTATTGAATATAGCCTTTAGTTGGTTTTTGCCTAATGAAAACTCTTCCTCTTGAAAAATAAATTGTCAAAAGACCTTCCTGTCAGCAGGACTGCCAGAGTCCAGTGAAAATATATTCCCTGGCACTCTAGTTGAGGCAGGTTTCAGGTTTGGAAGGACTGTCTTAATTTCCTCTCCAGTCAAGTGGAAGCCTGGCTACTTGCCTTTCTAAGTCGGTGGGCAGGGATGGGGGGATTTCTGAGACCTGCAGGGATGTGAGATTTGCAAAGTATGAGGCACAAACAGGACACTTGCCTTCTCAGAGCAACTGGCCCATCCAGCTGATGGGCCCCCATGCGCTCCTGCTCTGCCGGCCTCCACTCACTTATAGAAGGGGGCCACTCCTCCGCGTTAAAAGCTGAGCTGGTACATAACGAAGAAAAAAAAAAAAAAAGAAAGCTGGGCAGGAAGCAGCCTTTTCAACCAGTGAAGAAACCGTTAGAATCCATCCCTTTGCCCCATGCCAAAGCTCAACTTGCCCCACCCAGCCACACTATCAAGGACACTCAGGCCATCGCAAAGCCCTGGAGGTATTTGTCCCTAGTTTATCAGGGACCTGTGAAAACATTTCCCTAACTGAAGATAAAGAGCTCTTTCCCCTTCTCCCTCCATTCTACTTCTAACTACCTACCAGAGAGTTCCTCTCCTTTTCTTTCAGTAACACCGACTCTGAAAAGAAGTTGTTTTTCACCCTGGACTTGAAGTAACTGGTGGAGAGGCAGGTAAGAGCATTTTATTCGTTCATTCCTTCAGTAAGTAATTATTGGGTGCTTAATACATGCTGGGCTAGGCTCTTGGATTCAATTCCAACGCAGAAGGAGCCTGCAGTGTTTGGGGGAACCCAACAGTACTTAACAACCACAAAACGTAGAATTATCCATTGTGATCCAAACTGGCAAAGAGTAGATAAACAACGAAGTCCTACTGAATAGCACAGGGAACTATTCAGTATCTTATACCTATAATGGAAAAGAATCTGAAAAAAAAAAAAAAACAAAAAACTGAATCTCCTTGTGGTATACCAGAAGCTAATACAGCACTGTAAATCAACTCTACTTAAATAAATAAAAAGGAAAAAATATTAAAAACAAAAAGCTTGAGAGTGGGATCATATAATGATGGGTCCTAGTACAGTCATGAGGGGCTGGGGGCTTCCCTGCTGAAGTAATGTTTGAGTTGAGAGAAGTGTACATAGTGTTATCTTCTGGATTTCACTCTTGCCCTCCCAGTGGGTGTTTTCAGGGTTAAAAAGCTGCCTCAGGGGCTGGAAGACTTGCTGCCATGCCATGCCTGTCCCGTTTTCGGGACTAAGTCACGATTCCTCGATTCTGGTGAAGGTTAGGATGGAAATGACTTATTGGTGTGATGGAGAGGCCAGCATAAACCTGCCAGGACCTCCTTCAAGATTCAGTTCACTTTGCAAAAGTTGCCAGATAAAAGATATTTCCAGATGGAGAGCCATGCAGGAAATACAAATGGAAGAGTTTTTAACAGCTCCTCCTTTGCAGGCTATGACCAAGGCAGTTTCTGCAGCGTGATGGGAAAGACTATAGCCTAATAGCATGGGAAGAGCTGAACGGGCCCGCGAGCATCCCAGGGTCGTCTGGAGAGAGACTGTGCCCTGAAGGGGGCATTCAAGATGCTCTACTATGCGACCACCCCCCACCCCAACCCCAATCCTGCCACCACCACTCCATGTGGAGCCTGTGCCTGCTATATGCTAACCCTCGGTTTCTCAGAGGAGAGGGCAGATAGGAATCGATGACAGCGTGAGTCCCTTTAAGGAGGAGGCTGTACATAGTAACAAACTGCCCCCTTTTCCCCGTCCTTGGGGCCTAGCGGGCCTGCAAGGAAGATCATCTGAGAGTCAGGGACCAGCGCTGCTGACAGGGGCCTAAGTGGGCAGGGATTGCCACTGGGGGACCCAAAGAACGTCTCAGAGTTCATGCAACAGGGCTCACTGTAGCCTCGTGTGTGTGTGTGCTAAGTCGCTTCAGTCACGTCTGACTCTTTGCAACCTGATGGACGGTGTAGCCTGCGAGGCTCCCTTGTCCGTGGGATGCTCCAGGTAAGAATGCTGGAGTGGGTTGCCATGACCTCCTCCAGGGGATCTTCCCAACTCAGGGATCGAACCCACATCTCTTACATCTCCTGAACTGGCAGGTGGGTTCTGTACCACTAGCGCCACCATAACACTGGATGTTGTTAAATATATCTATGGGTGAACCTGAGAAGGTTGCAAGCTCCCTGAAATGAAAGGCAAAATTCTTTGCACCTTGGACAGCTGTGCATCTAGGGAGAGGTGTTTGACTTTTACCAGGTTGTGTGTGTGTGTGTGTGTGTGTGTGTGAAAAATACACACGGCGTAACATTTACTATTTTAACCACTCCCAAGGATGTAGCTGAGGGGCACTGAGCACATTTACACTGTTGAGCAACTGTCACCCACTACCCATCTCCAGAAGGTTTTTTATTCTCCCCAAACTGAAATATGATATCCAGTGAAAAACAACTCTCCTCTCTCCCAGCCCCTGGCCACCCCCATTCTACTCGTTGTCTCTATGAATTTAACTACTCTAGGTACCGCGTATGAGTGGAATCATACAGTCTTTATCCTTTTATGACTGGCTTGTTTCACTTAGCATAACATCCTCAAGTTTCAATTACGTTGTAGCATGTGACAGGATTTCTTTTTTAAGGTAGACCTTTCTCCTTTAAGAATGTAAGTCACTTATGAGGTGGCAAGATAGTATGCACACATTTTATGCATATTTATTTATTGGGTATATACCCAGAAGTGGAATTGATGAATCATATATTAATTTATTTTTAATTTTTTGCAGAACCTGCTTATACCATGAACTATATTACATTATTATATATATAATATATATTATACATGTGTGCCTAGTCACTCAGTTGTGTCTCTTTGCAACCCCATAGACTATAGCCTGACAGGCTGCTCTGTTCTTGGGGATTCTCCAGACAAGAATACCAGAGTGGGTTGCCATGCCCTCCTCCAAGGGGTCTTCCCAATACAGGGATCAAACCCAGGTCTCCCACATTACAGGCAGATTCTTTACCGTCTGAGCCACCAGGGAACCCCAAGAATACTGGAGTGGGTAGCCTATCCCTTCTCCAGGGGATCTTCCCGATCCAGGAGTCAAACCAGAATCTCCTGCATTGCAGGCAGATTCTTTACCAGCTGAGCTACCAGGGAAGCCCATATGTTGTATATAATATATATATTATATTCCCATTAGCAGACCATGGGATTTCCAATTTCCCCACATGTTTGCCAACACTTCATTTTCTGTTTGGGGGATAATAGTTGTCCTGATGGATGTGAAGTGTACTTTACTGTGGCTGTGTTTTGCATTTCTCTGTTGATTATTATTTCTTGAAACTCTCTCTCTCTGCTTATTTGCCATCTGTATATCTTCTTTAGAGAAATATTTCTTCAAGTCTTTTGCCCATTTTTTAATTGTTTTTTTTTTTTTGCTGTTGAATTATAGGAGTTCTTTAAATATTCTAGATATTAACCTTTTATCAGATATATGATTTGCAAATATTCTCTCCCATTCCATAGGGTGCATTTTCACTCTCCTAATACTGTCCTTCATACACAAAAGTTTTTAACCTGCAGTCTAGTTCATCTGTTTTTCATTTTGTAGCCTGTGACAATAAAAGGTGTCATATTCAAGAAGTCATTGCCAAATCCAACGTCATGTAGTTTTTACCTTATGTTTTCTTATAAGAGTTTTATAGTTTTGAGTTGGCAGGTTTTTAAAGAGGTCTGTAACTGACAAAGCATGGGCCATCCTCAATACTGATAGCGGGGAGACCCTCACATTTTGACGAATGTCAGTATGAAGCTAGGAATTGGGAAATTGATAAAATGGTGGCGATATGTGAAGTCTTTAATTCAAAAGGAATTATTGAATATCTCCATATTTAGTGAAAATGAAAATTATGATCTCTCTTCTCTAAGAACATAAGTCACTTATGAGATGGCAAGATGGTGTGCACACATAAAATCATGGCTCTGCAAGGCAGAGTCTAATGAGCACCTACCCAGGCCCCAGAACCAAGAGCTGGAAGGAGTTGAGTTCAGGGGACAGAGAAACCTTCAGTGCAGAGATGTGGCTTGAGTGGGCTCCAAGTTGATGGACACAATCTGGAGAGGCAGAGAAGACTGGGGAGGATTTTGTACAAACTGCAGGATGATTGCTGTTACCGAGCACTCACTGTGTGCCGGGCTCTGTGCTCTGCCTGCTGCATACATTATCTCAGCCATGCCTCTTCACCCTATATTTATCATCGCCTCTGTTTTAACACTGCAGGCACTGAAGCACAGAGATTTGCCTAAGATTAATTACCCAGATAGTAAGTTGTAAAGTGGAGACTAGAAACCAGGGTTATTAGTCTCTATTCTTAACCCCTCTACAATTCTAGCACCAAAGTTTTGGAGCACAGACAAAGCAGACATTCCTGATGGAAAGAACAGAATAAAACAGTGCACAGAAATGGGCATGAGCCGGATGTCTGAGGTCAAAGAGGAGCAGCCTGGTTGGTGGGAAGGGTCAGGCTCTAGGGGTTTGGGATGTGAAGTTGATTCGATGGGATGGGCAGGGTCACAAGCATCTTTCATGGAATCATCAAGAGTTTGTCTTGATCTTCTGGAAGGACAGAATCTCACATAGAGCTGCAGCTCTAACCTTCCAGTCCACCTCTTTCTTCTATAAAATGAGAGCATCAAGATCCCAAAAGGTTAAGCGACTTGCCAATGATCACAGGCAATAAGGGAGTCATTGCAAATTTTTGAGCAGGGTGGTGACAGAGAAGAAAAGAGTAGTCCAGATGGGTTAGTGAGGCAGCCAGATACATGAGGGGTAGCTGAAGGGAAGCAGAGAAAGTTGGCACTAAGAAGCAAGCAGCTCTTTCCCTGGTTTTGGCTGAAAGATATCTCCCTTAGCTACAGATATTTCCAGGAGCATCACATACAAGACTCCTTTCCCCTGAGGTCTGGAGCTTAGGAAGTCAAGTGCCATCAGGAAGGTCAGACTCCCTTCCCCAGCCAGGGTCAGGGCCCTCAGCTAGACACGAATGTCAGAAAACACTGCTTCCCCAGAAGCAGCCCAGCCCCTCCTCCAATGGAAGGTCTGTCTGGAGTGAGATGTCTCAGACCAGAGACCCCCAACTCTGAAGAACCAGTGACCAGGAAAGGCTCCTGATGCCATCTCTTTTTGTTGCTTATCTGAATATGGAGCTGGGCCAACTGTCTGTGAGTCTAACCCACCTGCCCCCTGGGGGTTGGGGGTTGCCCGAGCTGGTGAGATAAGGCAGGAGTCCCCCAGGCAAGGAGGCTGACCCCACCTGCTTGGACCGAGCCCTATATTGTAACATAACTCCAGTTATCCACCTGCTTGTCAAGAAAGGCCTGCCCTGGTCGCCTGTCCTCCTCTGAGGTTCTCTTAGCTTCATTAATTCTAATAATAGCTGCCATCCATTGAGCACTGTGCTAAGCATTTGACATGCATGATCTCATTTTATTCCTCCAACCCTGTGATGAAGATATAATTATCCTCATTCTACACGTGACGGAACTGAGGCTCAGAGCTATCAAATGATTTGCCTAAAACCACAGAGCTGAAAGAGCCAGGACTAAAACATAAGCCGATCTATATCCAAAGCCTGTGCCTTTACCCATAGAATTGACTGTATTCTATGCACTAGCCCACTGTAACCATGTCTCCTTGTGGGCATGGGGGACCTGCAGTGGAGAATCAAGCTTCAAAGCAGGTCCTTGTTACTGACACCACCTGTATCTGTGTGTTCCTAGGAGCCAAGAGTTTGATCTGGTTCCCAAACCAAATTCCTGGGTCTGACTCTGAATGGTATATGGGCCCTTATTTTCTCCCAATAGCAATGCTCTAGGAAAACAAGTGATCTTCAAGTTCCCTCTCAACTTTTACCTGGAGAGTATAGTGCAGGCATATTTTGGCCACAGGGAGCGGGGCTGTCATTTATTCATTCCACGAACAGTTATTGAAAGCCTACTGTGTGCTAGGCACATTCTAGGTCCTAAAGACACAATTGGAAACAAGTCATATTCTTATGGAGTTTATATTCTAGCTGGGAATATAGCTGGTTTCATCAAAACGAAACCCATAAAAAACTACAAACACATATGTAGTAAAGTAGAAGTAATGATGATACTAGGAAGAAAAATAAAGCGGGATAAGGGAATGGAGGATGATAAGAAATGGGATTTTAAAAGGCTCTTATGAGGATAAACATTTGAACCAGAATGAAATACATGGGAGCCATAGGATGCTCTAGAGGAAGAGCATCTCAGGCAGAGGAAAGGACAGGTGCAAAAGCCCTCCAATAGGAGTTGACTTGGTTTGTTTTAAAGTTTAGGGAAATCATCAGTGTAGATCTAGCATAGTGAAAGGGTTGTAATGAAAAAGAGGAGAAGGGGCCAGATAGGATAAGGCCTTCAAGGCCACAGAAAGGAGCTGGACTTCAGGTGTGCCGTTGGAGCGTCCCAGGCACTGTGCTGTGTCACTAGGGCAGGTCTGCGTCTGAGAAACTAAAGGGAGGATATGAATCTCATGAACAAAGGGCATCAGGACAGCTCTGTGAGTCAGCTCTGACTCCCCCTTGAATTCAGAGCAGCAAATAAATTCAAGGTCTGGTACCCAAGAGAGAAGGTGGGGGAGGGTTTGAAGGGGACAGAGACAGAAGAAGGAACTGTTGACTCTAGGTCTCACTTGCCTTGTCCATCAATGGGGCCCTGAATCACCAATGGGTGTTCAAATATTTTAAAGCTGGAATCTCTCTGTATAAGCCGAATCTTCTGCAGAAGCTTACTCTGTGCCTGTCTCCTTTCTGAGTACCTTATATAATATGTCTCATTTCACAGAATTGTTATAGCGGCTCCGTGAGATAGGTACCCTGAATATGCCCACTTTACAGATGCAGAAGCTGAAGTCCAGAGAGGCTGAGCAACATGTCAATAGGTGCAGAGCTGCTGTGGTTGGAGCAGGAACGGGTGGAGCCTACTAGGGAAACACTTCAAACTGCTCCAAGGAGCAAGCCGGGAAATCACATTTCAGAGGCTCCTTCCACTCAGACATGCCATGAGTTTAACTCTGCTTAAGACCTCGCTGTAGAGTTGTGACATTTGGGGGCAGTTACTTAAGCACTTTGACTTTGTCTCTCATCTCAGTCCTAACAGGTGATTTAGAAGTTGCTGGAAAGGGGAAAATCAGAAACATGCAATCAGGGATGTGGCTGAAGCAGATGAAGGGAAGCGATGAAGCTGTCAACAGCGTACCTAGGACCTAAATGGTCACATTCCTGAATTTCTGATTGGAAAGTGGGGGCTTCCCAAGCCTGAAGCCAGCTTATGTCTTAGGTACACTTCAGCTTTTTCTACAGCACCCCAGTCTCAGCATTCTTTGGTGGATGTCCTGACTGGCTAGGAGATGGCTGCTTCCTGATACAGTAGTGATGACTTCTGAAAGATGGGGTAATAACAACAGGTATCATTTCTGAGCATTTACATCACTGTGCAAAGCATTTTTATACACATGATCTTATTGAATCCTCTTAAAACTCCTGTGAAGTAAGCAGATATCCCTGTGACCTTACTCTAGTCCCAACCCTGCTGAGTTTACTGTTGCCTCCATTTGACAGATATAGAATCTGAGGTTCAGAGAGGTGAAATAACTTCCCCCAAGTCACCCAGCTGGTAAACAGCTGAGTTATGCCTTCTGACACCTATGCTCATCTCCTAAACTCAGTTGATAAAGATTTTTCAAAAAGATTTGTGGGGCTTTTTTCTCCTATATAGGAAAACTGGTTTATTTTTCACAAATGTTACTGATAGATCTAACATTCTGAAAATATGTCCATCAACATGCCCTGAAATGTTCTGAGATGAGTTTGGAAACCAGATTCCTATGACAGCTGAGTTGTTTAAAGAAGTTTCCATGGGAGCTGAAGCCATAGTAAGACAAATCTTTATTTTTGTTCCTATACATGAATGTCACAACTAACAGGTATATGATGCAACTTGGCTTCTAAAGGTGGCAAAAAAACAAAAAACAAAAAACATAGAAGAGGTAAATTGTCATTCTTGGCATCTTCCCAATGACATTTGCATTTTCCTTTCTACTAGAAGTCCATTTTAGCAAAGAAATGTAGCCTTAGTCACTTGAAACTGCTCTTCCTGAGAAAACAATTGTAGATGTAATAAGCAAAAAGAATAGAAAATGCCAACAGGAAGAAAGTAATCCACCTAGAGTCAGAATCATCATGCCAACTGATTCAGTCTTCCTGTGACATTCACATTCAGGAAGGAAAACTTGAAAATTTTCTAAATTTTAAGGTATGTAAGATTTGCAAGGAGTCGGGGTGGGTAAAAGGAATTAAATTGCAAACCCACCGGGGAGGAATCAAGTCCAGATTTCCTCAACTCTCAAGGACCATTTTACATGTTCGAATTGCCTCCTAGTTACTGAGTCGCTCTTCTACATAAGGCATAAGGTTGCTATGGAAGGATACAATAAGGTCATGATTGCTTTAAAATTATTCATAATGAAAACACATTTTGAGACTCGATTCTAAATGTTAAACTTAAATTTGAGCAATTTAATTGCCCGTTGAATAGAAATGAAATCCCACCGGCAGGCAGTTATTTCTTACAACCACTGTGTGTGAAATTGAAATCTTAAGATACCATTTCAAATATTCACTTTCTCTAAGGAAGTTCTCCCCAAAGAGTGGTGAAAGATAAGAAACTGACCCAAAGTCATCAGTAATCACTCTTTCTTTACACATTTGGGTCAAAACAGAAGCATATTATTAAAAGGAAACTTCATGTCCCAAAGTTGGCTGTTTGGAGGTTACCTCCTGGAACCCAAGGATATATTTAATTTAACAACTAACTTAGGCTCCATGCAAAACTATATAGCAAGGAAGGAAGCAACTTATCAGATTTAATAAAAGCAAGCAGATGAAAACACATCACGTAGTCATCAAGATAGTGAACATTAAACTGGAAAATGCATATATGTTTTACATACGAGCACAAGGAGATGAAGTGAAAGGACACTGTTCTGTTTGCTTTTTAAAAATGGGACCGGTTTTCAAACCTACGTGAGAAATTGGGAAGTTCTTATTTTTAACCTCCATTTCACCTTTGAATTTAATTTCAAACTCTCTAAATTCTCCCGGCAATTTTTTCCTACAACACAGAAGTTACCATTTATGAGTGCTTAGTATACACCAAATGCTTTGCATGCATGTAATCTCATATCCATTATTAACCCCAATTCATTACAGGTCTGTGGGCCACACTGCATGCGTTTACTCATTTAATCCTTACAACAGTTGATGCAATAGACTCTGGTACCCCCACTGACAGATAAGGATCCTGGGAGTTTATAAATTCCTGCTTTTCCACAAGGATCACAGGTAGGAAAGTGTGGGTTGTTATGAAGGCAGTCTGACTTCACAGCCACTACCCAATACTGCCTCTTCAGATTAAGTGACTTTCCTAGATAGGCTCCACTAGCTGATAAGTAAGAGCCTAAATCAAACGCATGCAGTCCAATGCCCAAGTCTTAGCGTTTCACCACCACACTGATTGGTTGTAAGCAGGTGAATTGTTCATCAAAGCCTATTTGTTTATTTTCATTTTTTATTGTAGAGTGGTGGGTTATATGTTTATCACATAATTTAGACTGACTTAAAAATGCTAGACATTTTTCCTTTTTTAATTAAAAACAAGGGCCTGAGCAGGAGAAGTTCTTTTTAGATTGAAAGGCTTGAGTTGGACCCACAGCTACTCTTAAGACTTCCTTTGACACACACACACACACGTAGGAGACGGTGGAGGAAACAGGGAGACATTTTTATTATACCCATAGGGACCTAAGCTTTGGACATAGACATAAGAAAAGGACAAGAGCATGCAGACAATGGTAAATTCTAGGTATGCATGTGAGAAGTTAGAATCAGCTTTAAACAAGGAAAACGAAGCCTACAGGGATGTACTTCTGACTTCAACCACCACCTTCCGGGGTGAACTCATCCAGACTCTTCAGTGCCATCTTTAAAACGGGAATACAGTGTCCATGACCATGATCTAGACTGCTCCTGTAAAACCATGGATCCTGAGAATACTGGTAGCTTCTTCTTTACAAGACTTGTGGCATGCACAAGTAGGTCTTTAGTAATAATTTCTGAATGCAATTATTTTCAGGGAACTCTGATGAGGCCCAAGGGACCTAAAGCTTTGCTCTATTGAAGAGAAGACTATTAGCTTCCTCCTCTCCCCTTTTACATTCCCTTCGCTTCTTGGAATTTGCCCTTGAGATTAGAGGGGAAACCTGAACTAAACAAGTCTGCTTTCTCTCTCTTTTCCTGACCCAGGGCAAAATAGTCTCTAAGCGTTGCTTTCCATCATTGGAGAGGCAGTTTTCTCTGTGAAGAGTGCTATTGGCCCTTTACAGGAGGGGCCAGTTTAACCGCAGGGGTCCGATTTTTAAAGATGCTGAGGGAGGGAATTCTGCCGCCAGCAGATGGAGAGGAGACTCAGACCAGCTTGGTCCCTCCCAAACACCCTCCCTCGGGATTAGCTGCCCCTGGTACTGCTCAGGCGTACCCAGCCCGTGCGGTCCCTGCTCGCACAGCTCCCGTCGTCTTTTTGGAGCGCGGACGCAGTCACAAGTCCTCAGCCAGCAGAGCCGCGCTGTCTTGGGGGCATCTCCGCGTTCCCTGACCGCGGACCTGGGACCTCCAACCCCGGACGCGCGCGAAAGCCACTTGGAACGCGTACAGCTCTGTATGTGTTTATTTCACATTTTCGTTTTTTCTTTCTTCCTTGAGCGGCCCGCTGGTCACTTTCAATCTTAGTTAACCAAAAGGGGAACGCCGAAGAGGGAAAGCCCTAAAGAATGCTTTACAGGCAACCCAGCCGCCTCTCCAAGGAGAGGTGTTCTCTGAGCGAGTCTCCCTGTCCCCGACGCTGGCCCCTTTAAGAAGCCAACTCAGTCTTGCTGCGGCTGCCGCTGTTTGTATCGCTAATCCCCAGGAGCCCCGTTTAAAAAAAAAAGGGAAGAAAAAAGATGGGGGG
>NW_011495081.1:8160388-8164557 GCF_000754665.1 Bison bison bison | reverse complement strand
AAGGCTCCAGGTGCGCGCCCGCGGCGTGCCCTTGGTTCCCTCTGCCGTGCTCCAGGCTCCCGCATCCTCTTGGGTGACTCCAGGGACACTGGGAGAGGGGCTGGGTGGCGGGCGGCAGGAAGAGGGGTCGGCCCGGCGCCTCAGCGGGCCCCTCGCGGCTCCCTGGGACGCTCCCTAAAGCCACTTCGGGCCAGAAAGTTTGCACAGGAGCATGCACAGGGCGAGGTTAGAGGCGCGCCGGTGCAGTCCCCGGAGCCTTCAGGACTCGATTCTGCTCCCTTCTTCCCTTTCGTTCCTTCTCTTTGTCCGTTTGGTCCAGGAAAGGGGGACACTACAAGTGAAGCCCCCCACCCCAGGTACCCGACGGTCCCCTTCCGGGCCCACAGGTGGAGCGGTTGCCCACGGCGCCGGGGACCCGCGGGTGAGGAGGTGCGAGAGTTCACCTCGGAGCTCACTCAGGCCTCCAGAGACTTTAGAGCAGCCGAACAACACGGGAGTTAGTTTGGATACGCGGACACGCCTCTCCCTTCGGAGTCCACCGATGGGTACCTTTGAACCTCCAAAGTTAGTGCACCATTTTGGGTATTAGGTGAATTTTTCCAGAGAGCGGAGTCTTACGGCTTTTGTCACAATCTCAAAGGGTTTGGGGTCTGGGAACCAGAGCTCTAAATGAACCGCATTCGTTTTCTGAGCCCCGACTGGCTTGAAGTATCCCCCTCTTCCCAATCTTTACCTTCAGCCCACTGCTCAGTGTTAACATGGAGAGAAAGGGATGTTTAAGATGTCATTTTCCCGTCAGCGCAAATGCCCTTTTAAGATTCATTAGCTGTCTGGTTTTGAGAATTTTTATGCCTTTGAAGTCCCCATCTAAATCCTTTGAAGGGATTTGTTACACAGACCAAAGGACCCGGTTAATGACTTGTCCATTTGTGCTTTTAAGAGGCATTTGTTTTGTTTTGTTTTGTTTTCCTGCTTTAAAAGAATTGTGCTTTCCTGATTGAAATACCTCCTCCCAATTTCAGCCTCCTATGGTGTTTATATACCTGGGTTTTACCCTCAGTTACCAGCATAAAAGCTCAGCGTGTTCTCATAAAACACAGGAAGTAACCATGATCCAGTGAGAATATAAACATCACTATTCAATCTTGAAGGTTCAGAAGCCAGATCTACAAGGAGTCAGGTTTGTTCTAACAAAAACCCAGCTTCCTTAAATTCTCAGGGAAAAAAAAAATAACATTGCTTTTTTTTTTTAAGTATTTATTTAGGAAAACTCTGGGAAGGGTGCTTTGCTCACTTTTTTTTTTTTTTTTTTTTTTTTACAAACCTAGAATTACAACTTAGTCCTGAGTTTTCAGAGCCTGGGCAAGATGATAGTAATACAATAAGAGTGAATTGGATGAATTACCTTTGAAAGGTGCCTAATGCTTTTTCGATCAACAGAACTTAGTCACTAATCTTTTTATTAGAAGATAAATCTGGAGGTTTCAGTTCCCTGAAGGAAGTTTGCTCCTTTCAAAGTTTGTGCTTTTTCACAAAGAGACTGGAAAATTGAAACATCTTCACCTCATAACACAGCAGGCATCTGCGGAAGGATGCTCAGTAGGGTGCTCTTCTCTATCCTTTGCTTTATTTTTTGCCCAATGAAGATAGGCTCTAATTGGAGATGGACCAGCTAGCTGAGAAATTATTGCAGAGCATTTTTTCCCCATATCTTCCTTGGAAACTGTTGAGAAATTATCCCGGAAATCCAGGCCAAAGTGTATTGAGGTGTAATGTTCAGATAGGCTCTAGGAGAATGTAAAATATTAATTAGAGGCTGAGTCCCACAGTTATTGGCTTGGAACATCCACCAAAGATAATGTGATATTATCTTTAATTATAGAAAGATAGAGCCAATATCTTATCCAGTCCTTTCCTATCTCATCTTAGGCCATCACAGACAGTAGCTTTTTGGCTTAACATTTCTCCTGTGGACCACTACCCTACCAGATGCTTCAGTGTGTACATACTTGGGTCAGTGTGACTGAGGTCAGTCTGATCAGCAACTCCAAATTACACCCAGAAACTTGACTAGGCCTATGCAAATGAAACATTTAGACAGAAAGCCAGCCAGAATTCACACACACACACAGATCTCCTCTACTGTGCCGTCGGTGGCCCCTACTGCCTCCCTGTGAGTAACAGGAGCAGTTCATTTCAATTCCAGGCAGTTTTGCACCAGCTAAGTGCAAATTCTCTTCTTTCACAGTTGGTTGGCAGGATCTGCGTCAGGGCATCCAGTGGTGTTGAGGTTCCATGAATGTTTCTGAAAGCCTAAAGTAAGGCCACGGGCTGTGAAAAGGGAAGAGAAGTGATTCCGAGGCACAGGAAAATGCTGGGTGTTTTATTTTTCAGGAGGGAGGGTGGAAGTCCTTATACATAACCTGTGGAAACAAAGACAAGTCAGGGTTCAGTGGATGTTTAAAACTCTATTTAAAGTCTGGAGTTTTTAGGAGATAATTAGTTTGGGTTTTACACTTCCCTGGTCTAAAAGGAGATCATCTCACAAAGGACCCTCATACCCATTCTACAAAGTGTGGGCTCGGTTTCAATATGCCTGAATATTCACAGGGAAGTGTGTACTTTAAAGACAGAGTTTTCTGAAGGTGTCAGAGTGTGTTATCAACACTGATTCCCTGAGCCTCATCCTTCCTAAGTATAAAGGCTCTTAAATGCTGTGGGCACAGGCCAGTCAGGATGCAAGGTCACCAAGTAAGCCAGCATCAGCTGGAAATAGGAGACACAGATTTATATCCTCAAGGTACTAAGGGGAAATTCCCTTTGGGAATTTCACAGTTGGCAGCAGGTCCATTTTTCCAAAAGTAATAGATTTTTGAAAAATAGATTTGTGTTTGAGTGAAGTTCAAGAGAGCATTTGTTAATTGCTACAGATCAACAGGTATTCGGTTTTTCCTATGTCCCATCTGGTGCAGGAATCATTTCTCGCACTCTATTTTTTTTATCTTCTTCTGGCAAGTAAGGTTATTTCTTTTAAAATGTAAAACAAAAGGATTCAGATTCCAGTTAAGTGAACTGGAGACACTGTATGATTTTGTAATAAAAGAACGCATGTCACAGGCTCACTCTTAACAATTGCCTGGAGGAGATTTCAGTGTTTAATTGCCTTCCACACTCTCTCCCGAAAAGAACTATTGCCCCCTCCCCATTTTCTTTCCTAAATCAACTTCATGCGAATCAGTTTTGCTGCTGTAAAAGTGTTCATGTACAAAAAGGTCTGTTTGATCTCCTTTATAAATATAACAGTGGCTTTAATCAACACCTTGAGATTTTTCCTCAAGGACTCATTCCATAAGAAGGATAGGATGTGGAGTTTCTGTTAAAAATAATGAGAATTTCTATTACATCTTGATGGTATTTTTATTTGGGAAAGAGAAAGTAACCTAAAATAATTTGGGGACCTTTTCATCCTCATCTTTACATTCGTGCAGTTGGAAAGGGATGGAGTCCAGGTGGCGCAGAGATTCAAAAGGGAATTTGAAAATGTTTAACCCGCTAGTCACTGTTCTGGCCACAAGCAGCTCTTAGAGTCCTGGTGTCTCCTCGGGTTGGGCAGTGCCCTTGGCTCTGGGATAGGGGGGGAGGAAAGAGATGAGGTGTGGAGGTAGAGTAGGAGGGGAGGGGGGATCAAGAAGAAGAGAGACCACAGGTCTGGGAGGGGGCTGGGCTGTAGCTGGGGGGGTTGCAGTGCCCTTTGCCTGAGTGCCTCTTGGTGCCCTGCCCTTGCTTCTTCCAGGATCTAGAACGTAGGGGCTAGCCCTTTCCCGTCCTAACCCAAGGCTGGTGGGGCCTCTCTGCTGTCGTCTGCCCTAGGTGTTTGCTCTCCCCTCCTTTCTCCGATGTCACCAGACAGTTGAGTGAGGTTCTCTGTGGGCGCAGCGTCTCCCCGAGGTGAGGCCATCCCTAATGTGCGGCGTTCCTTCCAGGGAGCCGGTGGACGAGGTGCTGCAGATGCCCCCGTCCCTGCTGACATGCGGAGGCTGCCAGCAGAACATCGGGGACCGCTACTTCCTGAAGGCCATCGACCAGTACTGGCACGAGGACTGCCTCAGCTGTGACCTCTGCGGGTGCCGGCTGGGCGAGGTGGGCCCGCGCCTCTACTACAAACTCGG
>NW_011495081.1:8148236-8160288 GCF_000754665.1 Bison bison bison | reverse complement strand
GCCGGAAGCTCTGCCGCCGAGACTATCTCAGGTGCGTCCTCGCCGCCCTCCTGGGGCCCTGGCTCTGTCTCTCTGGCGCCTGCCTCCTGGGCCAGTGAGATCACGTTGGTCTCAGCTGCCCTGTGCAGGGGAGCAGTTGGCCTTTCCTCCTGTTAGAGAAGCATGTTCTCGGGGACACATGCCTGTGTGGTCCAATTCTCATATTTTAAAGGCAAGAGAGTGATGAGCACAAAATTCAGAATAATGGTTCCCTCTGGGGGTCAGACAAAGGGAGAGGGTGGTGAAGGAAGGCACAGGGTATGCCAAGGGAACTGAGAGTTTTGAAGCTTGTAAGTTTGAGGGTGGATTCCTAGCAGCTCATTTGATGCTTCAAAAACATATGCATAGGTTATAAGTATTCTTTTGTAAGATCTCAATATAATGTGATGAGAAATTTAAAAAGAGTAGCATGGAAACATATACACTAATGTTTATAAATAGATAGCCATTGGGAACTTGCTGTATGACTCAGGGAACTCAATCTGGTGCTCTGTGACAACGTAGAGGGGTGGGATGGGGTGGGAGGTTGGAGGGAGGCTCAAGAGGAAGGGGACATATGTATGCCTATGGCTGATCCATATTGATGTATGGCAGAACCCCACACAATATTGTAATTATGCTTCAATTAAAAATAAATTTACAAAAATTGAAAGTACAATCTCACCCCAGCACACCAAGCAGTTTTGGTCACAGCAGGAAGGCCCTGAAGTCAGCTGTAGATTTGAGCCCTGGCATCACTGCTTTCTAGCTCTGTGACCTTGGACAAGTTACATAACCTTCCTAAGCCTCAATTTCCTCATCTGTAAAATGGGGTTATAGAATAGCAGTACCTGCTTCCAGGAAGGGGTGGGAATTAGATGAGGTGGTACATGTAAGGTGCTTGGCATGGTGCATGGGTATCAAATAGATGTTGCTGCTGCTAAGTCGCTTCAGTCAGCTGCTGTCTTTCAGTAACCCTCATGACGTTTATCATTAGAGTCTTTCCCGACCTAATGAACAAAGTGATGGAAGAATGGAAAGGCAAAAGAGGAACTCTAGAACACCCACTGAGACAGGCACTGAAGCTATCTCGGATACTCTGGGTCATACATTTGGCTATGTGAATTTTCCGATTCTCAAACGAGTGCCTTTGCCTGGAATGTTCTAGTTTCATATGAAATTTCCAGTTCCATATTAGCTGCGGCAGAGGTAACTCCATGCCCTCTGCTGTCAAACCTGCTCGACTGTGCAGCTGTCAGTTTTTTTTTTGCCATCTTCGTGGGGTACAGGGTCTGTGGAGCATGCAGCCTTAATACATTAGGACCACCCAACCCAGGGAAGCTTGTTTAGACTCCAGTGCCCTTGGCTGCCAGGCCAGCTCTTTCTCCCAAACCTGCCCTCAGAGCATTTTACATTAAAAAAAAAAAAAACAAAAACTGCAGGCAATTCCATGGTGAAGCAAGCTTATCTGTTTACCCAGAGACTGACAGAATAAGCTTTTTCTCCCCCCTAAATTTCCTGATTAAAGTCCTTGCAAATTTGGTGGTTCAGAGAAAAGAAGTCAAGTTTCCAAGGATCATGATTTTAATTTTCACCATTTATTATTATTATTATTATTAAGGAACAAGAACATAGAACTGGGGTAAATAGAGACCTGATTCTCCTCCCAACTAGTTTGCCAAATCAGTGTGGAAAAGCAGACGGGTAAATGATTCCCACTGGGCCCCCTGACTACATCCCTGTCAAATCATTTGAATCTTATTAAATGAAGTACAGATAGAGTAAGGTCAAAAGAGCCCAGGTTTCTCCCTATCTCTGAGGTTTTATATAACATTCAAGAAGAAAACTCCGTGCTGCCTGGGCTTGTTAATCTCTTGCATTTTTAAAAAGGATAGAAAAAAAAATAGTCTGGGAGACCCAGTGTTAATTAACTTGTGTCTTGGTGACATGAAATAATTCTTTTCCTTGCTACATTCCTAGGCAACATGTTAATTAACTCTGTGTTAGTGCAGGCGTTTCCAGCCATCCTTTCATATTTATATTATTGTTATTAAAATGGGCAGGTGGAAGCTTCAGACATGACACCTCTTGACAGAGGAGAAAAATCGTTTCTTGCTGCAGGCATGGCCCTTCAGCCATGGACTTGTTTGCTTGCATTCTTCACATAGCTGACAGCGCCTTTGCAAAAGGCAAGTTGGAGGAGTGAGGATATGTGTGCTGGGATGGTGTTCAGTCCTTGCCCCCGTCCCCCCACCCCCCACCGTCACCCCAGGAGAGCTTCTCCCCAGGGTTTCCAGTTGCTGCCTGGCCTGTTAAAGTCTTTTTCAGACATTTAGCCTCACAAAATCAGGAGATCCCCATGCAGAACCTAAATAAACTCTTAATTGCTAAGATGTGTCCGACTCTCTGCGACCCCATAGACTGCAGCCAACCAGTCTCCTCTGTCCATGGAATTCTCCAGGCAAGAATACTGGAGAGGGTAGCCATCCCCTTCTCTAGGGGATCCTCCTGACCCAGGGATTGAACCCACATCTCCTGCATTACAGGCAGATTCTTTACCATCTAAGCCACCAGGGAAGCCTGAACCCAAATAAACCCTGTGCTATTTATGTTGTTTTCTTGGGAACTTAACAGTAGCTGTTAATGTCAGTACCAAGTCCAGATCCCCTCAGATCCCTTTTTACGATTTTTGTGCTCAGTGCAGCCCCTACCCCCTATTGTTTTACCTTCAACAGCACCTTTCTGTTAAAGCCAGAAGCCTGCCCAGTACCCCCACCCCACCCACCCAATGCCCAGCAGACCTTGCCCAGTGGCTGGCACTGCCAGAGACAGAAGTCCAGTAATCTTGCCTGGAGCCAAGGCCGCTTGGAGACATAACTTAGACCCCAGAGTCCCCGTGCATTCAGGCCAAAGCTCCCTTCTGGGGGACTTGGCCCAAGACTGCAACTTGGCCTGCCTTCCATCTTCTGTCTGGTTTCCCTCGCCACTGTACCTGTTTTCCCTGATGACACATCCTTAATAAATCCTGGCCTCTGGGTCAGTTTCTGGGATAACCAGCCTAAGTTACCAGTTCTTGGTGCCAGAGGTGAATGTGCAAGTTAGATGTCAAGTCCTAGCTTATTTTCACTTAGTGAAGTCTCAGCACACCAGAGCTGGAAGGGGCTGTAGAGGCCTTCCTTCCCTTTCAGTTCTCTTGTCTTACAGCTTAAGACACGGAAGCCAAGGCAGAGGATGTCCCTGGCTCCAGGAGAACTGGCTGATTGGAGGTGATGTTGGGATCTGAAGGTGTCTCCCAGATATTAGTCCTTCATGCTTCCCGTCATCAACTGCCTGACGTGTGTGTAATTTACCCCCTGATTTCCCTTTAATAAACGCTCCCCTTCCGTAAGGGCCACACACTCCAGGCGGTTGGCTGCTTTCCACGCATGCTGTTTTGTGAGTCGTTTATTCTCACTCAGGCCCAAACTCCTCTGACTGAACAATCAGGAAATCAGAACTGTCTTTCCACTCCATGACCTCCAAGGTGGCAGTTCCCGACAGTTCCACCATCTGCCATCTTGGGATGAAGTGTTCTTCCCCCAGTAATGAGTTTGCACCCAGGTGGGGCCTTGAAAACACTCGGAGATCTTCGCATGGAGAGTGGGATTTGGAGGGAAACTTAGCCAGCCTGTCTGTACCTGCGAGCTCTCTACCCACAGACCACGTCTTCCTGGTTCCATTCATTCTGCTCTAAATTTGTCAACTGCTCTCATCGCCTCTACATCCTCTCAGAGCCTACCAGTTGATTCGCTGCTACGCTGAAGTTCCTAAGAACTTCTGAGAAGAACCACCATTTACCTAAAACTTCCCTGAAGGTTTCCCATGGAAAAGACCTGCTGACATGCCATGTAATCAGGCAGCAAGACTGGCTCCTTTGGGAATACCCCCAAAATGTGTTAAAACCCAGCCAGCGTTGGCTTCACCCTTGAGCACTGGAGCTTTGACTTGCTGCATTCCATCCTCCAACAGCTGGGTGAGGTTGATGCTGTGATGACTGTCATTCCACAAGCTCACAGTCAACAGAGGTCTCAACAGGGTCACTTAGGTACTCAGGGCCGGTCCTGCCTGAATCTGAGTCTTCTGATTCCAGCACTTGTGTTATCCAACTCGTGCGGGCTGATTCTCAAACTTCAGCCTGCATTAGCATCACCTGGCCGTATTCAGGACCAGACAGACGGTTGGGCCTCTACCCACAGAGGTCTCAGTCAGGAGGGCCTGAGTGTGCGCTTCTAGCAGGTTCCCAGGGGATGCAATGTGGTTGGTCCCAGGACTACACTGTGAGAACCACTGCGCTAGGCTCCGGCCTCCGTAGGTGGCACGAGTGGTAAAGAACCCGCCTGCCAATGCGGGAGATGTAAGAGACGCGGGTTTGATCCCTGGGTCGGGAAGATCCCCTGCAGGAGGCCACGGCAACGCACTCAAGTATTCTTGCCCGGAGAATCATGGGCAGAGGAGCCTGGAGGGCTACAGTCCATAGGGTCGCACAGTCGGACAGGACTGAAGCAACTCAGCATGCGGTAGGCTCCACCATAGTGCATCTCCTGCTTTGACACCGCATATTGCTTAAAATAAGTGACCAGTCAACTGAGACTTGGGAGGGTCTTTATTTTGATGACAGAAGAGAAGATTTTCAGAGACTTATGCCATTGGGCCAGCGAGGATCTTGAATTAGGATCTTCCATTCAATATGGAGAGATACTGCTCGTCCCCCGGGTGCCTGAGGGACTGTTCACTGTTGAGCTCCCTCCATCTCCCAGAAGCTGTTGTGTGCAATGGCCTGTGTGGCTCTGGAGAAGTCAATGACCAGCCCTCTCTGGGGGTGGAATTAGAGCCCTTGATGTGATAGTGTGTGGGAGGGAGCCTCAGAAAGAGGCCCATTTCATTGCATTCCTCTCAAGAAGGCCCCTGGGCTTTACTCTGCTCCCCTTCTAAAATAAAAGTTCCCTTGGGAGGAAACACACAATCCATGCCTAACCTTTTTTTTTTTAATTGGAGGAAAATTATTTTACAATGTTGTATTTGTTTCTGCCGTACAACATGAGTAAGTCATAATTATGTATGTAAAACTATACATGATATATATATGTCCCCTGCCCTGATTTACCCTCTAGGTTGTCGCAGAGCACAGGCTGGGCTCCCTGTGTTACAGAGCAGCTTCCGCCCAGCTATCTATCTTGCCCATGGGAGTGTATATATGTCTATGCTACTTTCTCAATTCATCCCACCTTCTCCTTCCTCTGCTGTGTCCATTCTCTACATCTGTGTCTCCATTCCTCCCCTGTAAACAGGTTCATCAGTCCTATTTTTCTAGGTTCCATATATACGTGTTAATATATGACATTTGTTTTCCCCTGTCTGATTTACTTCACTCTGTATAACAAGCTCTAGCTTCATCCACCTCACCATAACTGACTCAAATTCCTTCCTTTTAATGACTGAGTAATATTCCTGTGTGTGTGTATGTGTGTGCCACAACTTCTCTATCCATTCATCTGTCAGTGGACATCTAGGTTGCTTCCAATTCCTGGCCATTGTAAATAGTGCTGCCATGAACAGTGGGGTACATGTGCCTTTTTGAATTGTGCTTTTCTCAGGGTATATACCCAGTAGGGGGCTTGCTGGGTCATATGGTAGTTTTATTCCTAGTTTTTTAAGGTATCTCCATACTCTTCTTCATCATGGCTATATCAGTTTACACACAGCTAACCTCTTAAATCACTTCAGTTAAGACTCTTTTCACAGAGGCAGGTCCTAGGGCATCCTAGAAGCAAGGAGAGAGCTCGGAAGAAGAACGAGTTATGCCAAACACAAATGCCCCAGGCATGGTTTCATGTCAGAGGACCCTCTTCCTTCTAGGAAAGACTATGAATTGGTCATAGTCAGTTGTGGAGAGGTGGATGAATTAGTTGGCCGTCTGTCTGGACCCAACTCTTCCTTGCTTCGCGACGTCTTGGAAATCCAACCTACATCATGGAACCCATCCTCAGGCTGTTTCTTCCAGTCTTACCTCTGCACCTGCCTTTTTAGCTTCTCTCTCTTTCTTCCCCCCAGGCTTTTCGGCCAAGATGGTCTCTGTGCATCCTGTGACAAGCGGATCCGTGCCTACGAGATGACGATGCGGGTGAAGGACAAAGTGTATCACCTGGAATGTTTCAAATGTGCCGCCTGTCAGAAGCATTTCTGCGTGGGTGACAGATACCTCCTCATCAACTCCGACATCGTGTGTGAACAGGACATCTACGAGTGGACTAAGATCAATGGGATGATATAGGCCAGGGGCCCCAGCCTCTCGGGGTGGAGATTCACTGAAAAGTCCCTGTCTCTGTGGGGTCTTACGCTCTCGGGCATTCTGGGGATTTGAGGGTGGGCTGAGGCATTTCTTAGGGGATGGTAGATTCTAACTGGGCACCAAGAACCAAGACATAGCACCCAAGTGACATGATGCAAGGGGCAGAACTTAAATGTCACAAAATGACTGGCCTTGGGGGAGAACTTAGGGACAGTGGCCACAGCCTCTGGTAATAACTGACATGATTAGCCAAGGAAAGTCGGGGGCTGCGGTGCCGTCATGATGGGACTTCCATCTACAGATAGGGACATATTCTGCCCAGACTTGTTATGTCTTTGACCCTTGAAAACTAGAGATGTGCAATTGATTTGTTTTCTTCCTGGTTTTTATGACAACCCTGTTCCAGCCACTGTCCTCCACACGAGAGAAGGACAGAGATAAAGAGTGGCCATCCTCTTCTTCTTGGCCACCTTCCCAAGGCCTTAAGCTTTGGACCCAAGGGACACTGCATGGAGACAACATTTTAGTTGAGAATGAAAACTGCAACTTTTAACCAAACAATTATTTAAAGCAATGCTGATGAATCACTGTTTTTAGACACCTTAGTTTTGAAGTGAGGAATTCCACAGATTGTTTCTATACAAATGTAAATCTAAAAAAAAAAAAAAAGTTGTTCAACTATTTTATTATCTTAGATTATATCAAAGTATTTGTTGTGTGTAGTTTGAAAAAAAAAACTCTGCGGAAAATAAAAATGACTGACTAAAATGCAGTGTTGTGTATTTGGCAATGACTTACAATTTGGGATGGCAGAAAAATGACTTTATATGAAAAAGGAGAAGTAAATAAGCAATTTACCTTTAGGTCAAATAAAACTTAGGTTTATGTGTGGGGTTTATAGGAGACAGGCACATTTCTATATTACTAGCAATTAGTATGTAACAGGTCATCATGTAGCTCAGAGGGACGTAGAATAATTAGATTGTTATTGTAAAACAAGCATTTCACTTCAGCATTGTATGCAGTGAATGGAAGGCAAGATCTTTGCCTTTGGGAAACCTGTAACCTAGAAAGGACACAAATACATAAAACAGATTCCCTTTGGGAGAGAAGGTAATTACCTAGTTTGAAATGTGGCAAAGATGCTGAGCTTGACACTTCGATTTTCCAAGACGTGTGTCTCAGGGTGTTTTATGACAAGTGGTTAAAAGAACCTTACTTTGAGGATTTAAAGCAGGCACCTCGTCTGCGTGTTTGCCTTTCACGGCATCCAGGCCACCGTGAACTGACTCAGAGCGCCACCTGCTGGTCACCACCTCTCAGGTCTCTAGTTGAAGAATGTCCCAATGACCGACTAACAGGTGTATTTCAATTGTTACGTAAAAATATTGGCAAGTATCACGAAGTCTTAATGTGTTTAATTATCAAGACATCAGAAACATGCATCTAATACTACAGTTAAGTAACCATGATATTCCTTTAAAAACTTTAAGGTTTGCTTGGGTTTTGTTTGTTTTTCTACTGGAGAAATAAGTGATGGCTCCCTTGGTCTGTAAAATACTAAAAGTGGTTGGGAAATTTGACTGCTGAGGGTGGCCTATTTAAATCAAATCTAGTTATACTGAGTTTCAACTCAGGTGGTGGAAGGGACTGCCAGTGAGGGGATGTTTGTTCTAAATCAGCAGAGGGAAGTGGTTCTCCGATTGTGGTCCCAGAACCAGCAATATCAGAGTCACTTGAGAACTTATTAAAAGTGAAGATTCATGGGCTCCATCCCAGACGAAATGCATTGGAAATGCTGGGGATGGGATTCAACAATCTTTGTTTTAACAAGCCCTAAAAATGCTCCTGACTCATGCTCAAGCTTGAGAATGTTCTCCAACATCTCCCAGTTTGGTAGAGCATCTGCTCTAAATTGTTAATAGCTAATATTTGACACAATGGTTAATCCCTGAGTAACCTTTCCACATGTAGACAAACACTGTCTACCCCTGGTCTCTAAACTGAAAACTTTTACATAATTTTGTAACTCAGCTAGCAGTTGTCATCTGCCAGAACAATCACAATGCAATCCACCATTTTCAACCATATCGACATTAATAATAATAATAATAGATTTTAGTTATGTAAACTATTAGGTAAGAATAAAAATGCTTCTTGCTTTAGAAATGTAAATTTTATTCTTAACCCCCACAGTAGTACAACACACATAAGATTCAAGAACTCAGCTAATGCCTTTCCCATCTTCAGTAAAGTAATAATTAACTTTTCTGATTGTCTATAGCACCATCTTGCAGAATTGTGAATGCACAGGCAGTCTCTGTGATGTCACCCCAGGGGGTCAAATGTCTAACCCACAACTGACTTGAGACAAGGACATGTAAAGAGAGGGACCAACTCCCAGAATTTACCTGGTGGTCCGTCCTTGGCTGTGCAGCCAGTGCCCCAAGACCCAAAGTCAGGACAAGGTACCTGCACCCTTCCGCAGTCCATGACTTAATTCAGCAGTTAGCTGGGATATTTCACTTCCTCTTGTCTTATTCATGTTTTATATCCCAAACCAGCTTCCTTTTATTGCTGTCTCTAATAGAACTACTGTCTGGAGTCACTGGGCTTCCCAAGTGACTCAGTAGTTAAGAATCTACCTGCAATGCAACAGACCAAGGTTTAATCCCTGGGTCACGAAGACCCCCTGGAGAAGGAAATGGCAACCCACTCCAGTATTCTTGCCTAGGAGATCTCATTGACAGAGGAGCCTGGCGGGCTATACAGTCCATGCGGTCGCAAAGAGTTGGACATGACTTAGCCACTAAGCAGAAACAAAAATAGAATCACTGCTTCTCAGGGAATCTTAATCCTACAAAGTTACAACAGAGCAGTGGCTAGGAGCTTTATCATCATAAGACTGGGATTTGAATTGCAATGACATCACTTAATCACTTAACAAACATTTACCCATCACTTACTATGTGCCGGAGAAGGCAATGGCACCCCACTCCAGTACTCCTGCCTGGAAAATCCCATGGACGGAGGAGCCTGGTAGGCTGCAGTCCTACGAGTCTGGGGTCGCTACGAGTCGGACACAACTGAGCGACTTCACTTTCACTTTTCATTTTCATGCATTGGAGAAGGAAATGGCAACCCACTCCAGCGTTCTTGCCTGGAGAATCCCAGGGACAGGGGAGCCTGGTGGGCTGCCGTCTATGGGGTCACACAGAGTCAGACACGACTGAAGTGACTTAGCTAGCTACCATGTGCCAGGCACTATTCTAGAGGCTGAACAAGTATTAACTCCTTTACACCATAAAACAGCCCCACGTGGCAGTTTCTGTTCATTGTCATCCACATTGATTCCAGGGAAACTGAAGTACAGACAGGCTTCGTCACCTGCTTAAGCTGCTACAGCGAATACAGGCAGAAGTTGGCTGTAATCAAGACCTCACCCTGTGGCCTGCTGCTTCTCTTAGGCTCACCTCCCTGAACCTCAGGTTTCCCATCTGCAGTTTAGGGAAAATAAATACCTTCCTCCCCAGGTCACTTGAAAATATTTGACTTCAGTCTAGCCAGGAATGTAACCAAAGTACAATGATACCAGATTAACACCATAATAAAGGTATGTAAAAAATGTTACGGAAACACAAGTAAAGGAACAATTCAGTTGGCCCATGCGTGGCTACTGGGGGCATTTTAAATGTCCCCGAACCAGCAAGGAGGTGACACAGACAAGAGCAAAGACTCAGAGACCTCGACCTTGTAGAGCAGGCAGTCAAATGAACCCAGAGTTTTCATGGTGGTGGTGATTATGGTCACCTTTGGCTGGAGAGGGGCTGGACCAGTGAGTAAATAAACAGGTAGATGGGGTTTTCCACAGTTTTGAGTCTGCATGGCAAATCAAAATCCAAACCCAGGAATCTCTGAGGGACAGAGGAAGGGTGCAAGGGAGATACAAAATGGGCCTGGAACATCTTATTACACTAGAAAATAAGGAAGGGCTTTAAAAAATGTAGGCATGTCACGAGGACAAAGAAACCAGCTTGAAGGGGCTATCAGTGGCCAAATCTGGGGCAATTTGATTACGAAAATCATGAAGGACAGTAATGAGTTACAAAGTGTTGGGGGAAAAATAAGAATCTGTGGGTTCATACCAATAATAAATAAATGGAGAGAAGAAAGGGCTCTCGTTTACTGCAGAATCTTGAATGCTAACTGGTAAATGTGAAGAGAATGTGGGAGCTGGAAAGTCATCCTTCTGAAACTACCATACTGAAATGACAGAATCAAGCAAGAAGTATCAATAGCTGCTAAATTTCAACAGAGAAAGACCAGGGTACTTGGATGGTCTTACAGTTCCTTCCCACAGATTGTTATTCATTGCAAGGGGGAAATCCATAATTACTCAGTGGAGAAATTGGACAGCACCTTGACCAGGTAATCAGTGAGGGATGGTTGGACTGTGTGTGTCTCCAGATGTGATCCTCTGCAGGGGACGCACCATCCCTGTTTTAGCATTCTGCCTGAGAAGACAGAGCTTGGCTCTAAGTATGAGACAAATTACCAGGCAAACTCAAAATGATGAATATTGTATTTTTAAAAAGAGGCGATGAAACTCTATTTTCAAAAATGTAGATGTCATAAAGAATAAAGGCAGGCTGTGGAATGTTCCAGATTCAAGAAGGCTAAGGAGACCTGATGACTGAATCTAATACCTGGCCCTTTTCTTTCCCTCCAGTACCAGAGAGGGGAGAAGTTATAGAGGACATCATAGGGGCAGTTGGTAATATTGAAATATGAATAGGTAGATTAGTTCAAACTAATGCACAAATGTTAAATTTATTGAGGTTGACAACTGTGGTTGCAAAACAGACTATCCCTACTATTAGGTAGGTACTGAAATACTTAGGACTAAAGGGTAATGACATATGGAACTTATTCTCAAAAGAAATTCACATGTGGTATGTATATGTGTGTGTGTGTGCGTGTGTGTGTAGAGAGCGAGAGGAGGAATAAATGGCAAAACAAATGAGTAAAAAAATGTTAAAGGCAAGGGGCTTTCCTGGTAGTCCAGTAGTTAAGACTCCACACTTCAACTGCAGAGGTTGTGGGTTCCATCCCTGGTCGGGGAATTCCCAGCCTGCTGTGAGGTGCAGCCAAAAAAAGGTTAACAAATGAATCTAGGTAAAGGATGCATAGGTGCATGATTTTTATTCTAGCATCTTTTCTTTAAATTTGATAATTTAACAAGTAAAACATTTTTTAAAACTTCAGAAATCTTGACTTTTTCTTGTCTCGGGTTTTTTATTTAATTAGAACAGAAGAGATGATAGAGTGAAAATAGCTTAGTTTAGAAGTCGGTGATATTGTACTATTTGTTTGTCACAATTTAAATACACTTTTGGCCTTAGAAGTAAAGGTTATGTGTCCCAAGCCAGCAATTCCTTCCAAATACGGATAATATAAATGATGCGTTTAGGAGGGTCCACTCAGTGCCAGTTTCTCAGTTCAGTTCAGTTCAGTCGCTCAGTCATGTCTGACTCTTTGCTACCCCATGAATCGCAGCAAGCCAGGCCTCCCTGTCCATCACCATCTCCTGGAGTTCACTCAGACTCATGTCCATCCAGTCGGTGATGCCATCCAGCCATCTCATCCTCTGTCATCCCCTTCTCCTCCTGCCCCCAATCCCTCCCAGCATCAGGGTCTTTTCCAATA
>NW_011495081.1:8142575-8148128 GCF_000754665.1 Bison bison bison | reverse complement strand
ACTTATTGGAGTTTCAGCTTCAGCATCATTCCTTCCAATGAACACCCAGGACTGATCTCCTTTAGGATGAACTGGTTGGATCTCCTTGCAGTCCAAGGGACTCTCAAGAGTCTTCTCCAACACCACAGTTCAAAAGCATTAATTCTTCGGCGCTCAGCTTTCTTCACAGTCCAACTCTCACATCCATACATGACCACTGGAAAAACCATAGCCTTGACTAGATGGACCTTTGCTGGCAAAGTAATGTCTCTGCTTTTGAATATGCTATCTAGGTTGGTTATAACTTTCCTTCCAAGGAGTAAGCGTCTTTTAATTTCATGGCTGCAATCACCATCTGCAGTGATTCTGGAGCCCCCCAAAATAAAGTCTGACACTGTTTCCACTGTTTCCCCATCTATTTCCCATGAAGTGATGGGACCAGATGCCATGATCTGAGTTTTCTCAGAGCCAACTTTTTCACTCTCCAGTTTCACTTTCATCAAGAGGCTTTTTAATTCCTCTTCATTTTCTGCCATAAGGGTGGTATCATCTGCATATCTGAGGTTATTGATATTTCTCCTGGCAATCTTGATTCCAGCTTGTGCTTCATCCAGCCCAGCATTTCTCATGATGTAATTTGCGTATAAGTTAAATAAGCAGGGTGACAATATACAGCCTTGGCGTACTCCCTTTCCTATTTGGAACCAGTCTGTTGTTCTATGTCCAGTTCTAACTGTTGCTTCCTGACCTGCATACAGGTTTCTCAGCTGGTCTGGTAGTGCCAGTTTCTGGAGCAGGTGATTTCTCAACCTTATAAAATGAGCTTGGTACAAATTCTACATGTCCTTTGAAATCAGGATCACGATGTAATCATCTGGCTCTGAAATGTGTTATAGGACCAGGAATCTAAGCTATAATGTTTTCTGTGAAGATCTAAGAATTGAGTTGAAAGAAGTTTCAAAGCATTAAAGCGACTTTCGTCCTCTCTCAGTGGCTGTGTGTTAATTCTCCCAGAAAATCATCGTTTCTCTGAGTTAATAGAATCTTTGAAGCTAAATCAAGTCCATTTCCATTGTCACATTGTGAAGCTTTTGAACCGGACTCACTGAATTATCCTATTTGATGGCCACCTTGAAGATAGCTTTGCGATGATCTAAGAAAACCCACAGCTGCAGCTTCTGAGTGCTGCCCACTGCCTTTCCACCTCACCTGATTCATTCTCATTACTTAGTGAGAAGTTCAGGCAAATGCCACTTAGATAATTAGTAGGTAAAATAGACGGAGAAGGCAATGGCACCCCACTCCAGTACTCTTGCCTGGAAAATCCCATGGACGGAGGAGCCTGGTAGGCTGCAGTCCATGGGGTCGCTAAGAGTCGGACACGACTGAGCGACTTCACTTTCACTTTTCACTTTCATGCATTGGAGAAGAAAATGGCAGCCCACTCCAGTGTTCTTGCCTGGATAATCCCAGGGACGGGGCAGCCTAGCGGGCTGCCGTCTATGGGGTCACACAGAGTTGGACACGACTGAAGCGACTTAGCAGCAGCAGCAGCAGCAGCAGGTAAAATAGATAGAAGTCAATGTGATGTGATAGAAAGAATGCTGAAATGGAAACTGGAAACCTGATTTTTGTCTCTAATTAAGAGGTATGTCTTCAGGCAGACCTCAGTTTCCTCATCTACAAGATGAGAAGCTTCTTATAGATTAGGAATTTGCTCCTCAAAATTTGGTGTACAGACAGGGAAGTGTGGAAATTGGGAGTAAGCATTTGTAGTAGCCAGTCTCCTAAGATACTTCCAGAGATTCTTTTTTAAAATTTTTTTATTTTGCATTGGAGAATAGCCAATTAACAATGTTGTGGACAGCAAAAGGACTCAGCCAAATCATACATGTATCCTTTCTTCCCTAAACACCCTTCTCATCCAGGCTGCCATATAACACTGAACAGTTCCCCGTGCTGTATGGTAGGAGCTTGTTGGTTATCCATTTAAAATGTAGCAGTGTGTACAGGTCAATCCCAAACTCTAACTATTCCTTCCCCCCATCCTTCCCCTCTGGCAACCGTAAGTTCATTCTCTAAGTCTGTGAGTCTGTTCCTCCAGAGAGTTTTTCCTCCCGGCTTCATGCTTGTGTGGTCTCCTCTCGTATCACATAAGACAAATCCATCCAGTCAGACACAACTGAGCAACTAAACCACCACCACATGTAACCAATAGTGTATTGCAGAGATGATACAGTGTGATGTCTGAGGTTAGGTCATAGGGACTTTGTGGCTTCCACTGAGCTATCTCTTGGATGACTTGCTCCGGAGAAAACCAGTTGCCATGCCATAAAGATGCTCAGTCAGCTCTATGGAGAGGGCCACGCAGTAAAAAGGAATTGAGGCCTCTTGATATCAGCCAGCACTTGCCTACAATATGACGAAGCCACCTTGAAAGCAGAGCCTCAAGCCTTAGTCAGGTCTTCAGATGGCTGCAACCTTGAATGTCACTCATGAGAGACTCTTAAGTCAGAATCAATCAACTAAGCTGGTTCTGAATTTCTAACCCACAGAAATTATGTGAGATAAATAATTGTCTTAAGCTGAGGTATTTTATTATGTGGTAAGCCATAATTAAAACACATTTTAAAACTCTCAAAGCAATTTGATAATCTTGTGTCTGTTGAATCTAATTTTTAAATTTTTCCGGTCATTTTACTTTCTATTGTATTTTACCAAAGTATCAGTCCATGGTGGTTTGAAAATTAAAAACAAAAAACAAAAACTGATTCTATTCCACAGAGAATTTGAAACTCCCTGATCAGAATAATACAATCCCAGAGTTGAAAAAGCTTTTTGAAATTATCCACTCCAAACTTACTCAGAGAATAAATCTCTCTTACAGTTTTCCTGCAATTTTTCCAGCAATAAAACTCTGATTCTCAGCAGCATTTTATTATCACTATTGTTATTAAACATGCTTTTTATTGAGAGACCAGATGGGGGAATATTGCTTAAGCCAAGTGAGAAATGACAGTGGCTTGGATGAGTGTGTTTGCAATGAGGAAGGAGAAAAGTCAACAGGCTCAAGATACACTTCAGAGGTAGCTGCAATTACTTAGCATACACGAAACACATGGTTGTTTTCTTGTTATTACCATAATAGGGGATTCTTAACCATCTTGCTGCTGCTGCTGCTAAGTCGAGTCAGTCGTGTCTGACTCTGTGCGACCCCATAGACGGCAGTCCACCAGGCTCCTCCATCCCTGGGAGTCTCCAGTCAGGAACACTGGAGTGGGTTGCCATTTCCTTCTCCAATGCATGAAAATGAAAAGTGAAAGTGAAGTCGCTCAGTCATGTCCGACTCTTCACGACCCCATGGACTGCAGCCCACCAGGCTTCTCCGTCCATGGGATTTTTCAGGCAAGAGTACTGGAGTGGGGTTCCATTGCCTTCTCCCTTAACCATCTTGGGTATCATTATTTTGTTGAAGAAACACTGTCTTCATGGTGTTTGTTGCAACACAGTTTTCAGTGTTTGCTAAGGTTTTACTTGCTTTGTGTAATCGAAGGAAATGAGCTACCGAGAAGAGAAAATTTTCATTTGAGTATAGACAAATCTTTCCTTTCTTACCTGGTGATTAAAGAAAAAAAGATGGTTGGTCTTAAGTTCTGGGTAATTGGTATCATTAGAAAAGAATATGAATCTTCTTTTTTAAGTTGAGGTAACTGGTTTATAACATGATATAAGTACAGATTCTGAATGGACAAAACACACACAGCCTAGAAAATTATAATAAAGATCTACACTGGTCCAGTGATTCTTCCTGTCTCACTGGGAAGAAACAAATACCAACTTTCTCTGAAGCAACATATTTGCAGATCATGCAGAATTTCCACAGAAAACTAAACTTAGATTATGCAAAATGTCCATGAAAATCTAGAGCCTCACTCAAAATGAGCTTTAAATAAATAAGTAAAATGCAAAGTATACATCCTGCGATGAACAAGTATCAGAAAATATGACACACATAGACCCCAAGAATTTCAGTTCATAGAAAAACAGTTTAAAGGATAATATAAAATAAATACGCTTTAAAATGATGAAATATATTAAGAATATATTAAATATATTATTTACTTAGTATAGTAAAAGAACAAGTCTCTATTTTTTTTAAAATGTAGATTTGAACAAGTATCAGATAGAACTAGAAAGAAAAACAAAATAACTGAAATTTAAAATTCAGTTAATGGGTTTAACAGCTTAACAAAGAATTAGTGAGCCTATAGACAGAGTTAAGAAAATCACCCAGAATGAGATTAAGAAAAATGGAAGTTAGAATGAGAAGTGTCAACCTATACCTACTAAAAGATGATGCTGTGAAAGTGCTGAACTCAATACGCTAACAAATTTGGAAAACTCAGCAGTGGCCACAGGACTGGAAAAGGTCAGTTTTCATTCCAATTCCAAAGAAAGGCAATGCCAAAGAATGTTGAAACTACCGCATAATTGCTCTCATCTTACACGCTAGCAAAGTAGTGCTCAAAATTCTCCAAGCCAGACTTCAACAGTATGTGAACTGTGAACTTGCAGATGTTCAAGCTGGATTTAGAAAAGGCAGAGGAACTAAAGATCAAATTGCCAACATCCGCTGGATCATAGAAAAAGCAAGAGAGTTCCAGGAAAACATCTACTTCTGTGTTATTGACTATGCCAAAGCCTTTGACCGTGTGGATCACAATAAACTGTGGAAAATTCTGAAAGAGATGGGAATACCAGACCACCTGACCTGCCTCTTGAGGAATCTGTACACAGGTCAGGAAGCAACAGTTAGAACTGCACATGGAACAATAGACTGGTTCCAAATCAGGAAAGGAGTACATCAAGGTTGTATATTGTCACCCTGCTTATTTAACCTCTATGCAGAGTACATCATGAGAAATGCTGGGCTGGATGAAGCACAAGCTGAAATCAAGATTGGCGGGAGAAATATCAGTAACCTCAGATATGCAGATGACACCACCCTTATGGCAGAAAGTGAAGAGGAACTAAAGAGCCTCTTGATGAAAGTGAAAGAGGAGAGTGAAAAAGTTGGCTTAAAACTCAACATTCAGAAAACTAAGACCATGGTATCCGGTCCCATCACTTCATGGCAAATAGATGGGGAAACAGTGGAAACAGTGACAGACTATTTTTGGGGCTCCAGAATCACTGCAGATAGTGACTGCAGCCATGAAATTAAAAGATGCTTACTCCTTGGAAGAAAAGCTATAACCAACCTAGACAGCATATTAAAAAGCAGAGATATTACTTTACCAACAAAGGTCCGTCTAGTCAAGGCTATGGTTTTTCCAGTGGTCATGTATGGATGTAAGAATTGTACTATAAAGAAAGCTGAACACCGAAGAATTGATGCTTTTGAACTGTGGTGTTGGAGAAGATTCTTGAGAGTCCCTTGGACTGCAAGGAGATCCAACCAGTCCATCCTAAAGGAGATCAGTCCTGGGTGTTCATTGGAAGGACTGATGCTAAAGCTGAAACTCCAGTACTTTGGCCACCTGATGCAGAGCTGACTCATTGGAAAAGATTCTG
>NW_011495081.1:8136966-8142356 GCF_000754665.1 Bison bison bison | reverse complement strand
GAGGGATTGGGGGCAGGAGGAGAAGGGGACGACAGAGGTTGAGATGGCTGGATGGCATCACCGACTGGATGGACATGAGTTTGAGTGAACTCCAGGAGTTGGTGATGGACAGGGAGGCCTGGCGTGCTGCAGTCATGGGGTCGCAAAGAGTCGGACATGACTGAGAAACTGAACTGAACTGAACTAGGAGTTCCAAAAAGAAAGAATAGAGAGACCTAGGAAGAGGAAATATTTGAAGAGATAATGGGTGATAATAGCCCAGAATTGATTAAAGCACATACATGGATTTTCACACAAGATATTATATAAAAGACACAAGATATTAGTGTTCTCCAAAGAAACAAAGCCAACAGGATGTGCTGTGTGTATGTAGACAGATGTGATAAAGAAAATCTATTAATATGAAAAACCCACAATTAAAATTATACATAATATGAAAGATTGAAACTTTCAGTTTGGGGAAAATTCAAGGATGCCCACTCATAACTTCTCAACATTGTGCTAAAGATTCTAACTAGTATAGTAAGGAAGAAAAAAGAATTAGAAAGTGAGTGGATTGGGAAAGAATTGAAGTTGCCTTTTCATAAACAGAAAGCTTGACTACGTATAAAATTTAAAGCAATCTCCCCAAAAAGCCAACTTTGAACTAAGGAGTTTAGCAAGGCAACAGAATACAAAAATCAATTGTATTTACATATACTAGCAACAAAAAAATCAGAGTCTGAAAGAAAATTAAAGACCATTTAAAATAGCATAAGAATATTAAATTTGAGTCAGACATGACTTAGCGACTAAACAACAATCCTGAATATTTAATGAACCCTTATAACTCAATATTTGGAGACAACTCATCTAAAATAGACAAAAGATTTGAATAGATATTTTGCTAAAGGAGATGCACAAATGGAAAGCTATTCAGCAATACAAGGAAAAATTAAAGACTATTGATACAAGCAACATGAATGGGTCTCAAAAACCACTGCCCTGAGAAAAACCGGACACAAAAGCCTATGTATTATACAAGTCCATTTACTGAGGTTCTAGAAAAAGGAAAGGCAGTGATGTAGAATAAACCAATGGTTTCTAGGAACTGGGATTGAGGGTAGGGGGTATTCATTCCAGAGGGGCATGAAAGAACTTAGGCCCGACACAAGATTCAATCGCCAGCTCAGGGACACTTTCTAAGCCTCTAGTCATTGTCTGACTCATTCAATAGCCTTCACAACAGCCTTCTGTTCTGGTTTGGCTTCCCTGGTAGTTTTCCGACATAGAGAGTTAGTCCTAGATAATTTAATTTTGGAATGTTATAACTGCATTCTCGGTTAGTTTAATCTTGTGTGAGTTGCGTTCCCATCTGCCATCACCTCTGGGACGCTGATGATATCATGTATCTAGATCTGAGAGGCTGAGGGCCTGGTTCCCTGGTGTAAAGGAAGGAGGCCCAAATGAGTGGCCTCCCCAGGCACCATTTCTGGGCCATCACACTCCAGCAGTAACTCAAGATGGTGGCCATAGATGCCAGGGGGAAGCTGACCTCTCTTGTGACTTCCAGTCTTTAGAAATATTTTTGGATACAAGTAGTATATAGTTTACTGTGCTGAAGAGAGAGAGGTTGGCGGGGGGGTGCGGCCGCTAATGAAATACGACTTCATTTTTATGGAATACGCATAAATCTGGGTTATTTTGTGTGACTATTCTGGTTTACACATGATATTCTCTTTTTTTGTTCCACAAGGAATTCCTGACTTTGAGTTGAAATGGACATTTTGGTGGAATTCTCTTTCCCACTAAGAGCAAACAAAAAAGAAAGAAAAATTTTCTTCTAATGCTTCCTAATATTTCCATATCTTGGCACATATGGAATAGAGTACTGCAGTAATGGAAGGACGCTGCTTGTGGCCAACAGGGGGTTGATAATATAGACCCAATTGTAAGCCTTCTAGGCTCCCCAGTACATCAGTGGCTCTGACCCTGGAGCCATGGCTGCAAATGAAGTGCTTGTGAACTAGGAAGGAATAATGGTCTAAAGGCTGGCCAGCTGCAATACTAATTCCATAGCAAGAGACCTGTAAGTCAATCATAACTCCTCAGGGCACACCCGTGACCACATTCCTGGACAGTTTGCATGAAGGTGACCTGATATCACCGTTGCATTTATCTTTGTTCCTTGGACATTGGCTTCATGTCCTAAGGTTCGATCCTAATTTCACAAATCCAGGAGAAAGGCTGAATCTGTTTCCCTGGTGGCACAGATGGTAAAGAATCTGCCTGCAATGCAGGAGACTCAGGTTCGATCCCTGGGTCAGGAAGATCCCCTGGAGAAGGGAATGGCAACCCACTCCAGTATTCTTGCCTGGAGAATTCCATGGACGGAGGGGCCTGGCAGGCTACAGTCCATGTGGTCACAGACTAAGTGACTAACACAGTCACAGTTGGAGGACATATTATAGATAAATTTTCATCCATTCATTACCTCTTCTTGACTGTCTGTTCAAAGTACTTCTGTAGCAGAAACCAGATATGTCAAATTACTTCTTACAATTTTAAGGTTGGAATAATAATTCCTACCTACCTACTTCATGGGGTTGTGAAAATAGAGCATTAGAACAGTACTGGTCACAAAGTAAATGCTCTTTAAATTGTCACAATTATTATGTACATGTTCAGATTCTCAGAACTAATCAATAGGTTAATAAAGAGTAAAAATGTTAAAATTTCCCAATTCATATTAAATAAATATATATATTTTTGGCTGCACTGCAAGACTTGTGGGATTTTAGTTCCCTGACCAGGGATCAAATCTGTGTCCCTTGTCACGGAAGCACAGTCTTAACCACTGGACCACCAGGATTGTCTAGAAATATGACTTTTGTAGGAAATATGGAGTCAAGGTACCTGGGAATTTTGTCAATGCTACTACTAGCAATAAATTGTCAAACGAGTTAATAGAATCAGGGAATTGGGGACGTGGGGGAAAAGGCCAACACTTGCCATTTTTCGATGGAGAAAAGGAGATACATAGAAAGAAAGTCACAGTGGCAAGCCTGTGACCAACAGCTCACAGCCCACGGTTCTTCTCCAGAGTGCTACACCATGGATAAAAAGGCTTCTTAAAAGAAGTGCTTCAGAAAAGCTAAACACTCTACAAATAAGAGGTAGCATGAGCAATATATTTGGGCAAATAAAATATGGATCTGGTTATCAGCTCCCCTAATGGAAGCAAAAACAGGCACAAGCAAAATCCTTGTGATTCGAAAGATAACAGGACCCAGCTCACCAGATTTCCTGTTATTACTGACAGAATCCTCCCAGCTATTACACCTTGGAAAAATATTAATGCATTCAGCCAACAAAGACAAATTTAAAAGAAGAAGCAAGTGATGTTACATGTTGCAATGTTACCCGATATTCAAATGCGCTCTTCTGAGCTGTGTCTAATGTCAGTATCATTTTTTTAAAGAGACATATCAGTTTCAGTCAAGGTTTTTATTTCACTTTCCCAATTCTTCACTGCCTGGACTAGAGGAAAAAATAAAGAAGAATTACCAGTGATGTTACTTTTTAATTTAATGCCCTTGAGTAAGGGCAACTGGAAGGAGACAGGATAGAAATTTCGGGAGGACAGTGGATGGAGAACAGTTGTTACTGCCACATCTTCCATGAATATTGGTTGTAGCAGCTGTCTCTGCCATCATTCTTTCAAGGTAATGCCTTGCTTCCCATTGTCATGGTATCTCAGAATCAAATTATTTGAATTCCAGACACATCGACAACACACTGAAGGGCCCCTGCCAATTTCTGCAGCTCGCTTGGAAAAGAGCATCATGAAGCATTACTCATTTATACGACTCCCAGGTTCCTGTTGTAAATTCAGAATGCAGGACGGCCTCCAGGCGCAGCCCTTCAGCTTAGCTCTCTAATCCTGTAACCCTTTACCACCAACTCCTTCCCAGAAATATGTGCAGAAAATCCCAGGCCAGGTCCTCCACCTCTTTGAGCTTTCACGGGTGCAGATGGAGGTTGAGCTGCCAAAGCTGACCTGGAGGCAGAAGTTAGAGATATTTTGCCTCAGTCTGGCCTAGAGATGAAAGCCCCAAAGCACGACACACTGAATTGTCCCCACAGCCACCCCTCCAACATTTCCATACAGATGAAGTCCGCTTAAAAATTAACATCTGTTCTGTAATAGTAAAGCAGCTGATAATGGCCCATCTCTTGAAGTAAGAGAACCATTAGCAAGGGTGTCTTGGAAGATTTTTTTTAATGACCTAGGAAAAACTCTCACAACATAAATGAAAAAAAAATGTGTAATCTCAAGTTTTATAAAGGTTTTATATATGCATGTAGGTATACTTACATATGGGCTTCCCAGGCGGCGCCATAGTAAGGAACCTGCCTGAGAATGCAGGAGACTTAAGAGATGCAGATTCTGTCCTGAGTCCAGAATATCCCCTGGAGTAGGAAATGGCAACCCACTCCAGTATTCTTGCCTGGGGAACCCCATGGACAGAGGAGCCTGGCAGGCTACAGTCCACAGGGTCTCACAGAGTCAGACTTAGCCCACATGCACATACTTATATATACATATCTAACTAGAAAAAAATACATCGTAATTAAGTGATTGTTTTATTTTTTCTTTATCTTTTATTATATTTTCTAAAATAGGCAGGCATCACTATTATATTCAGGGAAATAGATGTCCTCTATAAAAATTTTTTTTTTCCATCAAAGTTATTTTTAAAACAACAGGACTGTTTTCAAAAGGTTCACTACACAGGCAGCCCACATATCCCCATTCTGAAAGCAAGGGGTTCCTATGCACTGGCCCCTGCTTAGAAGAACTGCCACGGGGGGGTCCTCTTAGCACCCCCTTAGCAAGGGGGTTCTAGTTGAGTTTTGTCCAGCAGGACCGAAAGTGACTGCATTAGTCCAATCAGATTCTCTCTCTTGAACTGACCCACATAGAGAGAGTAGCAAAGGCAGAAGAAGGGAACAAGGTAGGAGGCGGGGCAAGAATGAGTCGCGCTTGTGTGGCTGGAGTATGGACTGCTGAGGACAGAAGAAAGGGACTTTTTAGCTTGAGTGCCTTACAGCCTGGACTAGTTTCTGATTCCAGGATTCTGTACCATGAAGGACCACAGTGCCTCTTTTTCCCACAAGGTCTTGGTGGTTGGTCTTTCTGGGTATCTGGCAGATGGACCTAGAGCCAAGAATGCTCTTCTCCTTAGTACCATGAATATCCTTGTAACAATCCATTTGGAGGCCAGATTATACTGTGTGACTCTTAATCACATGACAGGAATTTCAAGGTACCAAGGCTGTATATTGTCACCCTGTTTATTTAACTTATATGCAGAGTACATCATGAGAAATGCTGGACTGGAAGAAAC
>NW_011495081.1:8132401-8136866 GCF_000754665.1 Bison bison bison | reverse complement strand
CAAGATTGCCAGGAGAAATATCAATAACCTCAGATATGCAGATGACATCACCCTTATGGCAGAAAGTGAAGAGGAACTGGAAAGCCTCTTGATGAAAGTGAAAGTGGAGAGTGAAAAAGTTGGCTTAAAGCTCAACATTCAGAAAACGAAGATCATGGCATCCGGTCCCATCACTTCATGGGAAATAGATGGGGAAACAGTGGAAACAGTGTCAGATTTTATTTTTCTGGGCTCCAAAATCACTGCAGATGGTGACTGTAGCCATGAAATCAAAAGATGTTTACTCCTTGGAAGGAAAGTTATGACCAACCTAGATAGCATATTCAAAAGCAGAGACATTACTTTGCCAACAAAGGTTCGTCAAGGCTATGGTTTTTCCAGTGGTCATGTATGGATGTGAGAGTTGGACTGTGAAGAAGGCTGAGCGCTGAAGAATTAATGCTTTTGAACTGTGGTGTTGGAGAAGACTATTGAGAGTTCCTTGGACTGCAAGGAGATCCAACCAGTCCATTCTGAAGGAGATCAGCCCTGGGATTTCTTTGGAAGGAATGATGCTAAAGCTGAAACTCCAGTACTTTGGCCACCTCATGCGAAGAGTTGACTCACTGGAAAAGACTCTGATGCTGGGAGGGACTGGGGGCAAGAGGAGAAGGGGACGACAGAGGATGAGATGTCTGGATGGCATCACTGACTCGATGGACGTGAGTCTGGGTGAACTCCAGGAGTTGGTGATGGACAGGGAGGCCTGGCGTGCTGCGATTCATGGGGTCGCAAAGAGTTGGACACGACTGAGCAACTGATCTGATCTGAAAACCCTGAGACCAGGTAAATGGGTTTCATAGGTCATTTTATTCCTTATTATGTACACTTCCCCAAACCTTATTTATTCCTTATTATGTACATTACAGGGCTTCCCTGGTGGCTTAGAGGGTAAAGCGTCTGCCTGCAATGCAGGAGACCTGGGTTCAATCCCTGAGTCGGGAAGTTTCCCTGGAGAAGGAAATGGCAACCCACTCCAGTATTCTTGCCTGGAGAATCCCATGGACAGAGCGGCTTGGTGGGCTACAGTTCATGGGGTCACAAAGAGTCAGACATGACTTAGTGACTGACACTACTGCTACTGCTGCTACCCAGACCAGGGCTACCACCAGACCACGTGGCCTTTTATACAAATCTGAAAACCTACCCCTTCCTCAAATTAAAAAAGTTAACTATTTCTCAATAACAGTTACTAAAGAAAAACAGTAATTTTATGAGTTGCACAGCTAAGTGATCTATCATAAAATGAGAGAAAATTCAAATGTTTAGTGATCATATTAGAAATGTAAGTCACTTGGATCTAATAATTTGTTATAAAATTGATAGACATCTTGCCGGGGAAGAAATAATTTTTTTTTACTTACTTTTTGGTGCTTACTTTTTAATATAGTTCATATTTTATAGAAATCTTCACCAGATTGGCAGTCTTTCTTATGACACTGCAGACTTAACATTGTTTTTAGCGTATTTAATTTTGAGATGCCACATTCTTCACTGATATTGATATTGACAAAATTAGTCATATCTTGAAAGTTTCAAAGTTATTTGGAAATGGAGCTGGTAAATTATTGTCATAAAAACATTACAATATTTTGGTGGGAGAATATTTGATTATAAAAAGACAAATTTGGATTTTTAGTTTTTTGTACATTGATGAATGACGCATAAAACTCGATATGCTCATCAGTCAATTTCAGTCGTACATTTCCACCCAGCTTTGGTACTTCACATTGAGAGTAGTTCTTCAAATAACACAAGATATCTAGAACTCACCTCCTTCAATTGTGCAGAATCAGGGCATCACCAGGAGCTTGTTAGAAACGTATAATCTCAGGTACCATCCCAGAATTACCAAATCAGAATTTGCATTTTCATAAGATCCCAGGCAGGGATAGTTGGATAGCATCACTGACTCAATGGACATGAACTTGGGTAAACTCCAGGAGATAGTGAGAGACAAGGAGGCCTGGCATGCTGCAGTCCATGGGGTAGCAAAGAGTCGGACATTACATAGTGACTGAACAAAGATCCCAGGCATTCTGTATACACATGAAAATTTGAGAAGTACTGATCTAGGCTACTGTAAAGACCATCATATAATTTCAGCAATATAAACTTAAAAAAAATTTTTTTTTAATTGAAGGATAATTGCTTTAGAGAATTTTGTTGTTTCCATAATTGCTCTACAGAATTTTGCTGTCTTCTGTCAAACCTCAACATGAATTAACCATAGGTATACATACATGTCCTCCCTTTTGAACCTCCTTCCCATCTCCCTCCCCATCCCACCTTTCTAGGTTGATATAACGCCCCTGGTTCAAGTTCCCTGAGACACACAGCAAATTCCCACTGGCTATCTATTTTACATATGTAAACCTTTCTTTTAAAGAAATATTGTTACCATTATAGAAAAAATAGAAATCAGTTGGAATCAGAGGTAGATTTGTTGTGGAAATAATATTTGAAATGAATCTCCCCCCCCGCCCCGCCCTGCCCCGGTCTGGTGTTTCTATATTAAATAAGTTGGAGTCAATGTCAAGAAGTTGCAACTTGTTAAACAGCAATATTTAATACAAATATGATAATTTGTAATTATCATAAATTCATTTTTCTTGAAAGATTTTCTTAGCCCATTATATACTTTTGAGGGCATAATAGATGTTGACTTTTGGTTCCCATCTAATTTTGCTTACAACATTAGTTTTTCCTTCATTTCAGTTAATACTGAGCAATGCTTTTTAAAGAGAATGTTTTCAAAAGTGTTCCTCGACTTGTATTTGAGAATCTGGTTTTATCTGTAACATCAATAAGCACCCATACTCCCTCTAATTAAGTTTTAGTAGCAAGAAGGCATTTACTCAATTTCCCATCTTCTTCTATTCAACAATGATTTAAAATTTTATGTCCCATAAATGCATGTTCAATATTCTTCAACATTTGAAGCAAAAAGAGCTGTTATACAATTTCTTGGATGATATAAAAAATTCAGTTCTGTCAGAATATCTTTTTGCCACATCATTCAATGCCAAATGTAAAGAATATGCAAAACAAAAAACATAGAATCCCCTAGGGGTTTTTTTGTTGTTGTTTTTTGAGAATCTTCTGTAGTAATTCATTACATTCTCTACACATACTTGTGGCATTACTGAATCCAATATTTCTCTAGATTCAGTTTTCATAAGTTGCCTTGAAAAAAATGTATATGCTTTTTTTGTCTTGTCATCTACTGGTCAACCTCCTCTGTTAGACATTCACATATGAAATGCTTGCTTGTTGGAAATCCACAAATCTAACATGACATGTTCTAAAAGGTTTATACCAGGGGTTGTTTCCAAGACAATCCAATAATAATTTCATTTCTTACCTTTTTAAAAATTCATTAATTCATTGCATCTGCTATAATTTTAACCACTGGACTGCCAGGGAAGTCCCCACATCTACTATAATTTTAATTATCTGGTTTTATATTTTGTGCCTTTAAAAATGTATAACATTATTTGTTAATCAATGTGCCATTATGTTATCGAATTTTTAGTTTCTGCCAAAGAAAGGCCATTTTCATCTGTGCACTTGAGGCCTCCTGGGTGATCTCCCTAGATGCAGCCTGGCCGAAAGTTGAATTAGGTATACTATGTGCTCCTAACATACTGTTTGTGGGGTTCTCAAGGCAAGAATACTGAAGTGGTTTGCCATTCCTTTCTCCAGTGGACCGCATTCTGTCAGACTTCTCCACCATGACCCGCCCATCTTGGGTGGCCCCACAGGGCATGGCTTAGTTTCATTGAGTTAGACAAGGCTGTGGTCCATGTGATTAGATGGACTAGTTTTCTGTGATCACACCCGAGGTCAGGGGCGGTGGCTGAGAGGAGCAACCCCATGTCCAAGGAGCGGTGGCTGCACGGGCGCAGGAGGGCCGAGAGAAGCTACTCCACGTTCAAGGTCAGGAGTGGCGGCAGTGAGGAGATACCCCTTGTCCAAGGTAAGGAGCAGCAGCTGCACTTTGCTGGAGCAGCCATGACTCAGGTACTCAGGCTTCAGTAGTTTCTCCCATGAGAGGATCTTTGTGATATTGTGATGTGGTCTTTGCTTCCCTTTTGGCAAAATTCTCCAAGCCAGGCTTCAGCAATACATGAACCGTGAACTTCCAGATGTTCAAGCTGGTTTTAGAAAAGACAGAGGAACCAGAGATCAAATTGCCAACATCCTCTGGATCATCGAAAAAGCAAGAGAGTTCCAGAAAAACATCTATTTCTGCTTTATTGACTATGCCAAAGCCTTTGACTGTGTGGATCACAATAAACTGTGGAAAATTCTGAAAGAGATGGGAATACCAGACCACCTGATCTGCCTCTTGAGAAACCTATATGCAGGTCAGGAAGCAACAGTTAGAACTGGACATGGAACAACAGACTGGTTCCCAATAGGC
>NW_011495081.1:8109997-8132301 GCF_000754665.1 Bison bison bison | reverse complement strand
AGCAACAGTTAGAACTGGACATGGAACAACAGACTGGTTCCCAATAGGAAAAGGAGTATGTCAAGGCTGTATACTGTCACCCTGCTTATTTAACTTATATGCAGAGTACATCATGAGAAACGCTGGGCTGGAAGAAGCACAAACTGGAATCAAGATTGACGGGAGAAATATCAATAACCTCAGATATGCAGATGACACCACCCTTATGGCAGAAAGTGAAGAGGAACTAAAAAGCCTCTTGATGAAAGTGAAAGAGGAGAGTGAAAAAGTTGGCTTAAAGCTCAACATTCAGAAAACGAAGATCATGGCATCTGGTCCCATCACTTCATGGGAAATAGATGGGGAAACAGTGGAAACAGTGTCAGACTTTATTTTTTGGGGCTCCAAAATCACTGCAGATGGTGATTGCAGCCATAAAATTAAAAGACGCTTACTCCTTGGAAGGAAAGTTATGACCAACCTAGATAGCATATTCAAAAGCAGAGACATTACTTTGCCAACAAAGGTCTGTCTAGTCAAAGCTATGGTTTTTCCAGTGGTCACATATCGATGCGAGAGTTGAACTGTGAAGAAAGCTGAGCACCAAAGAATTGATGCTTTTGAACTGTGGTGTTGGAGAAGACTCTTGAGAGTCCCTTGGACTGCAAGGAGATCCAACCAGTCCATTCTGAAGGATATCAGTCCTTGGTGTTCTTTGGAAGGAATGATGCTAAAGCTGAAACTCCAGTACTTTGGCCACCTCATGCAAAGAGTTGACTCATTGTAAAAGACTCTGATGCTGGGAGGGATTGGGGGCAGGAAGAGAAGGGGACGGCAGAGGATGAGATGGCTGGATGGCATCACTGACTCGATGGACGTGAGTCTCAGTGAACTCCGGGAGTTGGTGACGGACAGGGAGGCCTGGCGTGCTTCGATTCATGGGGTCGCAAAGAGTTGGACATGACTGAGCGACTGAACTGAATTGAACTGAACTGATACGCTCCCAATGTTGTTTTTCATTTTCAAGTCAACTTTGTCTGCATCTCTCTCAATACGTAGTATTCAAATACATATTTCAACTTTAAGTTCTTAACACTGTTATAACATTTATCAGCTTATTGGTAATGTGTGATGCATACTGCCAGTCCTTCCTTATGTTTTCCCATTTCAGTTGATAACTTTCCTCTATCCCCAAGGAATTTTTAATATAGATAAAACACAGAAATCCTAGAGGTAGAATACTGTAGGGTTTTGGTCATTAGTAAGAATTTATGAATATACAATTTCTGAAAACTTCTTACCTGCACTGATGATAGTTAAATTTGATAAACTTTGATGAAAATAAACTTAAAAAGTTCCATAATTTCTTATGTAAGACAGACAAATTTCAGCTGGAGTGTTGTTAATATTCAAACTGTTAAATATTCAGATTACATAGCTGGATACCTGGATAGGCAGAATATACATATACCTATATGTGGACAGATAGATCTCCAGTTTAATGTTTTCTCTTCTATATCCTTCCTAATCCAGTAGACTGACCTCTCATTCCATTTTCTCCAAAATATATTTAATGATCTAAATTATTCTTTTTCATTTTCTTCTGTTTTCTGATTCTGAAATCAATTTTAAAAACACTTTCATAGAATCTGATTAAAAATCAATTCGTATTTTATCTTAGAATCATACATGTATATAACATACAAAACACATACTCAACAAGATGATAAATATTGTCAAGTGTTAATACTCTCACTAACAGAATGTCCATAACAAGTAATTGCTATTTTGTAATTTCTAGGTCATTAAATGGTGATCTCTAATTTATGTGCATATAATTTATTTTATAGACCATTTGAGCATATGTAGTTTGATGGTGACTCATAGAATAATGAAACTTCTTGTAGATTTATGTTGGGAAGTCAGCAATACCTTTTGAATACAGCAAATAAACAGGAGACGATGTGATGCAACATGAAACATTAAATTAGTGTACTAACAATGATGATTTCTTTTAATTTTTGAAATACTCAACTATCAGTATATCAATAGAAAAACAGTTTCTTGTTCAGAAGCAAAAATATTTTAGATGATGTTAGACCAGTTATTGGTTTTGATTATTGACTCATTTTTCCTTTGTGCGTGGAAGCAGAACAAAATATACTAAACCTCTTAAAACAAGACGCTTTACTGCCATCTGCCAGGAAGTCGTGATAAATATACAAACCACATATCTTTGTGATAAACAATAATAATAAACATACAAACATTTTCAGGATAATAAATGTGTCTATGAAGTAAATGGTGCCCTTTCAGATGAGGAGCAGCATGCAGTGCTTAACTGAAATAACCCTAAGTGGCAGTCCCAATCCCAACAGCATCTAGATTTTATATTGTTGCTTTCAATCTTCTGCCAAAGGAGAAAAATCCCCATTGTAAAGACATTCTTGGGGTCCAGTCTGATGTTGTTCATTTCTATTTTGGGTAGAAAAACAGGGGAGTGGGGAACAACCAACAATTCAGCTAAAGAAAGGTCACTCACTCTAGCAGAGATAAGATTGGTTGTTCAGGACTTTCATCACTGGCCCCAGGACATCGGGGTGAGCTGTACTGTCTCCTCTGGGCTAAAGCCATTGACCCTGCAGGAAGTGGGAGCTGGGGAGGCAGAGGGTCCAGGCTAAACCGTCAAAGGAAAAACACATCTGCCTAAAACTGCAGGTGAGCCAGCAGGATCCCTGAACAAAAGAACTTTGAGTGGGAGTGAGAGAGGGTAGGGAGATGCAAACTCACAAGTATCTTACTAGAAAGGGATAACATAACCTTTGGCATACTTGGCTCAGGAACTATGGTCATAAATCCAATACTATTTTCTGTTCTCAGAAGAAGACAAATTGTTAGATGGCAAGGTAATAAGAAATTCCCATGTAGTATGAGTCCAGTTTTGTAAAGCATAAATCTATCCTGTAAAATATTAAAAAAAAAGAAATTCCCATGACTTAATACGATGTATTTGAGGTAAAATATTGAGCTAGTCTATGTTCCTTGCATTCAAATAGCAAAAGTTAGTATTAACAATACCTGGACTTCCCTGGTGGTCCAGTGGTTAAGAGTCCACCTCCCAATGCAGGGGACATGGGTTCAATCCCCGGTCTAGGAAGATCCCACATGCCATGGACCAATGACGCCCATGCACCACAGCTACTAAGCCTGTGCTCTAGAACGAAAGCTGAAGCCAGAGAAACCACTGCAAGAAGCCTGTGTGCCACAAAGAAGAGCAACTCCCACTCGCCACAACTAGAGAAAGCCTTTTTACAGCAATGAAGACCCAGTGCGGCCAAAGTAAATGAATACAAATGTTACCAATAACTAATACAGGGCAGAAAGTATCATGTTCCTGACCCATCACAAGTGTTGAATGAATGAGAAGAGTCCTATTCCAGAGCAACCCCCCAAGTACCAAGTGAGCATAGAGAATGTAGAACTGGGAGAAATAGGGAAGGCTCCCTGGAGGAGGTGTTCTTTGAGTTCAGCGCCAGAAAACAGAACCTTGATAGGCAGAGCTGGAGAGAGAAGGAATCCCAGGAAGAGTCAATGGTAGCAACAAGACCTGAGAAATGGGAGTAGAAGGTGGAGCATCAGTCGGTCATCTGGGACAGAAGAGCAGGCCAGGAGAGCTTAGTGGCAGCCTCTAGTGAGGAAGAAGGGTCTAGCAAGGGTCACTGCCTCTGGTAACCTCTGAAGGTGGGTGTGGCAGCCAGATTGCTGGGAAGGATAATGACTGAGTGAGAGAGGAAGGAAGGGGGAGCAGAAAAGAGAGTTAGACTACTCTCTTTTTTGGTGAACTTTTTAGTGAAGTAACATATGTTCATATGTTCTGGACCCAGGTGGTGCAGTGGTAAAGAATCTGCCTGCCAAGGAAGGAGACACAAGAGAGGCAGTTAGATCCCTAGGTAGTGAAGAGCCCTTTGAGGAGGAAATGGCAACCCACTCTGGTATTCTTGCCTGGAGATTCCCATGGACAGAGAAGCCTGGCAGGCTAAAGTACATGGGGTCACAAAGAGTTGGATGCGATTGAGCACACACGCATGTTTATTATTATACATTATTAAAATAGATTTTACATATATTTATTGAATTAATATTATGTAAAACACATACTCAAATTATGTTCTTTTATGCATATACGTATTTATATTAAAACATTTTCCTGCTATCATGTATAGCATGTGTATTCATATATAGCAAAATGTACATAGTCCACAGCTCGACAAATAATTTTCCTGACTCCTAACAGCATAGATTAGTTTTTAGAGCAACTTTTTGTTTTTTAAAGAAGTAAAAGGAGATGGTAAAAGGAGAGAAATAGGATGGTAGCTTGAGTGGCGGGATCAATGGAAAGGGATTTTCAGACCAAAGAAGCATTCTTATGCCAAGGGGAGCCAATTAAGAGGGAGAGGTTGGATATGTAAGAGGAAGCGGGAACAACCGATGGCAGTGCTAATGGACACAAAAGGAACAGGCTCAAGGTAATGGCTGTGGTTGATATTAAAAATAGGAAGCGTCTCCCTGGGGGAGCTAAGCAGAGAGATCAGTGTGGGTTAGCAGTTACTCCGCCCCTTTTCTAAACTTGAATCATCATGACAGAGGCAACAGCAACAAAAAAAGCAAGGGCTTCTACTGGAGTCCAGTAGCCCTGAGATCACCTTGAAATGGGACCTGCTTTTAAGTTGGACTCATCTAAGCCCAGAAGACTTCTATCCTGACCCTATCCCTGCCCTGTAACTTTGCCAGAGGAGAGCCCACTTCAGGGTAGCCCTAAGTGTCACAGGAAGCATCGTGCCAGCCTCCGAAATTCCAAAAGATAATTCAAGCCAAGTCCATTTGATGGTCCTGGGATGGAAGTTGGAAAGTCCAGCATTTGGGGGGACTCTGGCCTTCAGAGCCTCCCTGCCGCTTATGATCTCTGGTGGGTGGTGGTGAGGGGAGATGATGGCAGAACTCAGCTGTCCAAGGACAGACCCTCCTCCTCTTGTAGAGACAGCCAGAGCAGAGCAGGACCAGCCAACACGTCGTTAAACCTCCTGAGGCTTCTTCCCAGGGTCCATGTTTCCCATGCAGGAAGAATCTCTTTTGAATTCAGCAAATAGGCCCTGTTCTCACCTGAGAACCTGTCTCCCTGAAGGAACTGGTGATCTGGGGGCTATGACAGATTCACAGGTGAGGCTCCAGTCCTCAAAAAGTGAGCAAGCGCTGGATAGGAAGTAATGACAAAGAGCCCTCTTCTGATATGAAATCCACACCAGACTCTGCGGTGGGAACTGAAGGACAAGCATGCAGAGGGAAGGGCAGAGCTGGTGGCCGCGCATCCACCAGTTCTTTGGGGGACCCTGCTTTTCCTGCCACCAACTTTCTGGCTGCACAGGGACATCTCACCCTTGCTACTCTCTTCATTCCTTGTAAGTCGTCTGAGACAAGACTAGAAAGTTCAAATGGGACGTTAGCAAATGCTGAAGTGAAATACAAACTCAAAGCAACATGGGTTATAAATAGGCCCACGGAGCTATAGAGATCATGGGATCCAGAGAAGTGAAACTTGCTCCAAGATTGTGTGTAGAACTCTGCATGACGTTTCCGCTGCCTCAGTCAAGCCCCAAAATGGAAAAGAAACCCATCAGAGGGGCAGCCGGGTGTCGTGGTTAAGGGGCCAAACCCAGGCCAGATGACCTGGGTTTATGTCCCAGGTCATAATAAACTTCTAAATAGTTCCGTAATCTTTGACAAAGATTTAGTCTCTAGTGGCCTTGGTTTCCCCATCTTAAAAACAAGGGCAAAACTAGGGCCTACAGCATAGGTTCTTACAGGAATTAAGTCAATTAACACGTATAAAGCACTTACAGCAGTCTTTGGCTCATAGATGTTAAGTAAGCTTGGAATTTTATCATTAATAAGGACATGCTCAATGGGACTAAAGGGAGAGAAGAGATGGAGGCCACCTGGGAGATAGGCAAGGAGGCAGGAATGAGATAGACAGGAATGGGTCCCCAAAAATGGAGGCCACCAAGAAGGATGGAGGAATGAGAAAAAAATAACACCTAGGGTGGGACTAGGGTAGGGCAGAGGAGACACCCAGGTAAGTGAGACAGATGGGAAGAGGCACTGCCACCTTTAAATCAGAGCAAGAGGCCCACTGATGCTGAAGCGCCTATACTTTGGCCACGTGATGCAAAGAGTCGACTCATTGGAAAAGACCCTGATGCTGGGAAGGATTGAGGGAAGGAGGAGAAGGGGGTGACAGAGGATGAGATGGTTGGATGGCATCACTGACTCAATGGACATGAGTTTGAGCAAGCTCCAGGAGATAGTGAAGGACAGGGAAGCCTGGTGTGCTGCAGTGTGAGGGGTCGCAAAGAGTCGGATCAGATACCACTTAGCAAATGAACAACAAAAGACCCACATGTCAGAGAGCCTGGCTGTGTTATGGTTCTTCTCTAGACTCACCACTCGCCCAACCAGGTAAGAAATCCTGGGGGCTATGGGATGTGTCTCCTTGGCAACCCCCTTTTGGCTGCTGAGGACTCTGAAATTCCCTGCCCCCAGGAATTCCTACCCCTAGGAATCCCAGGTGCTGCCCTCCCCTGGTCATGATGTCTGGAGGCTACAGACGGGCACTGCTGAGCACACCCCTGGGGTCAGAGGGGGCCAAGGGACCACAGTTTGCAAGCATATGGACGGACTGGGGGCTAAAGTGTCCCTGCGTGCACTATGGGGCCCCCTTCAGGTGCAGGACGGAACTGGGGGTGAAGGTGGAGTGTCCCTGTAAAAGGGGTAGGTGTTCCCAGTTGGGGGAGGATGGCTCCTAGCTTTCCCTTGAGGTCTTTCCGATACACTACCTCCTTGACCACGAGGTAGTGTCCTTCCCTGTCAACATTCCTATAGGATCCAAGTCCTGAATCTCCCCCAGTTAACCCAGTGGCGTGCCGGAAAGGCCTGGAGTCTCTTGGTGGACCTCTGGAAAACGACGCCAAAATGAAAGGAGGAGAAAACCAGGTGATCTACTTCTACAGGTGCAGTTTCCTCACTGGGGCTGGTTTCTGCCCAGGTGTCCCAGGGGCCGGGTGTCAGGGTCACCCCAGGTGGGAGGGCCGTGGACCTTGCTCCAGGACCAAGCAGGCAAGGCCGCCCTCCCGCACCCTGTAAATGCCCTGTTTCTGGGCTTCCTTCTGAGCCGCCCCCCATTCAGAGACAAGATGGAAGATAACCTCCCCGGCGTTTTAAGTGCAGGGTCCCCAGGTGTGTAGCACGGGAAGGGGAGCCCACGGGTTACCCACACCCCCCCCCACTGGACTGCGGCCCCCGTGGCCACACTGGGCAGGCAGAACCGGGCTGAGACAGTGCCCAGGTCTCCGAGTGTGGCCAGCCCCATCTTCGGGATGTTACTGGTCATTTTGTCCTGGGGAAGGGGAAGAAAGAAACAGAGACAGGAAGGCACAGGGTTAGCAGCGGTAAGGGAATGGATCGGGAAGAGGGATGGTGATCTTAGATGATGCTGGGGAGTGGGACCCAAACCTAGGCATGACTCCCCCTCCCATCTCTCCCTCCTGCCCAGACGCCTCTCCAGCACCTCACTGGGTCCCAGGGGTCAGTTTTTGCCCTGTGGTTACTCTGGGATCCTTCAACCCAAAGGGGACAGCGTAGGATCCAGCGAGCCCCCGGAGTGTGTGTTAGTCATTCAGTCGTGTCCAATCCTTTGTGGACCTCATGGACTCTAGCCTGCCCACTTATCTGTCCATGGGCTTCTCCAGGCAAGAATACTGGAGTGGGTAGCCATTCCCTCCTCCAGGGGATCTTCCCAACCCAGGAATCGAATCTACAGTCTCCTGCATTAGCAGACGGATTCTTTACACTCTGAGCCACCAGGGAAGCCCTCTCCGCAGTGCTTCAGGGAAGTTGTATTTCCAGGTAGAACTTAGAGGGACTTGTTCTCTGCAAGATGCAGCATGAGGACGGGGCAACCTGACCCTAACCCTGGAGGATTTGGAGAAAGGCTTTCGGGGCTCTGGGGGCTGCAGAGTGCCCAGGAGCCTTGGAGTGTAGGCTCCGAGTAGGGGCGCACTCCCCACTCTGTGCGGTAGTTCCCACCCTTACCCTGCAGGACTCAGGCTTCAGCCTTGGGACTGAGTGCCCTGTATTGTCCTGCTCTGTGCCCACAAGGTGGGAAGAGAAGGCCCTGTCCTGCTGACTAACTGGATTTTGCCCTTGTTATCCAGCTACCAATCTGTCTTTTGAGAAAAGCACTTTACTGGGGGAAGATCCACTGGCAAGGGGAAAGGAGGCAAAGTTCTCAAACCTGTCTCCTTAATCCAGGCTTCAGGGCAAAATTTAAGGGGTTAGGGGAATTTCAAACTTGGAAGCTGATTGGCTGCTCTTTGATGAGTCCCAATAAGCTACTCCTGTTGCTAGAAGCCAGATTTTCCTTACTGAAGGACGTCTTGCTTTTTAAAGGGCTCTGGTGGCATCCTATCTATTCTTTGAGCACTGTAGACTGAAGATTATTGTTTCCAGGGTCATCCTGAAGACAGGCATCCCATCTTGCACTGGGCACAGTGCTGTTTCTTTAAAATAGAATCAAGGTTTTTATTAATCAATCAACCTATTTAAGGAGGCAAAACCGGTTTCAGCTGATGCTTTTTTCTGTGCTGTTTCACCCTGGTGCCTCCATCAGTGACTGTAACCATCAGGGGGGTCTGAAGGGCAAGTTCTCCCAGCTGATCTTTCACTCCATCCCCAGATGGTGACACTGACCTGGCATTGGGACGAGGAGTGTCTGAACCAGAGCACTGCAAGAGTCAGGGACCATCCTGCCCAGGGGGACCAGCAGAGCCCCCACCCCCTAGTGGGCAGAAGTGGAGACCAACCTGCTACAGGGAGCCTCTATGGCTTCCTGTGATGTTCTGTGAGGAAGCAGGGGTATCTTGAAGTGGGCTCTCCCCTGGTAGGATTAGGGGAGGGGAGGGTCTCAGAATAGGAGTCTGTGGGTTCAGGTGGGGTTAGCATGACGTCAAGTCCCATTTCAAGGTGACCCTGAGAGCAACACTGTAAGTGTTGCTGTAGATGTTGCTGCTGGTTTGCCTGATGATTTGAGTTGAGACAATCAAGAGACAAATGCAGAAGGTACAGGTGGGGAGCAGACCAGCCTGGGAGGCTTTAAAGGGACGCGATTTTTAGACCCTTACTTGGACTAAAGAGTGCCAAACAGTCTTTGAAACAATGAGAACAAAGTTAGTCTCAGCCCAGGCTTTGGGACTACCAGGCTTAAAGAAACCTTTCAGATTATATGTCCATGAGAGACAGAGCGTAAGTCTGCAAGCATTAATTCAAACTCCGGGGAATATCCTTCCACCTGTTGCCTACTTCACAGAACAACTTGAACAGACTGTTAAGGGATGACCATCTTGAGCACTTGTGACAGACTTCAGGAAGCTAAGAAGTGTACCCTGGGCCAACCTACCACTGTGTTTTCCCTTACCATGTCCTTTCTTTAAAAAAAAAAAAAGACTTATTTTTAACTGAAGGATAATTGCTTTACAATGTTGCTTTGGTTTCTGCCATACATCAACATGAATTAGCCATAGGTTATATATATGTCCCCTCCCTCTCACTTCCCACCCTTTCTCACCCCTCTAGGTTGTTACAGAGCCCCAGTTTGAGTTCCCCGAGTCATACAGCAAATTGGTATGTATATACTAGAACACAGCATATGGTAATATATATGCTTCCGTGCTACTCTCTCCATTTTTCTCACCCTCTCCTTTCTCCCCACTACCTGTGTCTGTAAGTCTGTTCTCTGTGTCTTCATCTCCATTCTAGTAAGGTGGATGAACTATGTCCTTTCTTTACTGGAACAAAACAGGGGCCGTTGACTGGCTTCTGGGAGAATGTGAAAGTGCTAAGCCATCCTCTTAGACCCTCCCAATGTAAGATTTCAGGTCTGCTGCTGCTGCTGCTAAGTCGCTTCAGTCATGTCCAACTCTGTGCAATCCCATAGACGGGAGCCCACCAGGCTCCCCCATCCCCGGGATTCTCCAGGCTAGAATACTGGAGTGGGTTGCCATTTCCTTCTCCAATGCATGCATGCTAAGTCGCTTCAGCCATCTCTGTGTGACCCTATGGAAGCAGCCCACCAGGCTCCTCTGTCCACAGGATTCTCTAGGCAAGAATACTGGAGTGGGTTGCCATTTCCTTCTCCCAGATTTCAGGTCACTTAGCCCTAAATCCCGGAGAAGGCAATGGCACCCCACTCCACTACTCTTGCCTGGAAAATCCATGGTGGAGGAGCCTGGTAGGCTGCAGTCCATGGAGTCGCAAAGAGTCAGACACGACTGAGTGACTTCACTTTCACTTTTCACTTTCATGCATCGGAGAAGGAAATGGCAACCCACTCCAGTGTTCTTGCCTGGAGAATCCCAGGGACAGGGGAGCCTGGTGGGCTGCCGTCTATGGGGTCACACAGAGTCGGACACGACTGAAGCAACTTAGCAGCAGCAGCAGCAGCCCTAAATCCAGCCATATTGTTCCCAGTTGATTTGGTACCATCCCCAGAGCACTGCTGCCTACATGTCATGGAGCTGGTGTACTCTAGCAGACTGGACTTAACTGGCCAACCCTTGGTTGAGCCAGATATGGAACTGTTTACCAATGGAAGCAGCTTCATGGGCCAGGGTAGGTAGGTAATGCACTGGATACGCAGTGGTAACTCTTAAAAGGATTGTTGAAGCCCTGCCCCCAGGGAGCTCAGCCCAGAGGGCAGAAATCATTGCTCTGACAAGAGCCCTACTATTCGCTGAAGGGAAGGGAGTAAATAAATATACTGATTCTCGCTATGCATTCTCCATGCTGCATGCTCACAGGGAAATCTGGAAAGAAAGAGAGCACCTCATTTGCAACAATATAGGCATAAAACACGCTTCTGAAATCCCGTTTCTTTTAGAAGCAGTCCATAAGCCCTCACAGGTGGCCACAGTGCACTACCCAGCCCACTAGAAGACAAAAACTCTTAATAATAAAGGGCAACCAGTTGGCCGACCAAGCTGCAAAGAAGGCAGCAAGGAAGGGGATTGTTGAGCCAATCAACTTCTCCCGCAGACTGACCTGTCAAAACACCAGCTGGGGATTCACTCTTAACCACACCTCACCTGGCTGGAAATGTCATGCACAAGGAATTGTTTTGACTCCTGAGACCCTCTTGGACACTGTGCTGCAGACCATTCATAATAGTACCCATTATGGGAGAGAGACCATCTTACAAAGGATTTAAAAATATATAATGGGATGTAACCTACAAAGGACCATCTTCAGCCAGTCACTGAAAATTATGTGATTTGTGCTAAAAATAACCCAAAGACTGCTGTCAGACCTCCCCAGACAGTGACCCAACACAGAGGAACCTGCCCCACCCACAAGTGGCAAATAGACTTGACTCAAGTGCCCCCGGACACAGGAAATTTCAGATACCATCTACGCTGTGAGGACACTCTTTCGCGATAGGTGGAGGCATACACCACCTGAACAGAAAAAGTCTCCGAAGTGGTTAAAAGTCCTTAAAGATATTATGCCCCAATTTGGACTGCCTGCCTCTCTTCAAAGTGATAATGGGCCTGCTTTTGTCTCTAGTATAATCCAACAGGTGTCCAAAGCACTATGATTTAATTGGAAGCTACGTACATCCTGGAGACCACAGTCAGCAGGAAAAACCAAGAAAATGAATGTAACATTAAAAAGGAGCATTGCTAAAATATGTCCATTTAACTCGGAATAAGGCACTACTACAGATCAGAGAGGCTCCCAGAAGCAGGCTTAAATTAAGCCCCTTTGAAGGCCTTTCCAGGTGTCTGGCTGGGTGGGAGAATCTGTAAGTGCTCTGAAAGACCGTCCATCAGTCACCAATTACGTTTAAACTATGTGTGCCATGTTAACCTCTGTTCATGAGTTTACCTCCAGCAAGCGTGCATATCCAACAACTGAAGTAGTCTTACATCCTTTCTGACCTGGGGACTGCTGCTGCTGCTGCTGAGTCGCTTCAGTCGTGTCTGACTCTGTGACCCCATAGATGGCAGCCTACCAGGCTCCGCCATCCCTGGGATTCTCCAGGCAAGAACACTGGAGTGGGTTGCCATTTCCTTCTCCAATGCATGAAAGTGAAAAGTGAAAGTGAAGTCACTCAGTCGTGTCTGACTCTTAGCGACCCCATGGACTGCAGCCTACCAGGCTCCTCCATCTATGGGATTTTCCAGGCAAGACTACTGGAGTGGGGTGCCACTATCTCACTGAGTCCTCCTTAAAACCTAGAGAGAGCAAGGGCCTGAGCACCAGCCAGCTGTGTGGTGGACAGGGCCGCACATCGTATTACCCACCACACGGTCATCTGTTAAGGTAGCTTCAGGAAAGCCATGGATTCATCCCACTTGAGTTAAGGGAGTCCCACTGTCATTAAACATGACCCAACTCCTGAGAGGCCTAGAGAGCCATGGGTTTGTGAACCCTCAGAAGATTTAAGGTTGCTCTTCAAAAAAGATAAGCATTGAGACTAAAATCTCATTGTAGAAGAGATTTCAATAGGTTCAAATAGTTGTAGACAAATAATTGTATTACTTACTAAAAATTTTAAAGAATATTCTTGGCCCAAGGCTGATCAGTTCCATTCCATGATCACCCCCTCGTGGCCCCTGTTCAGCTGAAAGTGGCCACGGTGATCATCACCCCCTTTTTCCACAAGACTGTGGAATGGACACTGACAGTGGGGAATTGTATTAAGGGTGAGGCAGCCATTGGCTGTCCTCCACCAATGGGCAGCCTCACAGTGGTCCTCGCAGTCATCAAGTTTATAACAACCAGTCACACCCTGTACCCGCTCCCGCTTCTTGTATAAAAGAAGCCCAAATTTGGGCTGGGGGGAAGTTGGCTTTTTTTTTGAGACACTAATCAGCCATCTTCTCAGTCTGCTGGCTTTCTGAATAAAGTCATTATTCCTTGCCCCAACAACTTGTCTCCTGATTTGCTCGTGTGTCGTGCAGAACAAGCTTGGACTTGGTATCAGAGACAGTTAGGAGGTTAGTCTAACAACTTATGCCTGATGGGAGGTAGTCTGTACTGGGGATGAGCAATGAAATGGTAAGAAGTGGGTGGATGCTGAGCCATTTGTACCTGCTGTTCCCTTTGCCTTGAGTGCTCTTCCCTATATATCTGCTTACTCATCTTCTTCAGGTCTCTGCTGAAATAGCACTTTAATTAGGGAGGATTCTGTTGAACAATTGGTATAAAATAGCAACATCATGCCTATATGGGCCCTACATTTCATCCTCATACTAATTTTTCTCCATAGCATTTAGCACCATTTGACATCGCTCTTTCCTTTAGGGCTTCCCTGATGGCTCAGTTGGTAAAGAATCTGGCTGCAATGCAGGAGACCTGGGTTTGATCCCTGGGTTGGGAAGATCCCCTGGAGAAGGGAAAGGCTACCGACTCCAGTATTTTGGCCTGGAGAATTCCATGGACTGAATTCCATAGACAGTCCAAGGGGTGGCCAAGAGTGGGACACGACTGAGCAACTTTCACTTTCACTTTCTTTCCTTTAATTATGTCACTCCCCTGACTAGAGTAAAAACTCTGATAGTAAAGATTTTGGCTAATTTTTTTTTCACTGCTATACACCCAATACCCAGGATCATTGACCCATAGTAGCAGCGCAAAAGAAATGTACTAAATGATGAAATGAAAGAGTGGATCCCATTCTCTGTGTTGGTTATCTATTGTGCAACATGCATGCATGCTCAGTCACTTCAGTCATGGTCTGACTCTTTGCAACCCCATGGAGCCCACCAGGCTCCTCTGTCCATGGGATTCTCCAGCAAGAATACTGGAGTGGGTTGCCACCCCTCCTCCAGGGGATCTTCCCAACCGAGGGATTGAACCCAAGTCTCCTGAATCTCCTGCATTGCAAGCGGCTTCTTTACCACTGAGCCACCAGCATCCAGTCCCACCACTTCATGGGAAATAGATGGGGAAACAGTGGAAACAGTGTCAGATTTTATTTTTCTGGGCTCCAAAATCACTGCAGATGGTGACTGCAGCATGAAATTAAAAGACGCTTACTCCTTGGAAGGAAAGATATGACCAACCTAGATAGCATATTCAAAAGCAGAGACATTACTTTGCCAACAAAGGTCCGTCTAGTCAAGGCTATGGTTTTTCCAGTGGTCATGTATGGATGTGAGAGTTGGACTGTGAAGAAAGCTGAGTGCCGAAGAATTGATGCTTTTGAACTGTGGTGTTGGAGAAGACTCTTGAGAGTCCCTTGGACTGCAAGGAGATCCAACTGGTCCATTCTGAAGATCAGCCCTGGGTGTTCTTTGGAAGGACTGATGCTGAAGCTGAAACTCCAGTACTTTGGCCGCCTCATGTGAAGAGTTGACTTGTTGGAAAAGACTCTGATGCTGGGAGGGATTGGGGGCAGGAGGAGAAGGGGACGACAGAGGATGAGATGTCTGGATGGCATCACTGACTCGATGGACGTGAGTCTGAGTGAACTCTGGGAGTTGGTGATGGACAGGCAGGCCTGGCGTGCTGAGATTCATGGGGTCGCAAAGAGTTGGACACGACTGAGCGACTGATCTGATCTCTGACCAGGGACGCCCCCTATTGTATAACACATTACTCCCCAGTTTAGTAGCTTGAAATAACAGATATTCATTATCTCACATAGTTTTTATGCACAAGAATCTGAGGGCAGCCTAATGGGTCCTTCTAGCTCAGAGTCTCTCATGAGGTCCAGTCAAGCTGTCAGTCAGGGCTGCAGTCATCTGAAGGCTTGAGGGGGCTGAGGATCTGCTTCTAAGATGATCACTCACGTGATGTGGCTTTTGGTAGAAGGCGCGGGGTCCTTGCCTCATGGGCTGCCTTGAGTGTCCTACATCCCTCAGAGCAAGCTAACACACAGAGAAACAGAGACAGACAGACAGAGAGCTGTCCCAAGGACTTGTATAAGCTCACCTCAAAGATGACATGCCATCACTTCCGCCATATTCTCCAGTCATACAGCCCAACCTTGAGACTAAGTGGAAGGAAGCTACATAAGGGCACAAAACCCAGAAGGCAGTGATCCTGGACTGGGGGCCATTCTGGAGCCTGAGGTCTTGATAAAAGCTCTTTCATCAAGACCTTTCTACTTATGCGGAAAGTGGCAATGGCATTTCCTGGCAGTCCAGTGGTTCGGACTCCAAGCTTTCACTGCCAAGGGCACGGTTTCAGTCCCTGGTCAGGGAACTAAGATCCTACAAACCAAAGCACAGCCAAAAAAAAAAAAACCCAAACGAAAAAAAGATCTTTTTCCTTCCAGCTCCAGCTATTCATCTGTAAGTCACAGGTAATGAACTGTTGACCCACAGCTATATTCAGGGTAACTGTTTTCTTTTTAAAAAACATTACCATGTTTTAGGTTATTAGACTCAACATTTAAAAATAAGGGGAAGGGCCAGAAAGCCATTGGGATGGCCAGGTGGTGAAGATCTGGTGGGATGACAGTTGGGCAGTTGGAATGAGGCAGCCGTGAGGAATCTGAGAGACCGTTGGAAGGCAGCCCTGACCTGGGTGGTGTGATGTGGGTGACAGAGGCAAAGTGGGGGGGCAGGAGCAATATTTCAGAAGCAGGAAGAAAGGATAAGTAACAGATCCCTGAGCAGAAAGAGGGAAATTTGGAGGGGATCTGATCTGAGAGAGAGTTGAATCAGCCTTCGGGGTATGTGAGGCAGAGAGAGGCCTTCAGGGGACCAAATTCTGCTTTTCGGCAGCTCACAACCGGTACAGGAGACAGGCAAGCTGGCCGGAAGCTAGTCTGCAATGCTGAATGAAAGAAAGTCACTGATCTGCTGCAAGATCACATTGTTCAATGGCAGAGGAAGAGGTCTGAAGTAAGTATGGGGTTCTCTGATCCTGAGATGATTGCAGGCCACCAGGAGGAGGTGTCTGGCAAGCCCAGAGGAGGGAGGTGGGCTGGGAACTGAGATGTGAAAATAAATACACAAGGCTCTGTAAACAAATAAAGCAGGGAAAGGGAGAGTTGCTTTGAGGAGGAGCGAGGAGTCCCAGCCCCAGCCCAGAGCACTCAGAACTGCAGCAGAATGGACTCGTGGTTAAAAGCAAGGAGCTTACAGCCAAACGGACGGCTTGGATCTGAGCACTGGTCCTGCCCGCTGTTGGCTGTATCTTCTTGGGTCGTTATTACCTTCTCTGTGCCTTAATACCTCCATCTGTTAAATGAGTTCTATTGCAGTATCTACATGAAGCCTACAAATACTGAGAAAGTGAGATGTGGGGAACATGGCTTGGGACACAAGGTTCAACTGATGCTAGCCAGCTTCGGGTGCATTCGGAGGCAAAAAGAGTAGTCAGGCTGAAAGCAGAGCTAAGGGCTGAAATATCACTGAAGTTCTGGGGAGGAGGGGGTTTTGAGGCGAATGGGGTCAGGATGACAAGACGGAACAAACGTTGAGCACGTGAGTGAGTTATTTCATTAAGTACTGTGATCAGCTCAAGTTTACAGATGAGGAAACTGAGGCTCACAGGTAGGAATTGAGTGGCACCAGGTTGCACAGCAATGGCACACACTCCAGTGCTCTTCCCTGGAAAATCCCACGGACGGAGGAGCCTGGTGGCTGCAGTCCATGGGGTCGCTAAGAGTCGGACACGACTGAGCGACTTCACTTTCACTTTTCACTTTCATGCATTGGAGAAGGAAATGGCAACCCACTCCAGTATTCTTGCCTGAAGAATCCCAGGGATGGGGGAGCCTGATGGGCTGCTGTCTATGGGGTCACAGAGTCGGACACGACTGAAGCGACTTAGCAGCAGCAGCAGGTTGCACAGATGAACAGATGTGTGGAGATGGAATTTTGATCCATGTCTATCCAGTCCTACGGCCCAGGTGCCCACACTGCCCTGGAGGAGCCTCCCAAGAAGGCAGGGGTGCTCCAGAGTGGGAGGGGAAGGAGCAGGGCGTCCAGTGAAGCGTGAGGCTGCAGCCGGGTGTCTGGATCAGAGCTGGAGAGAGGAGACAGAGATGGTGGATGTAGGTCCCTCATCGGAGAACTTTGGCCAAGAATGAAGTGAGGAAGGAGGCAACAGCTGGAGGGTGGAGAGGGTCCCTTGAGAGTTTATTCAGAGCAGGGACACAGGTCTGGTTATCAAGTCAAGAGGAAATGAAGATGGAGGTGCTGGAGAGGCTGGAGGTGTCCTTGAAGGAGAAAAGCCCTTTGGGTGTGGGAAAGACTTGAATCGGGGCCACTGCTGCAGGAGCTTAGTTTTGAATAAGGAAGAAAAGGGAGATACTACTCTACCAAAAGAGTCAAAGCGGCACCTCTGTTGGCTCTGCATGGGGACAAACTGAACTCCACCTTGAGACAGAGACACAGGTGTGGGAGCCAGTAAGGACACACCGGGCTGGAAACCTCAGCACTGAAGTGAGGGCTTAGGCGTGGAGTGGGCTCAGGAAACAGAGCCAACTGGGTCCCAGCTGGGGGCCAGACCAAGCTGCACTCTGTCCATCCACACCCTCATCCCGCCAGGCTCTCCACGAACTGTGAGCACTGGAGATTTAACAAATCAGAGGTTCTATCTTCATAGGCTGTTCAGTCCCTGAGGGTAGACTGCTGTGATTGGTGAAGCGCGTGATGCTGGGGTCACCCAAGAGGTCACGGCACAGAAATGAGGTCTAAGTCAAGAGCGGGAGGGAGGGGTCAGGAAGGAAGAGTTTGTGGGCAGCTTCCACCTGGGACAGGAGAAGAGAGAAATGGAGCAGGGAAACTTGGGGAGGCTCAGCCAAGCAGTGCAGTGGGCTTGGCTGGGCTTGGAGACGGTCACTGCGGGCCGGCAGAAGAGCGTAATTTTTGACTGTTTTTGTCCACAGGACTCGCAGCTCAAGTGCAGGGGAGGAAATCGACAGGAGGCTGAGGCTTGGCCGAGCACAGATAAAGGAAAGGCTGTGGCAAGCACCCTGCGTTTCAAAGGTGTGAGCTGAGGTATACGGGAGAGATGGCGGGACAGCCCGGACAGGCATCTTGCCCACACGGTTTGAGCTGTCCTTTTGTGAGACTGTAAGGAGCTGCTGGGGAGAGACGTCAGCCCGAGAGGACTTGAGTCCACTTCTGATCACAGCCCTAGTGATGATAAAGGCAGAGGAGCGCCTGGAGGGTCCCACAGGCCAGCAGCCGAGTTCAGCGAGAGACGGCCTGTTTATGGGAGCATCTGACACATTCATGGCAGCCCTGAGGGAAGAGGGGGAGTCTGCCCATGGCTCTGCAGGAGGAGATGGGCTGGGGGAAGCAGGGTGACCGTAGGTGCTTGGCTTAGCTTCACACTGGCAGGTGCTGCCCAGGGACGCTCGGTCCACATTTGTGCACGTGGACCATCTGTAACGCAACGCTCGCACCCACTGTGTCCAGGGCCCCTGATCGGCCAGAACATGTGTCCCCCGAGGTCATCCTTCAGTGCTCACAGCCTCATGGAAATGGGCCCTTGGATGCCCATTTTGTAAAAGAGGAAAGAGCAGGTTGGAGAGGTTAAGTGATATTTTCCTAAGATCACACAGCTTGGGTGTGGTTAAATCCAGTCTCCGTTCATCCTCATCTCCCTTCCTCTCCAGCTGACATGTTGCAGTTGTTACAAGCAGCCTTGGGCATACACCACAGCTTCCCTCCTTGGGCTCCCCCAGCAAGAGGCAACCCTGGTCAAGATCAGCTCTTAGCCTGCTCCCCTCTCCAGGAGTATAGCTGGAGGTGGCTGGAGAAACCATTCCCCCATGACCAAATTCATGACCTTTAGCCTCAGGCAGGCCCACTCTCTAGTTCATACCCACTCTTTGTCAAGCCCCCATCTCCTGGGTGCACCCAGGGTCCTGGCACGCTCTGTGGTTTATGGTGGGATAGAGCCATCTCTGACCAGAAGGAGACAGAGGTCTGGAGGTCGGGACCGATGACTGGGCTGGGCTCCAGACTGTGACTCCCCCATCCTGCGTGATGGAGGGCCGGGCTTGATACCTGTGCTGACCACTGCCCTGCCCAGGCCGTCGGGGTCGACTCTGCAGCTCCCGTGACACTAATTCACAGATTTAATACTCTCTGTGGGAGTGAAGGTATTTTGAGAAGAGGTTCCGCTGATGCCGAGTTTTTCTCTGAACGTGGGGGTGGCTGGAGAAAACTGGCACTAAGGAGGAGAATGATGTCGTTAGAGCCAGATTAGTCCTCAGTTATCAGTGCCCGGCTCTGCCCAGGGTCACAGAGCAGAGAAGTGGGATTACACTCCAGTCTCTCCTGACCCCAGGGCTACCGTCCTCTGCTTACAAAGATATTAGCCAAAATCATTTAAAAGCATTCAATTTCTAATAACAGTCTAGCTCCATAACTATTCATATCTCAGCAGCTGCTGGAAACAGGCACTTCCTCCCTAGGCTCCAAGCCCAGGTGACCTTCCTTAGCGGTCAAGGTCATTTTTTAAAACCACAAATTTCAGAGTTGACTCTGGTAGGTTGAGTGTCCACACACATAGGCATGCATGTGACATGTCTCTTGCCTCTTCAGGGTAAGACACAACAGGAATCAAGGTGAAGAAGTGACAGATGTCCATAAAGTCCCCTCCATGGAGGAGCCGGTCCAAATGGACAGGGGTGGAATTGGTGTCCTTCTGGCAGGGAGACCAGGCTGGGTACTTTGCTGGGAGTGGCACCGTCGGATTCCCTGGCTGCCTGGATGCTTGGCAGCCCTGGGAAAACCCAAGTCTGCAGACCAAGATTTCTCTGTTAGGTCTCAGGGCTCTGGCAGCTTGCTGTTCTGTCTGTCCCTGTGCCTGCCGGGCCAGTTCCCCACCCTTAGCCCTCAGTTATTGCTCCACCCTCCTCACTCCATGGGTGGATGCCTTTTTTGTGAGCTTCCTAAGCACCCTGCTCCCTGAGAGCCCCACTGTATCCCCAAGATCCCAGAGCCCTGGAAGTCGCAGGGGCCTGGGAAACAAAGCAGAAGTCTTCGGGGGATGCCGGCCCGGCTGCGTGCCCTCAGGCCACAGGCCTGGAGTTTCCATAATGATGGTAACAAGTCTGATTCTAAACTGAACTGGCAGCCTCTTCAAACTGCTCAAATGAGACAGTGATGGGGAGAAGAGGAACCTGGGGGAAAAGGAACTCCGAGGTGAGGGGAATGGGGCGGGGTGGAGTTGGGGAGGGCGCAGATCTGAGGTCCATTTTTTGTCTCCCACTCTCTGAAATGACTTTCACACCTTCCCATCACACCCTCCAAAACTCTCACACCCTCTCTCTCCTCTCTCTCAGCTGCTATGTTGCTGCCTGTTTAACCAAGAAAAAAATAAACTGTCCCTATTTTATCCACAGCCTGTGGACCCCACCCCACTTCCTAGTCAAGGACATCTCTCCTGCAATTGACCCCTATCCACCTGCATCATGAGGTGTTTCCCTCCCTAGGGGGTCGTTGTTGAGCAAATAAAATCACGCCAGGAGAGTGAGTTTTTAAAAATCTGATGAGTTGTGATGTGGATGTAAAAGGCACCCACCCACTGTAAGTGTAAAGTTAAGAATTTTGACAACGGTATAACCCCATGTAATTGCCACTGCCATTGTCAAGTCAGCGAACATTTCCTGAACGTTTCCCTTCAACCCCATGAGGTTTCCCACTGCTGAGAAGTCTTCCCTTGAATGGATGCAGCACATGTGTTCATGCCTCGCCTGTTGATTTACAATTGGGCTATTTCTACTTTTTGGCTATTATGAATTTAAAAAGTGCAGTGACTATGCATGTATAAGTATCTGTATGGGTGTAATCATTTCTCTTGAGTAAATATCTACGAGTGAAACAGCTGGGCCATATGATAATCTATGTTTAGTTTTATTAGAAACTCCCAAACTTGTGCTCCAAAGTGCTTGTATGATTTTACATTTCCATGGTGGTCCTTGGACGTTCCTCTGGTCTGGCATGTGGCCCCCACCATCCGTGGTGGGCACTGCAATCCAGCCCTCTCCTCCTGCCTTGCCTCCAGGAAGCCTTCCTTGGCTGCATCCACCTTCCCTCCCTCTCTTCCGCCTCTGGTTTCCTAGAGCAGGTGGGCTCTGAACCTCAGCACTCAGGTGGTGATTTCTGTAGATCAGTCTTGAATTTTTCCATCAGGAGGAGCCTCTTGTGCCAGGGACCACACAGCCCTGAGGTCAGAGGGGAGGGAAGAGCTGCTCGCTGCTGGCCCCTGGTGCCCAGGCTGGTGTAAACAGGCTGGAGAGGCGTATGCCATGGAGGATCGATTGCAGGCTGAGCATCAGGGTCCTAGGCCCTTTTCTTCCAATGATCCCTGGGCCTGTTGTTTCTATCTCTGAGCCTCAGGTCCTGAAGCTGTGAAATGGGAACAGATGAACTGGGCTAGGTGATTCCTAAAAGCCCGCTCCAGTTTTCAGGATTCAGTCTGCTCCATTAGTGTTTCTTAACCCTTTGCAGATAGATAGAATCACCAAAGAAACTTAAAAGGCTAGCAACGCCTGTGCCCCATTCCCAGGGATTTAAGATGCAATTGGCTTGTGATGGAGCCCTGATATTCGTGATTTTATAAAAGTTCATGGGATGAGCAAGACAGGATTGGGAACCTGACATCCTCACGTTTGGTGGGGAAGCCACTCATTAGAAGGACCTGGGTAATGTTCAGGCAGAGCCATGGTCTCATGCTGCCCTCTGGTGGTCAGATTGTTCACTACAGGCAGATTTCCACATCAAGTGTTTCACCCTAGGTTAGGAAAAACGTGTAATAATTGAGCTGCTGCTGCTGCTAAGTCGCTTCAGTCGTGTCCGACTCTGTGCGACCCCATAGACGGCAGCCCATCAGGCTCCCCCATCCCTGGGATTCTCCAGGCAAGAACACTGGAGTGGGTTGCCATTTCCTTCTCCAATGCATGAAAGTGAAAAGTGAAAGTGAAGTCAGTCGTGTCCGACTCTAGCGACCCCATGGCAGAAGAGGAAAAGGAATTGAGGAAGAGGAAGGAGGAGAAAGAGAGAAAGAGAAGGCCTGGCTTCTCCATTACCCATGGGTACAGTTCAGTTCAGTTGCTCAGTCGTGTCTGACTCTTTGTGACCCCATGAATCGCAGCACGCCAGGCCTCCCTGTCCATCACCAACTCCCGGAGTTCACTCAGACTCACGTCCATCGAGTCAGTGATGCCATCCAGCCATCTCATCCTCTGTCGTCCCCTTCTCCTCCTGCCCCCAATCCCTCCCAGCATCAGCTGTTACTGA
>NW_011495081.1:8107671-8109897 GCF_000754665.1 Bison bison bison | reverse complement strand
CGCATGAGGCGGCCAAAGTACTGGAGTTTCAGCTTTAGCATCATTCCTTCCAAAGAAATCCCAGGGCTGATCTTCTTCAGAATGGACTGGTTGGATCTCCTTGCAGTCCAAGGGACTCTCAAGAGTCTTCTCCAACACCACAGTTCAAAAGCATCAGTTCTTCGGCGCTCAGCCTTCTTCACAGTCCAACTCTCACATCCATACATGACCACAGGAAAAACCATAGCCTTGACAGGCATTTATTTCCCTTCCCACTTCTCTCCTACAACAAATAATGTGCCCAGGACAAGCCCTCTGGGTCCCCACTCCCTGCTCCATGGATGTAAGGGGAATTTAGAAGGATAGAGGTTCAGATGAATTGCTTTAGGTCAGTATTCCTCCAGTGGAGGGAAACTTTGATGCAGGGATTCCAGAACCCAGCACAGGGCCTGGCCCATCACAGGGGCTCAATACATTGTTGAACAAATGAATCCCACCAGGAAAATACTCTTTCCTAATTGTGCCATATTTATTTGTCATCCCCAATTTTTTACTACCATTAAGTAAAAGTAGTTCATTTCAATTCGGTTGGCACAGCTACTTTTAGTTAAAAAGTAAAAAAGAAATGTAAAATGTAAAAAAGAAATCATTGACTTTTTAGGCTAAATTGAGAACAGATTATCCACACATTAGAAATGGCAACAAAATTAAGATCTTAGCGTATTAATTTTCACCTTCTTTCAAAAATACTTTATCCTAACATCCTTACCCTTGCTGCCCATGTGCCCGATGGCCTTTCAGCTTTGTTTCTAAGTGCTCACACCCCACCACTTGAATTGTAATGCACTCTCTGTACTGGCCAAGGGTCATGTTTAGCTCCATAAAATTCTGTGCCTGGCCAGAGACAGTCCTGGCCAGAAGCTCATGAGTAAGAACTATTCTCATTTCCCTTCCACAAGCAGGGGGAACTCTAGCAGGATGGTGCTACTCAAATATGGTTCAGAGACAACACAGGCATCACCTTGGAGCTTGTTGGAAATGCAGAATCTCAGTCCTCACCCCAACCAAAGCATCAGAATATGTGTCTTAATAAGCTACACTGGTGATACACACACATATAAAAATTCAAAAACGGCTCTTCTGGGTTGTGCGAACACCAAGCTGTTTGAAGCTCAGGGAATCTATGCAGAAAGTTGAATACTTATTGATCTGGGTCTGGAAAACTTTATCCAACAACTTTTCATGAAATTAAACCTTAACTAAATCTGCAAGGGCTAAAAAAAGTTTGTCAAAAATTTTCCAAGTCATTATGATTAATACCATTTTCAAAATCTGTGTCGGCCTTCTCTCTCTGGTGAATGCTCCACACTCCCCTCTCTCTTATCTACTTCATGTTTACACATTGGTTTGGCAAGGGGGTGTTGTGTTGGTCAATATCAATGAGCTCTGGCCATGATTAGAGGCTCACTCTTAGAAAAATCAATCAACTTTCAATTAACAATTAACTTTCACAGCAAAAAGTATTTTTAAACCTAGACCTGTCTGGCTTACACATCACATGAGGCCATGGAAAATCAGATAAAGGATAAGGATAGTTAAGCACTGATGGACTCTATAGATGTAGGGTTTGTGAAAATGAAAGATAACTCATCTCTTTGAAGTGGACTAGCTCACAAGAGCTTTTCATGTGACAGCTGGCAGCTGGAATCAGCCTACTTTTGAAGCTCTGATTCCTCACTAAGCAAGAAATCATGCCTGTTTTGTGGTTGTTGTCAATGGTTTTCCCTCCTTGAAAAAAAAGATAAACTGCTAAAGTGGGTTTCTTATCAAAATCATATGAGTCTAGATATCCAAACTATGTTTCCAATGATCTGACAATTAAAGAAGATGGAAAAAGACTTTGTAGACCAAATTTGGCAGCTTAGGCTTTACAAGCAAAACATAAAAGCTACCCTTTCGTAACCAGTCAACCTAATCGTAATTCCAACATTGGATAGTACAAACTCTAAACAAAATAAAGACCTGTTACAGTTAGCAGAGCTCTTAAAGATGTAAAACCCCAGTTTAGCCATCTTATTGGTTCAGGTGATACTAAGATATTAAATGACTAGCCCATGATCACACTGCTTGTTTCTATCGAAGCAAAAGCTAGCACCTGGGTCTTCTGATATGGAATTAGGTGTTATTATCATCTATATTAGGCTTCCCTGGTGGCTCAGACAGTAAAACGTCTGTCTGCAATGCAGG
>NW_011495081.1:8106204-8107571 GCF_000754665.1 Bison bison bison | reverse complement strand
ACCTCACACCAGTCAGAATGGCTATCATAAAAAAAAAAAATCCACAAACAAATGCTGGAGAGGGTGTGGAGAGAAGGGGACCCTCCTACACTGTTGATGGGAATGTAAATTGGTGCAGCCTCTATGGAGAACAGTACGGAGGTTCCTTTAAAAAACTAAAAATAGAGCTACCATACAACCCTGCAATCCCATTCCTGGGCATATACCTGGAGTAGAAAGGATACATGCGCCCCAGTGTTCATAGAAGGGCTTTTTACAATAGCCAAGACATGGAAGCAACCTAAATGCCCATGGATAGAAGAATATATAAAGAGGTGGTATATATTTACAATGGAATATTTACAAGAATGAAATAATGCCATTTGCAATAACATGGATGCACCTAGAGATTGTCACAATGAGTGAAGTCAGCAGACAGAGAAAGACAAATATTCCATGATATCATTTACTTGTGGAATCTAAAAAGAAACGAACACGTGAACTTATTTACGAAACAGAAACAGCCTTTTGCTCCTGGGGACTGGCACATTTAAAATGGATAGCTAACAAGGACCTACTGCATAGCGCATGAAACTCTGCTCAATATTCTGTAACAACCTAACCGGGAAAAGAATTTGAAAAAGAAAAAAAACATATATTGAATAAAATAAAAACAGCAAAGTCAACCTCTTCTGAGGAATATGCCCTCAGTTACAGAGTCCAAGCCTTTCAACCATTTTAAGGTCATCTTTGAAAGTTATCGACCCTCTCTACGGAGAAACATTCACACACACACTAAATATTGAATAAATATTACTGGCTGATCCTTGAGAGTTACTTGATTCCCTGAAGCCCATTTTAAGAAAACCTTGGCTAAGATTGCTGCTGCTGCTGCTAAGTCGCTTCAGTCATGTCCAACTCTGTGCGACCCCATCAATGGCAACTCACCAGGCCCCGCCTTCCCTGGGATTCTCTAGGCAAGAACACTGGAGTGGGTTGCCATTTCCTTCTCCAGTGCATGAAAGTGAAAAGTGAAAGTGAAGTCGCTCAGTCGTGTCCCACTCTTAGCGACCCCATGGACTGCAGCCTACCAGGCTCCTCCGTCCATGGGATTTTCCAGGCAAGAGTACTGGAGTGGGGTGCCATTGCCTTCTCCTGGCTAGGATTAGCCCTGTACCTTTAAAAATGAGACAAAAAGTCAACATTCAGAAGAGAAAGACAAGGGGATTCCTGGGCTACCAAGGGCAACTCAAACTCTGCCCTGAGGTAGGGACAGGTGTAATAGAAGAAGCCCCATTGCCCCAGGGAGTTATACTGCCACTAAAAGAACACAGAGCCGCCAAGAGCTGCAGAATCTCCCTAATGCAGGATTCCTACAAATAGGTTTT
>NW_011495081.1:8104110-8106104 GCF_000754665.1 Bison bison bison | reverse complement strand
AATGGCAACCCACTCTGGTATTCTTGCCTGAAAAATTTCATGGACGGAGGAGGCTGGTAGGCTCTAGTCCATGGGGTCTCAAAGAGTTGGACGTGACTGAGCCACTTCACTCACTCATCTATAACACTGTCCATGTGAAACATAACGCCCCTCCTTACAAAGAATAACAAGAACGACAAAACAGAATAAAGCACAGAAGGGTAGAGACCACATCTGTTTATCGCTTTATCTGGTATAGACTAAACTCATGGGCACAGCACTCAACACATATTTGCTGAATAGACTTGCAACAGATTACAATTCAAGAAATGTTTTCTGAGTGTTTCTGAGCTTCTAAAACCATTGGTTAGGCAGTATATGAGGCACATTTACATCACTACCTTCATTTTATACAACTCTAATCCCACCACCATTATTGTGATTATCAGAGTTGCACACAGGTACTACATATGGTATAGATAGAGGTCATCATTTCCTCTGATTCAGGAGAGAAGAAAAGGAAGACCGGCAGGAAAGGGTGGATAGGATATCTTGGAACTTAGAGACAAGCTCACCTTAGACACAACTTGAAATTTTCTGCAGTTTATAAGCAATTGTCTTTTTTCACCAAATATATTTTCAGAGTATAAATGGTGATCCTTAAATTTTGCCCAGCTGATGCAATCCCCAGAGGACTGTCAGTCTTAAAGGCAAGAAGTGAAGGGAGATGCTCCATGGGTATTTCAATGGTTATAGGTTTTAAGTCTTCCCTACAAATTGGTGCTTATCAGATCCTTTCCTCCCTCTGTCTGCACGAAATAATCTAGAGGTATGTTAACAAAAGAAAAAATGACTTAGAACACATAAAGGCAGTTAAGCCTAAGACTCTGCCAAAGCTGTTTGATCAAAGCCTTCAGAAATAGCCTCTCCAGGGGAGCATGGTCTTTCACTGTGGCTCAGGGAAGAAATGCAGACAAAACCCCGTCCTACAGATCTGTTGGTTTAGCACTGTTTTATTTTTACTCTGGAAATCTTCTATCTACTAAAACCTTAAATGACAGAGAATATACTATAGATCAAGATGGAACTCAGTTACAACTCAAACCCTGCTCCTGACTGCTGCTTAGAGTGGACCCTGATGCACAGTGACTGCTGGATAAATGCTAGCAATGGCCATCACCACGGCTATCACCTCCATATTGCCATCGTGGTGGCTGCTCCAAGCCTCCTGCTCCAACGTTGACGATCTTCCCTCAATCCGCATGGATCCTATGGATCTACCAACTCCATTGCTTTACCTGAGGAGACAAGCCATTTCTGGACTTCTGGACTTCAGCACTGAACGCCTTATCTAGATCAAAAAGTACCAGCTCCTGTCTAGTCAAATAACCAAGAACCATTTTCAGGTTTTTCTTCTAAGATGAAAGTAAATTTTTTTTAAAAAATCTACAGCATGTGACACCTATTACTACTAATGCAATACTAATAAATCTATTAATAATATAATACTAATAAATCAACATTTATGTCAGAGGTAAGGGCAAGAGACAGATAGAGACAGAGAGAATGAATACAGCTGAGTGTAGGACACCAAATACAGTTCCATTGGTCCTGACCCCAGTAGGGACCTAAAAAATAAACTCAAAATGGATTAAAGACCTAAATGTGAGATTGGACACCATAAAATCTTAGAGGAAAACATAGGCAGAACATTCTCTGACATATATCACAGCAGTGTCTTTTTTGATCTCTCTCAGATTAATGGAAATAAAAACAAAAGCAAATGGAACCTAATTAAACTCAAAACCTTTAGCATAGCAAAGGAAATCACAAACAAGATGAAAAGACAACCCACAGAATGAAAGAAAATATTTGCAAATGATGACAAGGGATTATTCTTCAAAATTTACAAACAGCTCATGTAGCTCAGCATCATCAAAACAATCCAATCAAAAAATGGGCAGAAAACCTAAACAGACATTTCGCATGTTCCAACAGACATATGAAAAGATGTT
>NW_011495081.1:8059073-8104010 GCF_000754665.1 Bison bison bison | reverse complement strand
GAAGAAGCCCCATTGCCCCAGGGAGTTATACTGCCACTAAAAGAACACAGAGCCGCCAAGAGCTGCAGAATCTCCCTAATGCAGGATTCCTACAAATAGGTTTTGTTTTTTTTTTTTTCCTTTTCTTGGTAAGAGGGGAAATTTTGATGATTCTATCTAGAGGGGTTTTAGGAGTACAGGTCATTCTTGGCAGTGCCCTTGGCCCACTGTTTATAGAAGTCACCAACAGGGGTCGCTATGAATGTATCTACTCTACCTTCAAGGCCCCAAGGCCGTGCAAAATAATTTTGTCTTGACAGAAGAACGGACTGCTACTACCCCACCATGCGAGCTCTGATTTCTTGCAGATTCAGGAAATATGGAGCCTTGTCTTGCGAGAGAGGGAGGGGGTTAGGGACTGAGTCCCAGACCTCGTCCAGGTTCCCACCGGTCCACTGTCTGTGATTGTCCTGGAGCCATTCCTGGTTTTCCCACTGGGCCCTAAACCTCTCAGGGGTTTTGCCTCCAGGAATTGGCAAGATCCGCGCCGGGTTTTCCTATGCGCCCACCTGCCTGGCTGCGAGTCTGGCAGCGGCCGCAGCCGCCTCTCCATCCCCTTTGCTTCGGCCACCCGCCTCGCTTTGGCAACCTCGCTACCAGGTTTTTCCTTTTGCAGCGAACGTACCTCGTTTTTTTTTCCCAAACGGCGCCTTCGCTGTGGGGCTCCAGGGCCTGGCAGAGCCCCTGCTACCGCTTTGCTCCCCTCCCAGGTCTCAGAGCCCACCCCTTGCAGCTGAGTTCCCGAACTCCGGGGCCTCCTCCTGGTCTAGTCGACGCCTGAGACCCTCACCCAGGCTCCAGCTCTTCCTGAGACCTGACAGGACCCTTAAGAAGAAATTTTGCCATCCCTAAGAAGCCCCGGCTTCAAATGAAGTGTTAGTCGCTCAGTGGTGTCCGACTGTTTGCGACCCCATGGACTAGCCCGCCAGGCTCCTCTGTCCATGGAATTCTCCAGGCATGAATGCTGGAGGGGGTTGCCATTTCCTTCTCCAGGGGATCTTCCCCATCCAGGGATCAAACCCGGGTCTTCTGCATTGCAGGCAGATTCTTCACCATCTGAGCCACCAGGGAGGCTTCAAATGACCACCTCCAAAAACTGGAGACAAGGTGGATGTGTGCCTGGGTAGTGGGAACACTCATGTGGGAAAACAAGGGTCCCCACCCCTGAGGTGGCACCCAGGTACAGATAGAGTTCATGGGACACCTAGGAGCAGGGGAGGGAGAGCCTTCTCGCCACCCTCAGCTCTGCACACACATGTGTCTGCTCGGGCAGAGCTGACCTTGGCACTGCAGTAAGGTCTTGGCCAAGTGATGCTCTTACTCCAAGGGGGAAGGGACACGGGAGTCTACGAAACCGCATGTCTTCCTGATGGAGGACACGGCTTTGCTGGAAAGCAGGTGCCCCTGCAGTGCAGCCTGCCTTTCTTCTGCGCTCACTCAGACCTGCTGAACTAACACCTTGAGAACAACCAAAAAGGCAGGGCCAACCTGCCTGGGTCCCTCCTTAAGCAAGCACTGCCTTTCTGCCCCTCTAGGGTCTTAAGAGCACAAACAACATCACATTCATCTCTGTAACCCCCCTCAATACTGAGGAAGGAAAAACCAGCCCTGCCATTCATCAGGTTGAGATAACAGACACGGGTTTTTAAAAAGACAGCTGCAAAGTTATCAGTAAACAGTATTTCTTCCAAGGAAATGCTGAAAAGTACCATGTGATCCCTCTTTGGAAAGACTACTGCTGTCTTACTCACTGGAAAACCTGTCCTCTAAAAGCAGACCATCAGAAACTTGGCTGTTTGAAATTATTTCAGTAAGAATGAAACCCCTTCAGCTTGTCTGGAGTAACTAAGACACTCTGACACAGAGAAGCAAACTTGATTTACAGCCCAGGTGCAGACATTCAGATAAAGGTGTCTGGACACAGGAGTACACATTTAACCTAACTTAGTGGTTTCCGAGGAAATATGACCCTGGGTCCATTTTGGTTTAGACCTGTTGTGACCCTTTTATTACACTCACTTTGCATTGCTTTAAATGCATTAAAACACTATTTCATCTGAATGTTATCCAGATTCTATCCTTCCCCCAAATTCTATAACTCTACTTTTCCCTTTGTTGAGAAGTTCCATAATGACTCTATTGCGTGGTTCTCCTCCTTGCAATGAGACAATAAACCTGACTTTGTCAAACTGCAGGTTTGTCCCTAGTGATCTTAGGCTGATTGGGCTCTGACAATAACAGGCACAGAGACCCACTTGTAATGGAAGGGAATTCTGGTGGGTTTGTTGAACAGTCAACATGGACCGTGAAACAGATGAAGATACGGCACAAGCAGAGGTGAGCGGTTTTCATTATACTAAGCGAGTAGAATCATTTCCGCAGCACTATCCAATTCTTTTCCCAAGAACAGGTAGAAATGAGAAAATGATCACCTTGTTTGTAAAGTGTACCATTCAGTGGTTTTTCAATACAGTCACAAAATTATGCAGTCATACCCACTGTCTAAGTTCATATATTTTTATCATCCCCCAAGAAACTGTCCCTGTACCAACCACTCCCCAACCCTTCCTCTGACATCCTCTGGCAACCACTAATCTACATTCTGTCTCCTTGGATTTGCCTATTACTGGACATTTCCATGAATGTAATCATACAGTATGTTGTCTTTTGCGATTGGCATCTTTCATTGTACCATAGTCCTCCATTTTGTTTCATTTCTCTCTCTTTTTTTTAACCTAATAATATTTGATTGTATGGATTCTCCGTATTTCATTTATCTGTTCAGTTGATGGACATAAGGGTTATTTCCACGTTGGGGCCATTATGAATAATACTATGAATATTCATGTATATGTTTTTATGTGAACAAATTCTTTTAATTCTTTTGGGTTTATACTTAAGAGTGAGATTGCCAGACTATAAGATAACTCCATATTTAACTTGTGAGGAACTGCCAAGCTGAGAGGTCTTATGCTAGCATAGGACCCATCTTTTGAAGGAACTCTTACTATTATATATAAGCCAGTCATTATCTGCTTGGTCCTTAATACAATTTTAATTTGGAAAGATTTATACTAGTCATGTCATAAGTATCAACATATAAACTTATTCGAATTTTTTATCAAAAAATGTGACTGAACAATTTTACATTCCCACCAGCAATATATGGGGTTTCCAATGTCTGCACACCCTCATCAACACTTATTATTGTCTGTCTCTTTTATTATAGCTGTCGTGGTGATGTGAAGTGATATCTTACTGTGATTCGGATTTGCATTTTCCTGATGACTAATGATGTTGAATATCTTTCCATATGCTTATTGGCCATTTATCTATCTTCTTTGGAGAAATGTCATTTCAAGGTTATTTGTCCTTTTATTGTTGAGTTTAGGATATCCTTTATAAATAGTATGCAATATAAGTATATATAGTATTACAAGTCCCTTATCAGATATATATACTTGCAAACATCTTCTCTCATTATATGGGTTGTCTTTTCATGTTCTTGATAGGGTCTATTATAACACAGAAGTTTTCAGTTTTGATGAAGTTCAGTTTATCTTTCTTTTCTTTTGTTCATGTTTTGGTGTGATATCTAAGAATCCACTGCCAAGGTCATTAAGATTTACCTGCATGCTATCTTATAAGAGTGTTTTAGTTTTAGGTCTAATTTAGGTCATTGACTCATTTGGAATTAATTTTTGTATAAGGATTCAGTCTCATTCTTTTTTATGTGACTATCCAGTTGTTCCAGCCCTTGTCTATTGAAAATATGATTCTCTCTTCACTGTTGTCTTAATATCCTCATTGAAAGTCAATTGACAAATGTACAGGTTTGTTTTTAGACTCAATTTTATTCTATTGATTTATATAATTCTCCTTATTCTATATTCTCATGATTGCTGTAGTTTTCCAGTAAGTTTTGAAATCAGGATATGTGAGTCCTCCAACCTTATTTTCTTTCTCAAGATTATATTGGTATTCTGAGTCACTTGCATTTTCATATGAATTTTAGGATCAGCTTATCAATTTCTCCAAAGAAACCATCTCGGATTTTGATAGAGATTGAATTGACTCTATAGATCAATTTGGGAAAAACTTCCATCTTAACAATAAGTTTCTACTTATTAAGGTCTTCTCTAATATCTTTTGATGGTGTTTTAGAATTTTTAGTATGCAAGTCTTGTACTTTTCTTAAATTTATTCCTATGTATTTTATTAGTTTTGATGCTCTTATAAATTGGATTGTTTTATCTTTCATTTTGGATTGTCCATTGCTAATGCATAGGGATGCAGTGAATTTTTGTGTCTTGATCATGTATTCTGCCACTTTGTTGAAACTGTTTATTAGCTACAGTATTTGTCTGTGTGTGTATTCCTTAGGATTTTCTACAAAACAAATCATATCAAATGCAAATACAGTTTTACTTCTTCCTTTCCAACCTAGATGTCTTTTATTCCTATTCTTGTTTAATTGCCCTGACTGGACTCCTCAGTAAATATTAAGTATAAGTGATGAGAGCAGACATTTGTCTTATTCCTGATACTACAGGTAAAAGCTTTCAGTCTTTCCCGGTTAAGTGTGACATTAGCTGTGGGGATTTCATAGATGTTTCAGTCTACCAATTCAGATGCTAATCTCATCCAGAAATACCCTCACAGACACATCCAGAATAATGTTGGACCAAATGTCTGGGCACTCGCATTGTATTAACAACAAGACAATACAAATGTATAAAACAAAATAAAATAATTATCTCCCTTCACTCCCTCTCATTTTCCTTACTCACCTTTTCCACACCATCCTTGTATCTATCTCCAAGGAGGCAGTATTAACAGTCACTTTAAAAAAATGTATATCTTTTTACAGCTTTCTCCCTGATTTTACACACATACAACCATGATAACATTGTTCCTTTTCCCCGAAAAGTAAGTCAACTGAATTTATCATGTCTGAGTTTTGAAAATACTCGTAACAACAAGGACAATAAAAAGTATATCTTTCTTGGAAAAGAAGTTTTACATAGCTTATTTTTCCTGTTGCATACTTAGTGTACAAAATACTAGAACTTAGTCATGGGATACCCTAGAGTAAATTCCTAAAAATTTTAAATTAATGAAAAGATTTCCATATGATTTAACAGACGTTCTATTCCTTGACCACACTTAAATCCTTGCAATATATCCTTTTCATCAAGTAAAGTAGGTTTTGAATATAGCTCTGCATGCTAACATCATCAGCTAAGTACAGATAAGAAGTAAAGACATTTAATCTCTATGAAGTTCATTTTCTGCCATAATTACTAGTAATATAAAGCAGACTCTAAAAATAGATTACCTGAATCAAAAGAATCGCAGCTTTAAAAGAAAGCATATCATTAAAAATGATAAGGCTGCATAGTTAATAATCCCATGAATGTCTCAGACTGATTAGGCATGGAAAAATTTCAGGCACCTTGAGAACATTTTCACACCCTGGCTCCATTTTCCCTCTGCAAGCATTTTACTTGGCAAAATCCGACCCATCCCACGATGTTCAGCTCAGCTGTCGCATTCTGTGGGATGCTTTTCTTCACTGACCTTCCCACCACTAGATTAGTCACTTCCACATCTGTGCCTTCATGACGCTCTGCTGCCACTGACATCATCCCAGTTAATCCCACTGCACGTGTCAACTAGGGTGAGGTTTCTCTTATCTTCTGAACTGTCAGCAAAATGTGGTAAAGTTTTATGGTGTCCTTGCTCCTTTGAGCACATGTGAACACACACACGCACACACACGCATAGAAATGCACTAACAGTTACACATACATAAAGTGAGATATGGAACCTGAATGTCAATTCCACTATTTTCTGTTCCTAAGAACTGTGGTGTTGGGCAAGACTCTTGAGAGTCCCTTGGACTGCAAGGAGATCCAACCAGTCCATCCTAAAGGAGATCAGTCCTGAATATTCATTGGAAGGACTGATGCTGAAGCTGAAACTCCAATACTTTGGCCACCTGATGTGAAGAGCTGACTCATTTGAAAAGACCCTGATGCTGGGAAAGATTGAGGGCAGGAGGAGAAGGGGACGACAGAGGATGAGATGGTTGGATGGCATCACTGACTCCGTGGACATGGGTTTGGGTGGACTCCGGGAGTTGGCGATGGACAGGGAGGCCTGGTGTGCTGCGGTTCACGGGGTCGCAAAGAGTCGGATATGACTGAGCGACTGAACTGAACTGAATTCCTTCTATTAGACTTTTCCTTAATTTATACATATCTGGCTTCCCTAAATGTATTTGTTCTTCTACAACTTGAGTGGAATGATTTGTATATCTATTTTCCTTCCTTGTCTAATACAGAAAATATTTAAGGTTTTTAGTTTGCTTCTAGGTAAGGTTTTGGCAGAAAAAATTTTAAAAATTATTATATGCCCTTCTGGTTGTCATTATTGTCTAATAATTCCATAACATCTGCTTTAATTTCTTTGACTAATGAGGTTTTTAAAGGATGTTTTTATTTATTTGCTTTTTGAGGCCAACTGGGTGGAGCTTTGAGAATATACATTTATTATTTGTTTCTGATTTTACTATATTTGGGTCAGAGAATATGGGTCTGTGCTGCTTCTATATCTAGAACTCAAGGTTTTGTCTATAACCTATTTTGAGAGCCCTTTAGAAATATGTGACAAACTATTAAAAAGTTTGCAAATTTGACCCAGCAATTCCAAACCTAAGATTTATGCTACGAGCATGATTGAAACAATTCACAAAAGTGAATGTACAATGATATTTATCAAAATGCCATTTATTATAACAAATTTGGAGATTTTCTAAATTTCTCATAATAGAAGACTAAAGTAAAATATGATGCATTCATATTTTATATTTGTATTTTCATTTTTATTATCTTTCCTATTTTATTTTTTCAGCTTTTTGAGGTATGAGTGACAAAACTGTAGTTATTTTAAGTGTATGACACAAAGATTTGATACACTCATACATTGCGGAAGGAGTCCCGCAATCAAGTTAATTAACTTTGTTCCCTTGCCCACTGAACATTCACAAGATAACTTGTGTTCTTCAAATCAACCAATCGGTGACAGCCTTGCTGCAACACCCTGCACTTCAGAAAGTCAGCAAATCACAGACCGCCCCTAAGCTGCTGAAACTGAGCCAATCAATGACAGCCAGTATGTGTCAGCACACCAGCTCACAAAGTAACTGTCGAGTGTGTTTGGTCGGTGATGGATGTTCAGTGGACAAAAGAGCAAACTAAGCTGGATGTGACCACTGTAGAAACCATCTCGTAGTGTAAATGAAACACAGATTCATTGTAAATGAAAGGAAACACAGAACTTACACAAGTGAAACACAATGTAAATGAAACACAAGACTTACACAAGCAACTGACAGATGGCCCAAGACAGCTGAACTGGTCAGGCTTGCAGAGACCACCGGGTCATCACTGGACAGACAGGCAGAGTGGGCAAAGAACACAAGGCTTTTTTCAGTAACAGTAGCTTCTATTTTTGTCAAAAGAATTTCCAGTTGGGTATCCCCATCCTTTTGGTGGCGTCATTAGTGTCATAGACTCAGTGAGCTGATGTAGATAGACATGAGGCCCGTATATGCTTCATCAGTCTTTTTAAGTAGGTTATTTTCCTCTACATTTTGTTGCTCTTCCACAGAGGGTGCCTGTGGACAGCTCGACAGCCAAAAATGGCATCTGAAGTTTAACCCACTGTTTAGCATGCCTAGTGCTGTGGGTCTCTGTGATTTACGGCTGTGGCGTTCCATGGGGTTTGCCCATCTCAGAAGCAAGCTATTTCATCAGTGAACCATGCTTTTCCATTATATGCTAGTCTTGCCAAAAAGACACCAGTGAGCTAACTGCTTAGGCTGAACAGTAAGTTGGCCTCTCTGAGTTTAATGGGTGGGCAGCCACCTGTTTCTAAATTTGGCTAAGGCATCAGGAACCTGGTTTGGGCCCTGGTTAGAGGGACCATCTTCATATCACTGCAGAACTGGCTGGATATTCTAGTTCAGATGGTTCAGGACCCAGTGCAAGGTAAGAGTATCAGGTGGCAGAGTCATTTTCCTTTCAGTGACCATCCCGTTTTCCCAGAATGGGCTAGTTTCAGGCTGGACAACAGAAGGAAGTCCTGATGAGAAAGTAGAGCCCCATTTCCACAGTGTCCAACCTGTTGTGAGATTGAACCGTGACATCTGTGAGTCCACGGGTCTGAAGGAGGTAGGAGGAGGCCTCCAGCACAAGGTCTGCTTCCCTGATGACTGGATCACTTTCCAGGCTTCTTGCCCCAGGTGCCCCCTCCACAAGTGTGGTTCTTATCTGGTGTATAAAGGCTGTAGAGAAATTCCTATATGTAGAGAGTGTTGTTTCCAAAATAGGCCAATCAGAGGTTGCGCCTCCATTCCTATGGCTGCTAGCCACACAGGAAGCCCCCAGGAAGGTCCCATGACCATTTCTTCTTTTCTTTTTCCCCCCTCTTATACAGCTCTATTGACGTTTAGTTGATATATACCAAAAGTTTCACATATTTACTATATACATTTTGATGAGTTTGGGCATATACAGAAAAACACAATTATAGTCAAAACTCCAGCTGGGGGAGACTAAATATCCTAGTTCCTCCTTTCTCCCCCTTTCCCCAGTTGCTGACCAGAAGCCAGATGACAAGGGAACCCAGATGAAGGAGTCCATAGAGGTCAGCCTCTCAGGGCACAGAGATGAGCAGAGATCAGAGGCTGAATTTTCCCTTCTTCCTGAAGAGTATCCCCTACCCCCTAAAAAAAAAGTATCGGCCCATCCAAGCCTGCATACCAAGCATCCCACTGGTTCAGCCACTCTTATGATATCTTTCAGGCACTATAGGAAAACCGCGCACAAGCTGACCTGTATAAGCCTCAAAAGGACACAGAAGGAGTCCAAACACCATGTCTCCCTCAGCCTACAGGCTATTGAATTGGTGGATGGCGTTATCTGGCACCCTGAACTGTATAACATCTTGTATGAGAACACTGCATTTTCTTTGATCCTGGGAGAAGTCATTGTTTCCAAGATGCAATCTTGGGAAACTCTGGGATTACAGACCATTCACCCTTAGAAGCCACCAATAAGGGACACTTCAAATGTGTTCAATAGGCAGGTCCATTCACTGTGCATCCAGAAAGTTCACACTAATTACAAAGGCTGCAAGAAAATAAGAAGTGTGTTCCAGACAAAACAAAACAACACACGTATGCTTTAGCAAATTCAGGAATATTGAAAGTCTTGCCCATGTGAGGAGCAGAGGACCAAATCCCAGAACCTCATTCATATGACTGCTGGAACCGTACGTTTAAATCCAGGTTTTTATTAGCCATGGGTTTTCCTGTGTTTGTACCACAGAAACAGCTAAATCCATTCCAGATTTTTGCATCAGCTCATCAGGCTGGATGCCTTTCTGAGCAAGTGGCAGCCCCTAATCTCCCTACCACCCTGTAATTATATTCCTCTCCCTGCTTTCAGCCCTGAAGCATGAGCATACTCTTGAATTTTTCTGAGCTCCACAGAGGCAGGCCTCCTCTTCACCAGTCACCAGCAGCCTTTCTCCCGGCTTTGTTTGTTTTTCTGGATGGCGCACTTGTTTGGGGGAGCTGGTGACTGGTAGTTCCATCCTGGTCTTCCCACCCCCTCATCTCCTGGGCTCCCAATGCCAGGCCTGCCTCACCACCACTAGAAGAGCTGACAACAAGGCTTGCATAGTCCAGTCCCAGGCCTGCCCTACAACCTGACGGGACCCCATGAGAACTTCCTGAGAACATTTCCTGTTTCTGAGAGGCCCAATTGGTCAGAGCCATTTCCGCAAACACTTAGCATGAGACAAAGCAGTGTGTGACCTCCAGGTTACCTCCAGCAGCTACTGTTCATGGGCCCAGGACACACACTACCCAGGCCATGCAGTATAAATACAGAATGTTGGTATGGGTCTACAAGCAGAGAAAAGGAGGAAAATACACAAAAATGCCCTACTTCCAGGCCCACTCCCATCTTCCTCCCCATCTCAGTTCACAGCTTTCACTGTCCCACTGGGAGGCAGAAGACTGGACACATCCCAGAGAGTGGTCAATACAGAGGGACCCTAAACTATGATGCTTTACATATGGTGGGGTTGGTGGGGGCGCGTGGGACATGCGAGGCCACCATTTACAGCATTTAGCAAGAGCCTCTAAAACTCAGTGTCTGGCAACTGCCTGTTCTGCCTCCCAGCACACTCAGATCTGCTGATGCAGCTAGTTGCTAAACCCTGAAAACGAGGGAGAAAATGAGACTTCAGGGCCATGTGGATTTGCTTCTCCCCAAGCAAACAGGAAGTGTATCTCTCACCTTCTAAAGAGTGATTGCATCCAAGTAGGAACAGCACCCTGTCTTGATTGCTACAGTCCTGAGCCTAGGTCCTGGCAAGTAATAAGGAATGAATGAATGTCTGGAGGACTTACTGAAACAGCTGATGGGAACCTTGAAGACAATGAAGCTAGTAAAACAAAGTATGAGTTGTTCAGTCGTGTCAGACTCTTTGCAACCCTATGGACTGTAGCCCGTCAGGCTCCTCTGTCCATTGAATTCTCCTGGCAAGAATCCTAGAGTGGGTAGCCATTCCCTTCTCCAGAGGATCCTCCCAACCCAGGGACTGAACCCATGTTCCCCATATTACAGGCAGTTTCTTTACTGTCTGAGCCACAGTAATGAAGTGATGAAGTGATGAAGGATGTGATGAAGGGAGTGATGAAGCTAAAGTGTAACTATGTGTAAGGAGGTAGGGTATTGGGCACTAAGAACTACTTGCCACTAACCAAGGTGACACTGGGCTTTTAAAGAGAACATGTGAGTGTATTTATTTCTCAGGCATTATCTCTCTCTCTTCCTGAAAGAATAGACAAATCTCTTCTTTTTTAATGCCATGTATGAACTCTTCTTTCAGAATCTTGTGCATTTTTGATGTACCACAAGAATATTAATGGCAAATAGAGACTTCCCTGCTGGTCCAGTGGTTAACACTTTGCCTTCCAATGCAGAGGGTGCAGGTTCGATCCCTGGTCGGGGAGCTAAGATCCCATATGCCCTATGGCCAAGAAACCAGGACATAAACAACATAAGCAATATTGCAACTAATTCAATAAAGACTTAATTTAAAAAAAAGAAAGAATATTAATGGCAAATAAATGCTATTTTGGTGAAATCCTTCCATGCCCTTTAGAGACTAGCTTCCAAAACCATTAGCAGACTTGGACTGTCGCTCCCATCCAGGCACAAAGGCTATGGAGCCCTCACCCTTGACCTTAATCCAGGGGACCCAGATAGCCAAGTCCCAGCTCCTTCTTCCTACACCTTTCCAGCCATGACTGGGGGTATGGTGGGTGGGGGGAGGGCAGTGACAGGAAGCCAACAGCCTAGAAAAGGGCTCTCCTGGGGACTGCTCACCTGCATTGCTCCCCTCAACCTCCTCAACCTGCTTCCTACCATGTTGGGGAGAAAAATGGAGTCTGGGCTGAGGTCACTTCCCTGGGCAGGTATGGTCTATCACAGAAGGGGCTGGCAACCTGATGGTATCCCTGACCCAAGGATGGCAGGAGCTGTAGCCTTGCTACATAGGGGAAGCAAGTCCTCTACCTGAACGCTCCCTTCTGGCCTTCCAGTAAAAAACAATAACCATTTGAAAAGTCATAAAAACATATATTTAAGTGCACATTTTTTTTTCCTTTTGGCTTAGGGTCCAATATGGCTTGCACAGCATTGTGGGATCCCATTTTTGACTAAGATTTTGTTATTTTGTTCACCATGGGGGTTTTGCATTTTTTAAAAAAATATTGCATTAAAATATTACTCATCTTGATTAGAGGGTTTTTTTTTTTTTCATACTCCCTTGAATCTTGTGTCCCAGGTGAGTATGTCTCTTACCTCACCTTAATCCTAGCTATGACAGAGTAACTTCACACTTTTGGTCTTCTCATTAGGTCATAACTGGACCAAGTCTAAAAAGGAGGAAAATGCAATAGGATAGCAGAAGCAAAGACAGTCTACTTGAAATTCCAACTAGGCTTCCCAGATGGCTCAGTGGTAAAGAATCTGCCTGCCAAGGCAGGAGACATAGGTTCCAGCCCTGGGTCGGAAAGATCCCCTGGAGGAGGAAATGGCAACCTCCTCCAGTATTCTTCCCCAGAAAACCCTGTGGACAGAGGAGCCTGGTAGGCTACAGTCCATAGGGTTACGAACAGTCGGACATGATTGAAGTGACTGGGCATGCATGAAACTCCTACCAGCTTTTAGATTTAAAACAAGTAGCCCATTTCAGGGAGAAAGAGAGACAAACATGAATTAGGATCAAATGCCTTTATGAACTTTACCTGTATCAACAGGTACGGTTCTCTTGTAAATAGAAATGAGAGGTCTGTCTTTATCCATTCAACCTGAATTTAAACTTTCTACTTATTGAATGTCATACTAGACCCTGGGTAATAAGGATGTAAAAGACAGAGTTTACAGACTGGTATGTAGCAGCTGACTCTAGTATTCTTGCCTGGAGAATCTCCAAGGACAGAAGAGCCTGGCAGGCTACAGTTCATGGGGTCACAAAGAGTCAGACACGACTGAGTGATTAAGAATGAGAGAGACAGACAGGGAATAACTGACCTGAATCTAATTCAGTAAATGGTCTAAATATGTGCACAAATAGTTTGGAAGTAAGACATGTAAGCACAAGGGTTTTTTTGTTTGTTTGCTTCAGTTTGGGTTTTTGCTGGGTGGGTCTCTCATTCGTACTGTAGGATTTCAGTTTATGGAGGTGACTGAGTGACACCATGACAAGGTCAATGCCATGGAAAGAAGTTTTTCTTTTTTTTAATTACATTTCCCTAGAGAAAGAGGCACACCATGCCATGAAGGGTCCCCGTGGAAGCATCAGGTTTGGGTCAGGAGGCAGAAGCAGGAGCAAGAGGCAAATTTAGGCCAGAGATTTTATCTGAGTTTGCATTGGGCAGGGCAGAGTAAACAGCTTGAAAAGTGAAGTGAAAGTGTTAGTTGCTCAGTCACGTCTGACTCTTTGTGACCCCATGGACTATAGCCTGCCAGGCTCCGTTGTCCATGGAATTTTCCAGGCGAGAATACTGGAGAGTGGCCATTTCCTTCTCCAGGGGATCTTCCTGGCCCAGGACAAACAGCTTGGGACTGGCTGATCTGAACAATAAATGGGGGTCTTCGGACCATTGGGGTGCTCTCTCATTGCCTGGTACCTGACCCTGAGATGACACAGGGCAGGGGAAGTAGTGGCTCTGTGTGTGAGAGTTAGATAAAGGGGGTGGTTGGCTTGCATATGAGAGGTGTGTCCAAGCTGTTTGTTATCTTTAGAAACTAGCTAGACCTGGGAGGTCAGTCTGCCTTTAGTCAGCAAGATTTTTAGGATGTCAAAACATCATAAGATACAGAAAATAAAAAACACAATTAATACAGTGGGAGTGGGGGAGGAAAAGGGTTATAAATATTAGACAAAACCATAATTATAAGGCATTAATGGTATGGTTGCCAACATCCATTGGATCATAGACAAAGCAAGAGAATTCCAGAAAAACATCTATTTCTACTTCATTGATTATGCTGAAGCCTTTGACTGTGTGGATCACAACAAACTGTGGAAAATTCTTAGAGGTGGGAATACCAGACCACCTGACCTGCCTCCTGCAAAACCTGTGTGCAGGTCAAGAGGCAACAGTTAGAACTGGACATGGAACAATGGGCTGGTTCCAAATTGGGAAAGGAGTATGTCAAGGCTGTATATTGTCACCCTGCTTATTTAACTTATATGCAGAGAACATCATGCGAAATGCCAGGCTGGATGAAGCACAAGCTGGAATCAAGATTGCTGGGAGAAATATCAATAACCTCAGATATACAGATGACACCACCCTTATGGCAGAAAGCAAAGAACTAAAGAGCCTTCTGATGAAGGTGAAAGAGGAGAGTGAGAAAGCTGGTTTAAAACTCAACATTCAAAAAATGAAGACCATGGCATCCTGTTCATTACTTCATGGTAAACAGATGGGAAAACAATGGAAATAGTGAGAGATTTGATTTACTTGGGCTCCAAAATCACTGCAGATGGTGACAGCAGCCATGAAATTAAAAGATGCTTGCTCTTTGGAAGAAAAACTATGACAAACCTAGACAGCATATTAAAAAGTAGAGACATTATTTTGCCAACAAAGGTCTGTATAGAGAAAAAGTCTATGGTTTTTCCAGTGGTCATGTATGGATGTGAGAGTTGGACTGTAAAGAAAGCTGAACGCCGAAGAATTGATGCTTTTGAACTGTGGTGTTGGAGAAGACTCTTGAGAGTCCCTTGGACTGCAAGGAGATCCAACCAGTCCATTCTGAAGGAGATCAGCCCTGGGATTTCTTTGGAAGGAATGATGCTAAAGCTGAAACTCCAGTACTTTGGCCACCTCATGCGAAGAGTTGACTCATTGGAAAAGACTGTGATGCTGGGAGGGATTAGGGGCAGGAGGAGAAGGGGACGACAGAGGATGAGATGGCTAGATGGCCTCACTGACTTGATGGACATGAGTTTGAGCAAGCTCCGGGAGTTGGTGATAGGGAAGCCTGGCGTGCTGCAGTGAGTGGGGTTGCAAAGAGTTGGACATGACTGAGGAACTGAACTGACTAAATGGTATGGTGAATTGAGGAAATGGAGTATTTTGTTGTTGGGGGTGGGTGGAATGGGAAAGGTAGAATCATTTCCTCTTTTCCAAATAGTAGGAAACTTTCTCCAGAATGTGGCAAAGTTTGTAAAACTTGGTGATGCATGTATGTACAGGCTTGTACAGGTTGTTAAAAAATTAACATTTTTAGATATCTAGCCAGTCTTTTACACAAATCTTTATGGGCATCCATAAACCACTTTAGGGGACAGATGGTTTTAGAGCTGAGTAAACAGTTACATGGGCTTTCCTAGTGACTTGGCGGTAAAGAATCTGCCTGAAGGAGATACAAGAGACCTGGGTTTGATCCCCGGTCAGGAAGATTCCCTGCTTGGCAATCCGCTCAAGTATTCTTGCCTGGAGAAGCCCATGGACAGAGGAGCGAGGCTGGCTGCAGTCCACACTGTTGCAAAAAGTTGGACACGACTGAAGCCACTGAGCATGCACGCATGAAAACAGGATCATAGAATTTAGGCATAATTAACTAGCTCACCATTCCACTTCTAGTAAACAACAGATGTACGAAGTCCAGGTCTGACTGGACTCCCTCAAGCACACAGAAGAACTGTACAAAAAAGATCTTCATGACCCAGATAATCATGATGGTGTGATCACTCACCTAGAGCCAGACATCTTGGAATGTGAAGTCAAGTGGGCCTTAGAAAGCATCACTATGAACAAAGCTAGTGGAGGTGATGGAATTCCAGTTGAGCTATTTCAAATCCTGAAAGATGACGCTGTGAAAGTGCTGCACTCAATATGCCGACAAATTTGGAAAACTCAGCAGTGGCCACAGGACTGGAAAAGGTCAGTTTTCATTCCAATCCCAAAGAAAGGCAATGCCAAAGAAGGCTCAAACTACTGCACAACTGCACTCATCTCACACGCTAGTAAAGTAATGCTCAAAATTCTCCAAGCCAGGCTTTAGCAATACATGAACCGTGAACTTCCAGATGTTCAAGCTGAATTTAGAAAAGGCAGAGGAACCAGAGATCAAATTGCCAACATCTGCTGGATCATGGAAAAAGCAAGAGAGTTCCAGAAAAACATCTATTTCTGCTTTATTGACTATGCCAAAGCCTTTGACTGTGTGGATCACAATAAATCGTGGAAAATTCTGAAACAGATGGGAATACCAGACCATCTGACCTGCCTCTTGAGAAATCTGTATGCAGGTCAGGAAGCAACAGTTAGAACTGGACATGGAACAAGAGACTGGTTCCAAATAGGAAAAGGAGTATGTCAAGGCTATATATTGTTACCCTGCTTATTTAACTTCTATGCAGAGTACATCATGAGAAACACTGGGCTGGATGAAGCACAAGCTGGAATCAAGATTGCTGGAAGAAATACCAATCACCTCAGATATGCAGATGACACCACCCTTATGGTAGAAAATGAAGAACTAAAGGGCCTCTTGATAAAAGTGAAAGAGGAGAGTGAAAAAGTTAGCTTAAAGCTCAACATTCAGAAAACTAAGATCATGTTATGTTCATGGCAAATAGATGGGGAAACAGTGGCTGACTCTATTTTTCTGGGCTCCAAAATCACTGTAGATGGTGACCGCAGCCATGAAATTAAAAGATGCTTACTCCTTGGAAGGAAAGTTATGACCAACCTAGACAGCATATTGAAAAGCAGAGACATTACTTTGCCAACAAAGGTCCGTCTAGTCAAGGCTATGGTTTTTCCAGTGGTCATGTATGGATGTGAGAGTTGGACTGTGAAGAAAGCTGAACGCCAAAGAATTGATGCTTTTAAACTGTGGTGTTGGAGAAGAATTTTCCACAGTTTATTGTGATCCACACAGTCAAAGGCTTTGGCACAGTCAATAAAGCAGAAATAGATGTTTTTCTGGAACTCTCTTGCTTTTTCGATGATCCAGCGGATGTTGGCAATTTGGTCTCTGGTTCCTCTGCCTTTTCTAAAACCAGCTTGAACAACTGGAAGTTCACGGTTCACATATTGCTGAAGCCTGGCTTGGAGAATTTTGAGCATTACTTTACTAGCATGTGAAATGGTTTTTCCAGTGGTCATGTATGGATGTGAGAGTTGGACTGTGAAGAAAGCTGAACGCCGAAGAATTGATGCTTTTGAACTGTGGTGTTGGAGAAGACATTTGAGAGTCCTTTGGACTGCAAGGAGATCCAACCAGTCCATTCTGAAGGAGATCAGCCCTGGGATTTCTTTGGAAGGAGTGATGCTAAAGCTGAAACTCCAGTACTTTGGCCACCTGATGCAAACAGCTGACTCATTTGAAAAGACTCTGATGCTGGGAAAGTTTGAGGGCAGGAGGACAGGGGGACGACAGAGATTGAGATCGTTGGATGGCATCGCCGACTCAATGGACGTGTGTTTGGGTGGACTCTGGGAGTTGGTGATGGACAGGGAGGCCTGGCATGCTGCAGTTCATGGGGTCACAAAGAGTTGGACGCGACTGAACTGAACTGATGAAGTCCAGGTCTGACTGGACTCCCTCAAGCTCTTTACACCACACTGCATTGGGAAAGAAACAGAAAAGAAGAAATCTGCTAAGTGATCTATTCCTTAGCTCTCAGTCCAGGACATGTCTCCCATCTCCAAATTAACACCTTATTGTCTAAGCCCATTGAGGCCTCAACCCCCCCTTCACATCTGAAGTACTTAACTCTCTGAAAAGAAATCTTGGCAAAAACAAAAATTTATTATACACTTGCATTGCCCTAAAATGTTGAAAAACAACCGTGACGACCAAATTGAGAGCACCAAGTAGATTCAGACCCTATGCACCTTTTACTTGGGAGGGGGTTAAAATTATGCCCTCGATAACCATTTCCTTAGTTTGGAAGAAGAGCCTTCCACCAGCGCCTCTAGTTGATTCCCAACTCTGCCCCCTACAGAGTGGACAAGGCTCCTGCTGTGTGTAAGCGACACGCCGGGCCAGGGAGGCTAAAAAGAGAAACGAGGGATTTCTCGGTCGGAAAACGAAGAGAAACAATGGATTTCGGGACCAAAGACAGAGAGAGAACTTGAGGCCAAGCTTCCAGGATAGCGGATGTAAAATTTCTCGTGAGAGTGACCCAATCAAATTTAGTAATAAACTCTCAAAGAGGTCCGGACTGGGTAGGTTTAGGGATCGGAATGGGAGGAGGGAGCCCGGGGGAATCTAAGGGAGAGCACAGGAGCACTCGGCAGACCTAGAGTAGCTTGGGTAAGCCGGATCCCGGGGCACGCGCGCTCGGCCGGCAAGGCAGAAGGCGGAGCCTTCCGGGGAACCGCCTATCGGGCCGCTCTGTGGGCGGGCTATCCTGCTCTCCTGTCGATTACATAACAAACCTGTGCCGGTGGCTGGGGAGCGGCGCGGGCTGTGGCGGAGGGGGCGTGGCCGGGGCGTGGCCGGGGCGTGGCCAGGCCTGCACTGGGCCAGGCAAGATGGCGGCCGTGGATACCGAGTCGGCGCCCCTAACCCTAGAATCGCTGCCCACCGACCCCCTGCTCCTCATCTTATCCTTCTTGGACTACCGGGACCTAATCAAGTAATGGGACGAGGCACATGGCAGGGGTGGGGTTCGCGGGTAAGGGAGGTGGTGTAAGGCAGGGAGGACGGAGGCCCGGCTCGCCGACCGAACCTGGACTCGGGTGTCACCTAGAAGGTGACGCCAGGGCCACCCTGATCCTGCAGGGTCCCTCGGGGGGCCGGGGTGAGACCGCGGCGGAAGGGGCCCCGCCTTGAGGTCTTCCTCGCGTCCGGGGCCCAGGCCTGAGGAGCGACAAGAGCCCTCTCTCCCGGGCCTCAGCGAGGCCCAGTTGGAAGCCGGGAGATACTACTCCCCGCTGCCGGCCCGCGGACGCCCGCGGCCCGCACCTCCGGACCCCCGGCGTCTCTGCCCGATCCCGGCAGCCTTGGCCGCTTTGAAAAAGTCTCCGTCCCGGCGGCAGAGCCCTCTTCTCTCTGCCTGGGCCGGAGGCCTTCGGAGTCGGGCGCCAAAGTGGGCCAGTGGGACGCGGGAGAGGAGCCGGGCGACCCCCTCACCCCTGGGTGCGACTTCTGCGGCAACGTTATATCTGGCAGGCTCACTTTCAATCTTCTCTGCTGTATAATTGTTTTGTTTTCAGCCTTCCTCCTCACGGTTGCATGTTGGATTTTGTTTTGGTACTGACTTCCGGTGTTGCGATACAGGTGACCATCTTCCCTCCTGTATGCTTTGGGTTTCCCAAGTTGCCCGCGTCTGTTCCAAAAATAAACACCGGTTGCTGGTAGGGGTGGTTAAATGCCAGGTTCCTTCAGCGCTTGGGACTGCCTGGAATGGTGGAAGAAATGGCGCTGTTTACACCCTTGACAGCTGGTGGCATGCCTCTTTCTTGGGCCACCATATGTATTTGCAGAGGAGGCAAAGTCGCCCTCTTAAGGATAGGTAGGAGAGATTCGTTTTGTTTTGTTTGATTAACCATTGGATTCTAGCAGTTTGTTGACTGTACCCTGTGTTGTCAGGGATCCTTGTAGACATGCAGCTTTCTTGAAGTTGGTGGCAGCTGTTCGTTTGTCTAGCTAAGTGGTGACAGAGAGATAACTCCAGTTTCTGGCTGCTATCTACATTAATACCTGTAACATTTTAATTTTTCTAGAAAACAAATTTTTCTCTACTCACGCTTGTAATAAAGTTTGTCTTTTCTTTGGAAAAGTCTGTTCCAGCTGCAAACTCTCATCTGAAATATTGTGTTGCTAGGGCCTTTTAGGGGCTTCCCTTGTAGCTCAGTTGGTAAAGAATCTGCCTGCAGTGCAGGAGACCCGGGTTCGATCCCCGGGTTGGGAAGATCCCCTGGAGAAGGAAATGGTGACCCACTCCAGTATCCTTGCCTGGAAAAATCTCATGGACAGAGGAGCCTGGTGGGCTGCAGTCCATGGGGTCGCAAAGAGTCGGGCACGACTGAGCGACTAACACTTAAAGCCTTTTAGAAATCTAACACTACACACACTCTTGATCTAATGGGCTACCTTGCTCTCAGAATGATCTTTCTAAGACAGATCCTAAAAATCCTGTAATGCTGCTCGTTATTTACAGATTATAACCTAAACTTCAGGGAGCATTTAAGGCCCTTATTATTTGACATGGTCCACTCTATCCAAATTGACCTCAGCCAGCATACCACACTTGTGCCTTTTTTGTTCTGTGGCTTAAACTCTTGACCTTGCCTGGAATACCATGCTCCCCTCTTCTCATCCTAGCAAGATGAATTCCTTTAAGACCCCCTCTCCTGAGTCCGATCTCTACCTTTCTTCCTCCCTCTGCAGAGTTCATTTACCATACCAGAGAGATTGTGCATTTCTTAAATATAAAGACTGTATTGTTTGTCTTTGTAGTCACTGTTTATTCAACAGGTTTTTGTTTTTGTTTTTTTTGATCGTTTCTGTGTGCCAGCCTATTAAATGCTGGGGCAACAATAGTGAACAAGACACATAAGGACCCTCTTATAAGCTCTTACAGTCTAATGGGCAAGATGGAGAACAAGTGCATAATTACAAGAGCTGCTGTGTGCTATGAAGGAAATGAATCAGTGACTCTGTTAAGGAGCTGATTCAGACTGGAAGGAGCTGCCATATATGATAGACAGCATAGAGCAGTCCTGGCAGAAGGACCCGTGTTTTCAGGAGCTGATTGGAGGATAGCAGAGCCTGTTGGAAGAGCTAGAAGACTGGTGTTGCAGGAGGTAGGGAGTGAGTCACAGGCAGAGAGGCTGAGCAGAGACTGGTGAGATCATGAAGGACCTTGTAAAACAAGGTGAGGGAGTTCAAATTTATTATAAATGTTTTAGGTCGTAATCAAAGTTTTAAACCAAAGTGACATGATCCCTCTATAAATGTTTGCAGAAGTAAACTGAGTTGAATACTGTATTAGTCAGGGTTCTTGAAGGAAGCAGAACCAATATGTGTGTGTATGTGTGGCTTATTTTAAGGTATTTGCTCATGAATTGTGGAGGCTCTTTCCTATAGTCCGCCATGTGCAAGCTGGAGACCCAAGAAAGCTGGTGATATAGTTTGAAGGGTAGGGAGCTGGAGAAGTGATTCCGATATGGCTCTAAAACCTGAGAACCAGGAGTGCAAAGGGAGGATAAGATCAGTGTCCCAAATTAGTGGTCAGGCAGAGAGTGAACTCAGCCTTCCTCTGCCTTTTTGTTCTATTCAGGCCCTCAATGGGTCGGATGATGCCCACCCGTATTGGGGAGGGCCGTTTGGCTAACTTAGTCCGCCAGTTCGAAGGCTCATTTTTTCCGGCAACATCTGACAGGAAATAGTGTTTAATTAGCTATCTGGGCATCCCTTAGCCCAAACAAGTTGACACAAATGCCATCGAATTTTATCCACAGAAAAGTTTCCAATGTACTGTGACTTTCCTGTAGTATGTAGCTCAGATTTTTCAAGTGTCCCTCCCATTGCTAACCTTCTGAACGTTTTGGTACATATTTGCTGAACTGGATTGTGTTGGATTGATTAGTCTATTGGGATCATTGTGTAATGTAAACTTCACAGTTTGAGTCTCACTGCGTATCAGAATTATATGTGGCACTTTAAAAATATACATATCATGCCCGAGGTACAGACTTCACCCCATGCCGACTGAGTCAGAAGCTCTAGGACAGTAGTTTTCATCCTTAATGTCCATCAATAATCACCTCTGGTGCACATTCCAGAGATTCTTTTATGGTGTTTAAGTCTTGGGATATTGATAGAAAAGGACCTAAAAAAGAGATAGGGGACTCTTGAATTCACAAAATTGGAGGGATTCCTAGTTTTGCAAATGTTAGTTTGGGCGTCTCCTGAGAGTGGCTGAAAAGGATGAGAATGATGTTTGTGTAAAATCTGAAAAGTGAACAAAGCCTATTCTGTTTAGCATTAGTTGTTTTTTAACATGCCCCACTCACGGCCTTGACAAATCCTATGTAATTTAAGATTCCCTTAATTGATTAGTTATTGCCCAAGTAAAATCTTTTAATATCTACCTACTTTCTCTAACTTGTGACTTCTCTTCTGAAAGGATAGAAATCCATTTTTAAAAATCTCAAGTTCATTCTTTTTTGAATTAATTACATAGGGAAGGATTTACAGGAATCAAGCACTATTGTGTTAGAAATCTCTATATAATAAGAAAATTATTTCTAATATTTCATATTTTTGAGCAGTTGACCCTAAGTTGAATAGCCATGGATACTGAATCAGAACTGTTGTGAATCTAACATCTTTTATAAGTGGGTTTTCCAATAGTTCCTATAATTGAAAAGTGGTTTTGGCTACATATTCCTGTTAAGAAAAAAAATTAGAACAAACAGAAGGCCTATGTATTTAATATCAAATGTCTCACAGATCTTAAAAAGAAAAAACACTTTCTTTACATCTGCATAACATTTCTGTTTATAGAAATGATTACTGCCCAATAATGAGTATAGGAAAACTCTTTGATTTGAAATAAATCCAATGGTTTATATGTTTCATAGACTTTTTATGAAAATTAAAATTGTAAACATTTTGCAGTGTGTTTGTGAACTCAAATAGTTGAGATTTCACTACTCACAAGGTAATTATACTAGCTAACACATTAAACAGGTTTTAGAAAATACTGTTTTGTGGTTATAAGGGTAGATAGTGGGAGAAAAGCAAAAGGAACAAAACAGAATTTAACATTGAATATTTTCATCATCATTTCTAAATTGCTTTCTTGTTTTCTTTTATACTAACCATGAATCTGGTTACTGCCAGCTGTTGCTATGTCAGTCGAAGACTCAGCCAGCTATCAAGTCATGATCCGCTGTGGAGAAGACATTGCAAAAAATACTGGCTGATATCCGAGTGAGTATTTGGGAAACATATATTCTTGAAATTGGGCTCTTGGCTTTCATTAGTGCTAGTCTGTCTTGATTCTCCTCTCTAAGCCTTGTCTCTTTAACACCTTTGATGGCTCTTCTTGTGCCTGCCAGTAAACGCAGGTGTTCTCCAAGCTTCTGTTCTTGGCTAACTGTTCTTCTCCCTCTGTGAAGTCTCCTGCATGCACTGCTGCAATTTGTAGAGATGACTTGTATACTTCTAACTCCCAAACCTGAGTGTCCACGCCAGACATTGCCACTGAACCCCAGATTTGTTTGCATAACTGTCTGCTGGACTTTCCACTGGATGACCCACAGGGTTCACCAAATTCAGTAAATTTTAATTAATTTGATAGAATAAAAGTGTACATGACAGAAGGTGGGAGTTGGAAAAGGTGAAAGAAAGGGTAGGATTGCTAATATCTTTTTCTTAGGTTGAGGGGAGTCAGGTGGTAACTGAAGTTGATGAAGCAAGAAACAGAGGTTTAAAAATATTATTTAAAGCTAAGCTATTGAATAGAACTAAAAATAACAGAGCCTCTAAACATTGGAAGGAGAAAGAATGAGGAAGAAGGAATTTTAAGTATTGCTTCATCCTGACCTTTTATTGTTTGGGGTATCAGTAGATAGATATAAAATTGATAAATCAAGAACTAGAGGAATAGGGACGTCCCTGGTGGTCCAGTGGTTAAGAATCTGCCAGCCATTTTAGGGGACATGGGTTCAATCCCTGGTCCAAGAAGATCCCACATGCTGTGGAGCTAAGCCCATGTGTCACAACTACTGAGCCCGTGTGTCACAACTACTGAGCCTGTGTGCTCAACTCCTGAGGCCACTCGCTGCAACTGCTGAAGCCCATGTGCTCGAGAGCCTGTGCTCTGCAACAGGAGAAGGCACTGCAGTGAGAAGCCATCACACCACAGCTAGAGAGTAGCCCCTGCTCACCTCAACTATAGAAAGCCCAGACGCAGCAGCAAAGACTCAGTGCAGCCAAAAATTTAAAAAATTAAAAAAACAGCTAGAGGAATAAGCATTTAGAATTATAGCAATACTTTCCGGAAGTAACTAAAGTTTCCTTTGAAGAGTTGGATTTAGAACAGGAGACTGCCTAGCTTTTCATTATAAGTTCTTCGGTACTTTTTGGTTTTAATAATACGTGTATTACTTAGATGAATAAAAGGTTACTTCTTTCCTACCACTCCCCTCACCCCAAAAAACACACACACACATGTACATACAACACCCTGAATTGTTCTCCCCATCCCTAAACCTGGTCCTCCTGTATTCCTGCCGTCATAGCGGTACCATCCATCCTGGCATCCAAGCATCCTGCATCTCTTCTGTCCTTCTCTCCCTACCTCATTCAGTGACCAAGCCTTTCTGACTTTAGCCCCTGTATGTTTCTTGGATCTTTCTTCTCATTTCATTTAGCCACCACCGCTTTAGTTCAGTTCATTGTCCTTTACTGGACTGCTGCAGAACCTTTCCAACCGGTGCCTGTGCCTCTAGTATATACCTCTAGTACACCCCTCCCAAACCACAAGCACAGGTCCGCTCTTTTCATTCCCCTGTTACAACTCTTCAGTGGCTCTCTAGAGGATAAGGTCCAAGCTACTAGTGTGTTATTCTGGCTGCCTTATCCTGTACCACTTCTGACTCTTAAATTTATATTTCATTCTTTCTCCCTGATTAGATTGCATTCTTTGAAGGCAAAAAATATGCCTTATTTTCAATGTCCTCAGTGGCTAAATAGACAGTAAATGCTTGTGGAATTGTACCAAACAGAAATGTTGAATTTTGGTTCCTTTGCTGTGCTATATTGATTCTCTGGTTAATCCAGTGTAGATAAATTAGATTAATATAGCCTGTCATTAGTTTCTAAATGTTCTCTAAAATGGAAAAGCTAAATATATATTTTAAAATTTTACAATTGGTATGTTTTTAGGAGTAAGTTGAAATTCATATCCCATATATTATTCATATTATATCTTATTAAGGATTAGAAAACTTAAAAAAATAATAAATAGAAAGTAAAAAAAATAAGTGACTCATAATCTCACTATTCCAGGAATAACTTGTTAAATTTTTTGATGTATGTGTCACTGTTTATTATCTAGTCTTCATTTGTAGCTAAAATAAATGAAAAGGAAGACAAAAGTAGCCACAAATTCCCAATAAAGTATGTTGGTAATTGTGTAAAATATATGCTAATTTCATTGTAAAATATTTTTAATTTTATTTTTAAATCTATTTAGGGAAGAGAAAACACAGAAGAACCAGTGTTGGAAATCCCTCTTCATTGATACTTACTCTGATGTAGGACGATATATTGACCATTATGCTGCTATTAAAAAGGCCTGGGATGATCTCAAGAAATACTTGGAACCCAGATGTCCTCGGATGGTTTTATCTCTGAAAGGTATTGGGAATACAAGGTCTCCCTTCTTCATTTTAGTGACTCTAGTTTAAATAGGTTAAATAACTTTAGGTTTCTATCTCCTGTGCTGATCTGTGCTAATCCAACAGTATCTGTAATGCATCATTCACATTTGGTCAAGGAAACGGGAAGCCTAATTTGCTCAGAGGACACCGGCTCTAGTGCTTGCCCTATTTTTGCCCACCTCGGCACCCACATGATTCTTTATTAGAAGGGAAGCTGAACTCATTTGATCTTTACATTTGTTTTACGTAAAGAAACTAGTAATGCTAAAATTGCTTGAGGATACCTATTGTAATTTCTTTTAAAAGACTTTTTTTTAATTGAAGAATTGCCTGCTGTATCAACCCTCTTCTCTGTTTTCAGTACAAGTAAGTGTTTATTTGACAGCCTGGTATTAGGAAAGACCAAATATTGACAGACCGGGTTTTTAAGCATCTGAAGAGCAGCGTAGTGGAATAGGGAAAACTTTCATCCCCACTTTGACACTCACAGAATAATGAAACTCAGATTTGAAGTGAGGTTTATTTGACCCCAGAATCTGTGCTGTGTCTACCATAGTATTATTGTCCAATTTTGGCAAGAAATATTAACAAGCTATTTCCCATTACTTTGATTTTTAAATTTATGCCCAAGAAATACATAAATGGATTGGAGATGCTACTTAATCTGCTTTAGCCTCCAATTTTTTTCAGGTTTCTCCACTAAAAGGAATTTTATATGTGTTTTGGTTTTGCTAAGCTGAAATTGGAATTAGTTCTTCTCAAACGTATTCCTTTTGAACTGAGGTCTCTTTTGAAAGGGCATTCCTTTTACATTTCATATTTCTGCTGTACTTTTCCATGCAAATATGAATTTCATACAATCATGATTGCATGACCAATTACTTAAAACTGAATTGCAAGGAAGTAGAAGAAAGAATAATTTGGTAGAGAGAGTAGAGCTTTGAAGGACAGTACCCTTGATTAATATTTTTATTAGTTTTTTTTCCTTGAAAGAAAAGAAAAATATCATCTACTTCGTATGTGAGGTTGAAAAATTTCAAGAGGAAAATAATTCTGAAAATAGGTAATTTGGTGGTGATATGTAAAATATGTAAGGCTTAGTGGACTTCCTGGGTGGTGCTAGTGCTAAAGAACTTGCCTGCTAATGCAGGAAATGTAAGAGACGCAGGTTCGATCCCTGGGTTGGGAAGATCCCCTGGAGGAGGAAATGGCAATCCACTCCAGTGTTCTTGCGTAGAGAATCCCATGGACAGAGGAGCTTGGCAGGCTACAGTCCATAGGGTCTCAAAGAGTCCTACACGACTGAAGTGATGTAGCATGAAGCAAGCATGCAGTAGCTAGTATTTGTTAAACACAAAGCTAGGCGCTAAGCTAAGTACTGTGTATTATTCCATTTAAATTGCCAAAATCCTATGAGGTAGGCAATTACTATTCTCATTTTATAGGTGAGCTACCTGAGGCAAAAAAATCTAAGTAAGTTGTTTGCCATCATAAAGCAAAGGCTGAGCCAGGATTTGAATACAGGACTGATTCCAGAGCTGCAGTCTTAACAGCTGTTGAAGGAAGAGAAAACCTATTCTGTTTAGATTATTTTAGGACTCTTAAGAGAGCTAGTCTAATATTAGGATATTTGGAATATGAGAATATATTTATTGTTCTCCTTTGAGGCACGGAGCTACCAGGAAAGGAAGAAACTAAAGGTACATAGTGGCCTCTTCCTTTTTTCTTTTATAGTTTTTTAGGGGGGCACTCAGTTGGTATTCCCAGGCTCCCTGCTCACAGTTGTGTACTTAGTGGTTGGAGGTGAGGTTGTCAGAGAATTCCTTAACAGCCCCTGTTTTACTACTAAGTGCCAGTTCTCTAGGGTCTTTGCTATGAGTTGGAATAGGACAAATGCTCTGAAATCTAGAAAATCGGGGGTTCTATTCATGTAGACCCATGAGTTCTAGGACTGAGTCAGGAACCTTACCTAATTCATCTCAGGGGCCATAATCCCTGACTCAGTTTCAAGGGTATGGAGATTACAGATAGGAAACTTGGAAAGCAGACAGGCATTGGGCTTGGGAAAATTTTTATTAAGTATCTTGAAATTATAGTATATTGGCATGTTGTTGTCATTCAGTGACTCAGTCGTGTCCAACGCTTTGCGACCCCATGACTGCAGCACACCAGGCTTCCCTGTCCTTCACCATCTCCCAGAGTTTGCTCAAACTCATGTCCATTGAGTCAATGATGCCATCCAACCGTCTCATCCTCTGTCGTCCCCTTCTCCTCTTGCCCTCAATCTTTCCCAGCAACAGGGTCTTTACCAGTGAGTCGGCTCTTCATATTAGGTGGCCAAAGTATTGGAGTTTCAGCTTCAGCATCAGTCCTTCCAATGAATATTCAGGGTTAATTCCTTTTAGGATTGACTGGTTAGATCTCATTGCAGTCCAAGGGACTCTCAAGAGTCTTCTCTAGCACCTCAGTTCGAAGGCATCATTTCTTCCCCACTCGGCCATTTTTATTGTCCAGCTCTCACATCTATACATGGCTACTGGAAAAACCATAGCTTTGACTAGATGAACCTTTGTAGGCAAAGTTATGTCTCTACTTTTTAATATGCTGTCTAGGTTTGTCATAGCTTTTCTTCCAAGGAGAAAGCATCTTTTAATTTCATGGCTGCAGTCACCATCCAAAGTGATTTTGGAGCCCTAGAAAATAGTCTGTCACTGGTTGCATTGTTTCCCCATCTGTTTGCCATGAAGTGATAACCAGATGCTGTGGTCTTTGTTTTTTGAATGTTGAGTTTTAAACCAGCTTTCTCACTCTCCTCTTTCACCTTCATCAAGAGGCTCTTTAGTTCCTCTTTGCTTACTGCCATAAGGGTGGTGTCATCTACATATCTGAGGTGATTGCTTTCTCCCGGCAATCTTGATTCCAGCTTATGCTTCATCCAGCCAGCGTTTCTCATGATGTACTCTGCATATAAGTTAAATAAGCAGGGTGACAGTATACAGCCTTGTCGTACTCCTTTCCCAATTTGGAACCAGTGTGTTCTTGCATGTCCAGTTCTAACTGTTGCTTCTTGACTTGCACACAGGTTTCGCAGGAGGCAGGTCAGGCCCATCTCTTGAAGAATTTTCCACAGTTTGTTGTGATCCACACAAAGGTTTTAACATAGTCATGCAGCAGAAGTAGATGTTTTTCTGGATTTCTCTTTACTTTTTTAATGATCAAAAGATGTTGGCAATTTGATCTCTGGTTCCTCTGCCTTTTCTAAATCAACTTGCATATCTGGAAGTTCCAGGTTGCAATCTGTCTAATGGTATATATCATATGTCTTTGAAGTTCATATTAACCTTAAGTGTTGGCTTAACATTTTTAGAGTCAAGGGACTTTTTAGAGATTATTTTGACCAAGGATTAGCAAACTTTTTCTTTAAATGACCAGCTAGTACATATTTTAGGCTTTGATAGGCAGTTGACCTTTGTGACAGCTATTCAGCTCTGCTATTGTGGGAAAGCAGCCATAGACAATTCAACAACAAATGGGTGTGGCAGTGTTCCAAGAAAACTTTATTTAGGGAAGTAGGTGGTATTTGGCCTGCAGGCTGTAGTTTGTGGATCCCTGATTTCTAACAGCCCTTTTCTTTTTATAGGTGAAGGAACAGTCTCAGAGAGTTTAGGTGACGTATGCAGGGTCCTGTAGCTGGTGAGGAACAGAGATGAGCTCTAGAACTCTAGGCCTCTTGGCACCTAGTAATCTTTTCACCTCCTCCTCGTACAAAAGTTACTTAATCCTCTCTGTAATTCTCTGTAGGTGGTTATCATCATCTGTTTTGCAGAGGAGGAAACCGGACTAAAGAGGTGAAATAACTTGCCAGAGATCATAGTCAGTCTAGTCATACCATCATATCTACAACGGATTGGTTCCAGGGCTCACTCAGGATATCAAAATCCAAAGATGCGCAAGTCCCATTGTTGACCCTTTGTATCCTGTGTTCCACAACCGTGGATACAGAGGGCCAGCTGTAATTGGTAGAGCTGAGATTTGACCCTGGTCTGTCTGGCTTCCAAATTCTGTTAGAGTAGAATGCCCCTCTAAAACATGTTTCTTTATATTTGTCTTTCACCATGTTTCCTTGTTGTCATTTAACTTTTTTTTTTTCTGTCTTGCTATCTGTTTTCAAGAAATGCTTGGTTTCTTAATGTTACATGTTAAATGTTCAACATGTAGCACTAACCATATAAATAGTAATTTTTTCTCATTCAACTTCTGGTTCAGATAGCTATTCAGCTTACTTTCATACTGAACTTTTTAAAAAATAAACTTTTTTTTGTAGTAATTTACATTATAAGACAGTTGCAAAGATGGCACAGAGGGTTCCTCTGTACCCCTCGGCCAGCTTCAGTTTCCCCTAACATACCACCCCGTGGGGCATCTGTCAAACTAAAGTCTTCACTGGCACATTACTGCTCACTGAACTCTGGACTTTATTTGCAATTCCCCAGATTTTCCATCAGTGAGATCCTTTTTCAGTTCCTGCACGCAGTCAAGAATACTACATGGCATTTAGTTGCCATGTGTCTCCTCACTGTCCTCTGGCCTGTGGAAATTTTCCAGCCTTTCCTTATCTTTCACAGCCTTGACAGTTGAAGCAGTACTGGTCAGGTGTTTTGCAGGATGTCCCTCAGACCGACTTTGTCTAAAGTATTACTCCTGATTAGACTGGACTAAGGGGTTTTCAGGTTACTACCGAGGTGAAATGTTTCTCTTATCACATAGCTGGAGGTATGTGATATCCACAGGCTATCACTAGCGATGTTAACCAGCCTAGAGAAATGTGCACAGATCAAAAATAAAAAATAAACGAAGGAATGTTCACAGATCATAAGTGTACAACTCAGTAAACTGTTGCAATGTGAACTTTCCCTTCAGGTCATAAAGTAGAATAATTATGTGTACCTCGAACCCTCTCTCTTTCTCAGGGGTAACCACTATCCTGATTGCTAATGCCACGGAGTAGTTTTCTCTGTTTTTGAACTTTATGTAATTTGCATGATTAACTGTGTGTTTTGTGTAAAGTATTTGTTTTGTTTGTGAGGTTCAGTTGTGTGTAAGAGTATTTTGTTCATTTTTGTTACGGTATAAACATTCCATTATATGATTAGACCACAGTTTATATATTTATTCTACTGTTGATGGATAGTTTATTTCTAGTCTTTGATTATTATAAATAATATTGTAAATCATTTTTAAAGCAATTTTTATTAGGGCATAGTTGATTTAAAATGTTGTGTTAGTTTCTGCTGTATGGCAAAGTGAGTCAGTTATACATATCCACATATCCACTCTTTTTTAGATTCTTTTCCCATGTACGTCATTACAAGTGTTGAGTGGCGTTCCCTGTTCCATACAGTAGGTCCTTATTAGTTATCTATTTTATGTATAGTAGTGTGTATATGTCAATCCCAGTCTCCCAATTTATCCCTCCCCCACAACCCTGTTTGTTTTCTATGTCTATGACTCTATTTCTATTTATAAATCATTTTTGATGTATATATGAGCATATTTCTATCAGGAAAATATCTAGGATTGCATTTGTTGGGTGGTATAGTATGCTTACATTAAACTTCAAAAAATACTGTTAATTTTCCAAAATGGTTTTACCCCTTTACATTCCTACTAGCACTTTAATGTTGTCATTGCTTTTATTTTAGCCTTTCTAATGGGTGTGTATGGTGATTTTAATTTGCATATCCTTGAGGAGGTAGAATGACAGTTTTATTTCTAGCTTTCCAATCCCTATACGTCATTTCTTTATTTTTCTTGCTTTATTGAACTGGCTGGGGCCTTCAGTACAGTATTGGGTAGAAATGATAATAGTGAGTATCCTTATCTTTCCGACTGCAGCGGGAGAGCTTTCAACAAGATGATGTTTGCTGTAGGTTTTTAGTAGATACTCTTTAGCATATTGAAGGAAGTCCCTTAAGATCCTAGTTTGGGGAAAGGGTTTTTTGTTTTTGTGTTTTAAATGAATAATTGAATTTTATCAAATCCCTTTCTACTTCATTCTGTTAATGCTCTGAAGTTATATTGATTGATTTTCTGAATGTTAAACCAGTTTTGCATTCTTGGAGTAAACTTACTTTGGTTAGAATGTATTATCTTTTCTTTTTAATATGTTGTTGGATTTGATTTGCTAGTATTTGGGGTTTTACATCTGTGCTCATGAGAGTTTGGCCTGTAATTTTCCTTTCTTGCAATGTTCTTGTCAGGTTTTGGTATCAAGATGATGCTGGCCTTGTAAAACGCGTCGGGAGGTGTTGCCTCTTTTTCTGTTCCCTGGAAGAGTTTATGTAAGCTTGGTCTTCTTTCTTGTTTAAATGATTAGTAGAATATTACCAGTGAAGCTATTCAATCTTGGCGTTTTCATTGTGGGAAGGTTTTAAACTAAGTTTCAATTTCTTTATCAGATTTAGGACTACTCAGATTTTCTACTTAGTCTCATGTCAGTTTTGGTAAGTTGTGTTTTTCTAGGAAATTGTGCACTTCATGTACATTTTCCAATTTATTGCTATAAAATTTTTCATAATATCCTCTTATCTTTGTAATGCTCGTTGCATCGGTAGTGATTTTACCTTTCCATTTCTGATATTATTTGATATTATTATTTCTCTCTGTTATTCTTGATCAGTTTTGCTACGTAGGGACTAATCAATTTTATTAATGTTTTCAAAGAACTGACTTTTGTCTTTGTCAATCCTCTGTATATTAATATCTTATTTCTTATGTCATTAATTTTGCTGACTGCATCTCTTTGAGTTTACTTTATTGTCACTTTTTCGTGACTTGAGATGATTACTTAGATTATAGATTTTTCAGCCTTTCTTATTTTCTTCACATCCCTTTAGGTGTATAAATTTCCCGTTAAACATAGCTTTAAGTTCATTCCACAAGTTTGAATATGTTGTGTTTTCATTAATATGCAGTTCAAAATATTTTGTGATTTCTTCTTTGACCCATGGATTGTATAGAAATGTATTCCTTCATTTCCAAACATTGGGGGCTTTTTTAGTAATCGTTTTAATGTAGTTTATATTTTAATTCCACTATGATCAGAGAATATACTCTATACGAGTTCAGTCATTTGAAATTTATTGTGATTTGTTGTGTGTCCAGCATATAGTTTATCTTGGGAAATATTCCATGTATACTTGAAAATAATATGTATCTCTCCTATATATTTTTTGCCATTGTTGCCATTTAGTACTATATATATAATTAGGCAAAAACTGTTAATCTTATTCAAATCATCTATACTCTTATGAAGTTTTTGGTTTCCTTATTCTGTTAGTTACTGAGAGAGAGATGTTAAAATTCCTTACTGTGGTAGGCAGAGTTCTGAGAAAGTTTCCAAGATTCCCATCCTTGTGGTACAGTGATAGCCTCCTCTTAAATATGAGTGGTACTATGGATATAATTTGGAGAAGGCAGTGGCACCCCACTCCAGTACTCTTGCCTTTTAGTCCTGTGATTAGGTCATATCATATGACAAAAGGTGAAGGGGTTTTACAAATGTAATGAAAGTCAAAAATTAGTTGTTTTTGAATTAATTATTAATCAAAAGGGAAATTATCCTGAGCAGGTCTGACCCAGAAGGAACTTAAAAGGAACTGGGCCCTTCCAGAAGTCAGAGAGATTCAAAGCATGAGTATCTCTCCTGTTGGCCATGAGCAAGCAAATTGGCTTGTTGTGGAGAGGGCCAGCTGATAGGGAATGGCAGATGGCTTCTCAGAGCAGAGAGCTTCAATCCTACAACTGCAAAGAACCGCGTTCTGCCAGCAACCAGTGAGTCTGGAATAGAACCCCAAGTAAAGGCTGCATAAAATGAGCTAGTGGCCCCAGTTAACACCACGAGATTTCAGCCTCGTGGGACCTGAGTGGAAGATCCAATTGAGTCATGCCCAGAATTCTGACCTGCAGAAACTGTAAAATAGTAAATGAGTGTTGTTTGACACTTCTAATATTGTGGCAGTAGAAAAATAATATTCCCATTATAATTATAGTCTTTTTTTCCATTTTAATTCTGTCATTTAAAAAATATATTTTGAAGCTGTGTTACTAGATGTACAAAACTATTATTTGTACAAAATAATGTACAAATTATAATGTACAAAACATTATAACTAAAGTTATAATGCCTGTGTAGTGACTTTGACCTTTTTTCCTTTACGGAAAGTCTTCCATTACCTCAAATAATGCTATTTGCCTTCAAGTCTATTTTGTATGATTTTAGTAGAGCTGTTTTAGTTTTCTGTGTTGACATCTTTAGGATATGCCTCTTGTATATAATTGTGTTCTGTTTTTCATCTGGTCTGTCAGTCTGTTTTTTAACTAGATTATTTAGTCTGTTTATATTTAATATAATTACTAATACATTTGAATGTAAATATACTATGTTGCTGGGAAGCCCAGGTGTTTCCGTGGTAAAGAATCCACCTGCTGATGCAGGAGACGCGATTTGATCCCTCGGTCGGGAAGGTCCCCTGGAGGAGGAAATGGCAACCCACTCCAGTATTCTTACCTGGAGAATCCCATGGACAGAGGAGCCTGGTGGGCTACAGTCCTTGGGGTTGCAAAGAGTCAGACAGGACTGAGCGACTGAGCAGGCATGTGTGCATACCTTGTTTCTGCTTTTTATTGGTGCTACCTAAGCAGGTGTTCCTTCTTTTGCATTCTTCTTAATTATCTTTTATTCCATACCCTTTCCTTTCTTATTTAACGTCTTCTTTTAGTGATTAGTCTAGAAATTAAAATATGTATATCTGACATAATTAAAGTCTATTGTAAAATTAGTATTTTTACCACTTCCTGAACAATGAAAGATCCTTAAAATACTTTAATTTCAATTCCCTCCCTCTTATCTTTTGTAGTATAGTTTTATGGTTTTAGTTTTCAACATATTTTATGTCTTTGAAAACATTATTACTCTTTTATATGTTCAATATGATTTTAGATTTAACTCCATATTTACCTCTTCTATTGCATTTTATTTCTTCCTGTATCTTCATGCTTCCATCTGGGGTAATTTTTCTTCTCCCTGAAGAATTCCTATTAGTATTTTTTTTTTTTAAATGAGGGACTGCAACTGCTGAATTATTTTCAGATTTTTTATTTTTTTGGTTGAAAAATGTATTTATTTCATCTTTACTTTTGAAGTATAAATTCACTGAATATAGAATTCTAGTCAGCAGTTGTTTTTTTTTTTTCCCCAGCACTGAAGATGCTATTCCAGCTTCTGTTATTCTGTTGGTAATTTAACTGTCATTCCTCTGAAAGTGACTGTGGCTTTTCCCCTTCTCTGGTTGCTTTTAAGATTTCTCTTTGTCTTTGATTTTCAGCAGTTTTCCAGTAATGTGTCTAGGTAACGATTTTCTTTGTAATTATAGTGGTTCTTGAATTGTTTTCATCAATTTTGGAAAACTCTCAACCCTGTGATAATGCTGAAAGCTTTGCTCCGTTTCTCAGCTATGCGTTTGCTTTCAGAATTGGTAGTTGCCTCAAAGACAAAGTAGCTCCAATGGCTAAACTCTCAGTTTCCCTGTTCTGGACCAACCTCCCCCTGCCCAGACCCTGCTGGTTCTCACCGCCTTTGAGGTTCTCCAAAAACCTTGAAACCAATTTTCTGTTCTGTTTTTCTACTTTTAAGCAGAAGGTTTGGCCAAGCAGCCTGGTGTGCCATTGCCAGGAGTGACTCTCTTCTCTTGGTATTTGTAATGATACTTTACAAACATGAAAATCAAATGCTTGGTAATGTCCTCCTAGAATGAACCTACACCTAAGTCCTGTATTCCCCATTGAGAAGCTTGGTTAAGACTCTTGAACAACATCTGTTTAGAGGACTTCTGGAGAGTTTTTTTAAATAGAGAAGTTTATTAGATTAAGAAAAATGAGCTAAGCTCTTAAGTTTGCAGTGTAATGTGAAAAATTATTGTGGATTTCACTGGTGCCTGCCATTCCTTATTTTACTTAATGCCAGTGCTTTCCCCCTGAAGAGGAAACTGGGGAATTTGCTTGCTCAAGTGCTTCAAATGTTACAGCCAATCTAAAGTGATGTAATGGTTCTCTGAATATTCAGTTCATTTCCCTATATTTCAGCAAGTACCTTTTAGGCAGAATTCAGTTGGTCTAAAATTGTTTCATTGGCTAGCGGATACATTGGAATTCCTTCTTAGATTAAGGCTATCATTGTTTCTTAATTTGCTTTTTTGTGTCTCTGCAGAGGGTGCTCGAGAGGAAGACCTAGATGCTGTGGAGGCTCAGATCGGCTGCAAGCTTCCTGATGATTATCGGTGTTCCTATCGTATCCACAATGGGCAGAAGTTAGTTGTTCCTGGGTAAGATGTTCACTGTTTGGGTTATTTTTTATGATACAAAGTATTTTCTAGAATGTAAACAAATTGTAGTTATTCTTAACAGATTAAAGGAATATGAGAATTTCCTCTCGTTTGTTGTAGCAATCCATAAGACAAAATATAAAGCTTGAATTTGATTTTGCCAAAATAGATTATGTCTCAAAAGCATCATTTCTATCAATACATCTTTATAGTTTAAATGAAGTCTGGTTGGAGGTGGGGCTATGGGACATGAGATAGGGGGGTGTGTGTGTGTGTATATATATAATTTAACTAGAACTGTTCTGAATCCTTGAAATGTTTTCCTTGTTACAGGCCAGGTAAATTGTTTGGGAGAACTTGTTGTAAATTCTGTGTATCATACATCTAAAAAGTAATTTGCTCAGAGCTACGTGTACTTAACCAAAGAAAATATAGTTTTGTCCTATTCAAGCGTAGCCTATCATTGAATAGCCTAATTTAAACTTACTTCCAAAAGATATGAAGTAGTCACTGTGGGTCCTTTTGGTAAAAGCAGAACATACAGTAGCTGTCAAATTCACTCCTAGTTTTAAAAGGTCTGTTTTTTGAATGATTCTACTCCTTTTGTTCCCTTATGAAATTAAGCTAATTCAGAGACTGCATTTGTGACATGCTAATAGGAATTTAGGGAGAATTTTGCATTGTTCTTGTTAGAATTTGATATCTCTATGTGTGTGAAACATCATGAGACTCTTTTACCATTTTAGATCAGAGTTGAGTGAGTACAGGCAATCTAGAAGGTGATCAATCATACTGAGGTTACTGAGGTTCAGATGTCAAATACTGGGCAGTTAGAACTAGATGAGCCTAAATCACTGGTTTTTGGTTTTATTTTTCTACTCTTGTTTTCCTGTCATGCTGCAACTTGACAAAAAGGAAAAATTGTCATATTTCAAGAACAAACAGGAGAGAACTTTACTAAAGGAGTTGCTCAGACTTGACATGACAAACAGGTCATGAGTTCAACGCAGGGATTTTTATCTGTCCACAGCTCAGTGAGACTTAGGATGAGACTCTTGCAAAGACTGAAACCTGTGTTGTTCTCGTTTGTCTACCATGAGATGAGTTTAGACACCAGACATCCCAAGTTTTTGAAAATTTGAACAGGGTTTAAGCTGATCTCCATTTATTCTGCCGGGTAGGATAGAGTAAGCTAAAGGTTGTATCAAGATAAAAGTATCAGAGAGAATATACTCCTTTAAACATAAAATTAGTCATATATATATATAGCAAAATGCTGGCAAATTATGGCAAGATAGGTTTTTGAAAGCAATAAAACTATTTTTCTTTTTAAAAGGTTTACATTTAGACATTTAGGCTTTTAATTTAAATCATAATCTTTCCACTCAAGAGTTTGAATTTAAGATACATAGAAACTGTAGTGTTTCATGTACTCCTGCTTTTGAATTGACATGGTAATCAGTTTTCATAAAGTTGTCAGTGTGAAATTAGTACTTATCAAAAGGTTGCAGTTGACTAAATTTTTGAGTTTGTGTTCTCAGGTTGTTGGGAAGCATGGCGCTGTCTAATCACTACCGTTCTGAGGATTTGTTAGATGTCGACACGGCTGCTGGAGGCTTCCAGCAGAGACAGGGACTGAAATCCTGTCTCCCTTTAACTTTCTGCATACACACTGGTCTGAGTCAGTACATAGCGGTGGAAGCTGCGGAGGGCCGAAACAAAAATGAAGTCTTCTACCAATGTCCAGTAAGTGGGAAGTGTGTTGAAAGGTGGCTTTCAGATGTGTCATGATAAAATGTGCATTAGGAATTTTCAAGACTGTGGAATGAGTATAGAGCATTATGCAATTTGGTTATAAATCTAACTAGAGGGCTAATATTCTGATTTAATGGCATAAAATACTAAAAGAAAATTTCACCAGTGGACAAACAGTGCAAACGATTGTACGTACAGAGGGGAAGCTGTGATTTGTGTTGAGGCATTTTAAGTTTGAGAAAAACTAATGAGCTGCTTGCTGAGGTGATTAATTGTAATATCAATTTCTAACTTTAAAAATCTAACATTTGCACATCATTTGATTCAAGTTCTGAGTGCAGTGGAAACTTTCTAAACTCTTTCTTCAGCATGTATTTGGGTTAGTGAAAAATATAGATCCTTTTCAGGAAGTTTTTGTTAAGATTTTTGTGTACGCACAGAATATCATGTTATTTGGTCGCATTCTTATTTCTTCAGTTCTCAGTCATTCCTCAGTTACAGACCTGCTGCTTTTGTTTTTGTCTGGATGTGAACTTTTAACTTAAAAGAGGAATTTAAAATAGAAAATATTTTTTTAGTTATCTGAGACATGTGACTCTATATAACATTTAAATTATTTAAAGAACTTTCATTGCTTTTAATTTTTTTCTAAGCATTTGCATATCTTTATGTCATTTTTGACTTGATAGTTCTATAAGGTTGTAGGATAATGACTTGGCCTCTTATTTCCTGAGAGAAGCGATTAATCTAGAATTGTTCAGGTCCATTGACTGAATCCAAAGCCCTGTCTTCTAGGTCCATAGGTCATAGTATCATCTCATAGTTTTAACATCCTAATTGTTCTCTTAAAGGATCATTTTTTTTTAGTTCATTTGAACACTGAGAGCAGTGTATAAGCATTTTAACTGTTTTTGAGAAGTGCTTGGCGTTCTTCTAAGGGCTTGATAGGAAGAGCCTAAATACAGAAACCATAAAACCAGAAACTGAAAAGTATGAGGACTGTCTAAGTATTGTTCAGAGCACTTAAGTTATTGTTGTCTGTTTTGCCTTGTCCCCAGGGAAGGATACAGTGAATAATAATAAATTAAGTAAAATGTACCGTATTCAATTATAATATTCTTTTTCTCACCTAGGACCAAATGGCTCGGAATCCAGCTGCTATTGACATGTTTATCATAGGTAAAACAAAAGTCTTCTTTTCTCCCTTTTTCCTTCTGGTCAGAAACATTAAGTTAGTAAAAACTTGTCTGCTACTTGATTAGCTAGCAATTTTATATTTGTATTTCTTAGAGCTTGTTGGTTCATAAAGTACTATAACTATGTTTCTTTAGAATAGCCCTTATACTTCATTTGACTTGGGTTTCTACTTGGAAAAAAGCCATGCCCTATACATCCTCGTTCTCTCAGGATTCTTCTGTAGAACAGTGAAATATATGGAATAGCTAGAAATGTGTATATAGTTCCCTTATACACACATGCATTTCCGGTCGATCATATTAATACATAATTAGAGAGATATGAAATAACTATACTTGTTCTCTTCTAGTGCCAGTGCTGTAGTAAAGTACTGATAAGTCACACCAGAGACCTCAAACCAGCAGTCTTCAGAGACCAGTATAAACTGGGCCTTACAAACTGCTTGGCACACCTGATTTTTCTTGGTCTTAAAAGGGTATTTCTCATAGGATTTTTTTTTAAACTTTTTATTAAAACCAATTAACAATGTTATGATAGTTACAGGTGAACAGTGAAGGGACTCAGCAATACATATACATCTCATAGGATTTTGAGAACAATTCAGTCTGTATACAAGAGCATCTCATCCCTTTGTTGTTCATTCATTCTTGTTTTGCTTAGATTTTGCTCAAGTAAGACAAGCGTCCCAACTATCTATCCTGCTTTTTAGAGGTATTTCTGGCACATATTAAACATCCTCATGTGTTAATAGTGAAGGGGCCTTCCAGACTAAATCATCTATAATTGTATCTCCTAATTGGAATCTTGAGCAGAGTATAAGTTTCTGTGAGGTCAGACTATGGCATATTCTAGGTTTGTATGTTCAAGTTATGGCATGTTCTAGATTTAATAAATAAACTGGTACAGCCACTATGGAGAACAGTGTGGAGATTCCTTAAAAAACTGGGAATAGAACTGCCATACGACCCTGTAATCCCAGTGCTGGGCATATACCCCAAGGAAACCAGAATTGAAAGAGACGTGTACTCCAGTGTTCATTGCAGGACTATTTACGATAGCTAGGACACGGAAGCAACCTAGATGCCCATCAGCAGATAAATGGATAAGGAAGTTGTGGTACATATACACAATGGAATATTGCTCAGCTATAAAAAGGAACGCATTTGAGTCAGTTCTAATGAGGTGAAATAACCTGGAGCCTATTATACAAAGTGAAGTAAGTCAGAAAGAGAAAGACAAGTACTGGATATTAATGCATATATATGGAGTTTAGAAAGTGAGTACCAACGATCCTACATGCAGGGCAGCAAAGGAAACATAGATGTAAAGAACAGACTTTTGGACTCAATGTGAGAGGGCAACGGTGGGGTGATTTAAGAGAATAGCATTGAAACATGTACATTACCATGTGTAAAATAGATGACCAGTGCAAGTTTGATGCATGAAGCAGGGCACCCAAAGCTGGTGCTCTGGGACAACCCAGAGGGATTAGGTGGGGAGGGAGGTGGGAGAGAGGTTCAGGATGGGGGGGACACACGTATGCCTGTGGCCGATTCATGTTGATGTATGGCAAAAGCTATCACAATATTGTAAAATAATTATTCTCCAATTAAAATAAATAAATTAATTTTTTTTAGCAAAAGAAAAACACAGGGCCAGAGTGAGCCATTAATAGACATTGGGAAAAGAGAAAACTGGGTTGGATGGCATCACTGAGTCAGTGGACATGAGTTTGAGCAAACTCTGGGAGATGGTGAAGGACAGGGAAGCTTGGTGTGCTGCGGTCCATGGGGTCACAGAGTTGGACACTGCTTAGTGACTGAACAACAACAATTGCAGTTTACCTGCTCTCAACTGATACCTTTAAATTTTTAAAGCTGTATACTATCAGACTCAAGCTTAAATTGTATCTTCGATCATTCCCTAAGTAGAATTGTAAGTAAATACAGACTGTAAATTCAGCATCAGACTTTCAATGTGGTAGGTTAATAGAAACCATATTATGAAGAAATTCACTGAACAACATTGAATCGGGGACTAATTAATATATTCTAGGCACTGAGATGTATTAACAGTAAATGGTAGGGGTCTGAGAAAGTTATTATGTTGTATTACCTAGATGAGGCAACATAATTCACGCGAATACTTGCTATTGCTCTAATCACTAGGTCACAGATATATGGTCTGGACTAGACTATTCCAGTCCTGCGTCTCTGCTTCAAGTTGGCCACTGAGAATATGGAGGACATTCGAATCTGTAGTAGCACAGCTGGGCTGTGTGTGTCAGTCGCTCAGTAGTGTCTGACTCCTTGTGACCCCATGGACTGTAGCCCGCCAGGCTCCTCTGTCCATGGAATTTTGCAGGCAAGAATACTGGAGTGGGTGGCCATTCCCTTCTCCAGCGGATCTTACCAACCCAGGGATCAAATCCGGGTCTCCTACATTGCAGGCGGATTCTTTACCGTCTGAGCCACCAGGGAAACTGCTTTGGGATTATCCTGATGCCCAGAACTCCACAGTGCTGTACCCCTATTAAATGTCCAGACTGAGACTGGCTTCTACCAGAATTTTGTGTGTGAATCAGAATTTGCCTAGTAGACCAGCGATATACCTTGTTCATCTGAGGATAGCTGCTGATATCTTTTTCTGTAGTTTCTTCCTAGACATGGCTATATCTCCTTTGTTCTGTATGTTCTAGGATTTATAGACAGAAGGCTTTTCATTCTTGTACCAGAACCAATTAAAATTTAAAAGTTAACTGTTTAGTTTTTAAGTGTTAAAAAGTAGTTTAAAGGAAGTTGGAGGATTCCCTAGCAAGGTAGTTAGGGAATATGATTGCTAGAATTGAGGATAGAAATTTACCTAGGATTTGTAGATGACATCTATAAATGTTTCCAGTTTTGATATCACTAGATAGCACTATGAAGCATAGAGAAATTACAGTTTTTTCCTAGTTTCCTGTGTAGGTTTTAAAACCTATTTGTCCTTTTCTCTTTTCTTGCCCCCTTCCTTGTTTATAGGTGCTACTTTTACTGACTGGTTTACTTCTTATGTCAACAGTGTTGTATCAGGTGGCTTCCCTATCATCAGAGACCAAATTTTCAGGTATTTCACTCAGATCTTTTTGGTTTGGAATGATTATAAATCAGAAAAAAACATTAGTTACACATCATGAGATGTTTCCCAGGAAGGTTAATAACAGAACCTCTCATCTTGAATCTTATTATCTTATTCTCATTTTAAAGCCAAAACATCCAAACAGTTCAACGACCAGTATTTTTTTCATCTTGAAGAATCAAGAGGAAAAACTGATTTTGCTTTAGGGGCTATGGCTTTATAGTAGTTATATGTTGGGGGGTGGGCAGGAGAGCTATTACCAATTAATAAATATATTGTGACTAGCAAGGCAGTAACAGTTGACTCCTGGAAAATGTTATTTATTTTCTCTGTAACATTTCACGTATTATAAATGGTATTAGAGGTAATCTTGGTTCACAGTGGCCTGGTTGGCAGAAATGATAGATTAATTATACATTAGAGGCCTCTAGAATAACATACTAACACACTTTTATTGTCAGAGACACCATTTAAAGGGCATAGCTGGGTTTTCAGATGTTCCAAGTTTCCTTAGCTCTAAAAACTGAAATAAACTGTTTTTAGTTTTCCAGGTTAGTTACTAATCCATTATTTGAACCACTGATCATTGAACATTGACTGCTATCATTACTGATGCAGAGTCTTCAAAATTTTCTAATTTGTTTGTTTTTTAAGTTTAATAAGGTCCCAAATATTTACATTTTTTATCCTAAGGTAAAATATAAACTATTATGCATTGTATCTTTAAAACTTATATCTTGCAGAATTGAGGTTTGTTGATTTTAAAATGTTTAATTTTTTAAAATTACCTAGATATGTTCATGATCCAGAGTGTGTAGCAACGACTGGGGATATTACAGTTTCAGTTTCCACATCATTTCTGCCAGAACTTAGCTCTGTACATCCACCCCATTATTTCTTCACATACCGAATCAGGTGAGAATTTTAAATGGGGATGCTTTTTAAAATTGTGGGATATAGCTCATGGATGTGTTATTATCGCCCTATTTGATATGATATAAAAAACACATTTTGAAAAGCAGCTTCTTGCTAAAGTGTGGGGGTAAGTGGATAGCAAAAAAATTTTCTACAATGTAGTGTTCATAAAGTACCTTGAGTTTATATTAACCTAACTTTAAGTTGTTTCTTCAATATAAGTATCGTGCCCAGTACTTTGAGAGGTGGACCGCTAAGTTGGAATCATCATGAAAGTTCAGTATTAGAGTTAGGATGCATTCTAAAAGCTATGAATAATTTCCCTGGTGGTCCAGTGATTAAGACTCTGTGCTCTCAATGCACTGGATACAGGTTTGATCCCTGGTCAGGGAACTAAGATCCCACATGCTGCACAGTGTGGCCAAAAAAAAAGCTATGAAATTGCTCAAGATAAAACTATGCATTTAAGTTTTAACTTGCTTGTCTATAGTTAGTTAAAAGTGTAATAAGTATTATTTGAATACAGCCTCTATAATTAGACATAGTGCTGAGCAAGCCCTGGATTTGGTTGAATAAAAAGCATATTAAATTCACTTTAATTAGTACTCTGTACTAATTAATGAGGTAAAGATAACTCATTACCTTAAGATATTAAGATATATTTTTTGTTTTTAGATGTATTTTTAAATACTTTATGATGTATATATTTTTACAATGCCTGTATATACATATGTATACATACTGGAAATAATGGTAACGTATACTTAACCAGGAAGCATTCTAGGATTTTGGTTTTGTATCCAGCTGTGATGTCTAGTTACATATATTCAGTTGAGTTTGTTTTAATTGTTTAATTTACATTTGCCTAGGATTGAGATATGCTTAAAATAATAACACCTATACATGCTTATAGGGTATTCTAAATGAAAATGAGTCAGCAGATTCTCAGAAAAAAGAGGGAAATAACAGTATTGGAAAACAGAGTCAAGGGACGATCCTCGTAACTGAACAGTAGATGCACGAAATAGTGATATTTTGCTCTGAGCTTTCTAGAAGCTAATGGAGAAAAGGGAAATGGGCTGCATAGCCTTGTAGTGAAAAAAAGACTCCATTTTTTTACAGCAGTTTTCCATGGCACTATATTCTAGAATGTGTTTCCCACATTGGTCATTTGAACATAAGATTGTTGGCACCACTGTGTGTGTAAACTCTTGTGTTGCCCTTTCTATTGTTATTCCTGACTGACAGCCAAGTGTGTGAACTGAAGGAAAGCGTTTCTGTGGGTGGGGTCCAGCCAGTGTCTCTGAGAGCTTACAGGAACAGATGATTTCCACAGACTTTGGGTTGGGTTTCTTAATTTACTTTAGAAATCTCTTTCACCGTCTTAGCTCAAATACTATAGCTCTTAAACAGAAGAAACCAATGTGTCTCACCCCTTTTTCTCCAGGATTGAAATGTCAAAAGACGCCCTTCCTGAAAAGGCTTGTCAGTTAGACAGTCGTTACTGGAGAATAACAAATGCTAAAGGTGATGTGGAAGAAGTTCAAGGACCTGGAGTAGTTGGTATGTAACCCAAGATTTGAGTTTAAACATCAGTTGCTTCCGAGACATTTTGGAGAATATATATGTGATACATATAATTGCTTGGTAAATACATGATGTAGTAGTGGATAAGACGGCATCTTTTTAATGGCTGTGTTTCAGTGTGAAAGATACCATAGATTCTGGATTCTTCTCCTAACTATAATACAATAAATATAATGTATAAAGGTCATTATTTCATCAGTTTAGTACCTTAAACACGAACTTTTCTAAAAGGATAGCGAACTCAACTATTCAGGGGTTGAATTTCCATTCTGTGCATCACATGGGTTTCTTGCTTTCACTTCTTATTTGTTTTAGCTGGAAAATTATTCATTATCATATTCTATAGGCTTACAAGGTACGGACAGAAAAAGAAAATAAATTTCATACTGCTCATCTTTGTGAATTTCAGGGGAAATGTTAAAATTCATAGCAGATTTTATTGTCAATCATCTCTAGCCTCTGATTACAGTTGACATTCGGCTTGTTTCTGAGCCCTCAGATTCTTCAGTCTTTTGTTGTACTTCAGGAAAATATTATTACTTAAGCAATGCAGTTCAGTTACTGGTCCTAAGCATACGTAGGATTCAGTTTAAATTTGTTTTACTTAATTGCCACAAGTAGAGTCAAAGTCTACCTCTCTTCTTAAGGAATGACTAAGGGTCTAGTGCCAAAGAACTTTATTAAAGTTGTAATTCTTTTTCAGTCATTTTTTCTGTTGGGTAAGACCTCTCTCCCTTGTGACTGCACTTTGGGCTAAATGCTGAAGACCCATCTTCAGGGTTTTATGTTTTAGTCTCTTGCTACTTTTGAACATTTAAATTATCGTTATCTTTGTTTGAATTAGAGTCTGTGACAGTTTTTATTACCCGTGTCTTAAAGAGTGTGTCTTCAATGCCTCTCCTTTTTTGGTTTTTATTCTGATACTAGATA
>NW_011495081.1:8048024-8058973 GCF_000754665.1 Bison bison bison | reverse complement strand
ACACTGTAAGGAATTCAGAGACTACAAAAAAATGTCAAAATACTCATAATTCCATCACTGTTACCATTTTGTTACATTTCCCTTAAAAATTGTTTCTAATTATGCATTTACTTTAATACAGTTTAAAGAGGACATGTTTTATTTGCTATAATGAAGAATTAAATTTTATACTTTGATTTATTGTTGCTGTTTTCTTTGCAGGTGAATTTCCAATCATCAGCCCAGGCCGGGTATATGAATATACAAGTTGTACCACATTCTCTACAACATCAGGCTATATGGAAGGATATTATACTTTCCATTTTCTTTACTTTAAAGACAAGATCTTTAATGTCGCCATTCCCCGATTCCATATGGCATGTCCGACATTCAGGGTGTCTATAGCTCGATTGGTAGGTTAAAATTTCCTCTGGTGCTGATTTACATGACTTTGTAGAATGAACTCCACAGGAGGTCTTACAAATAGTTTGTAAATGGTATTTCAGAGAACCCTAGCGATTTTGAGGGAGATATCTTTGGGGGGATTGGGGGATATGTGAATACATTGGGTGGGAGTAGACAGTAAGTAAACTAGGCTCCATATTCTTTAATCAGAGTAACTCTACTGTTATCTTTTTGTTGTTTTTGTTTGTTTTAGAGAAACTGTTTTTTAGAGCAGTTTCAGATTCATAGCAAAATTGAGGAGAAGGTACAGAGATTTCCCATGCTTCACATGCATAGACAAGCCCATTATCAGTATCTCCCACCAGAATAGTACCTTTGTTACAATTGACGAACCTACCTTGACACACCATTATCGCCCAAAGTCCATAGTTTACATTAGGGTTTACTCTTGGTATTGCATATTCTGTGAGTTTGAATGAATGTATAATGACCTGTATCCTCCAGATAAAGTAGTTATTGGTTGTAAAGGTTCAATGTCTTTTCCAGTTTCTAAAAACAGTTTTGTTGCCTAATGAGAATCACTACACTGGACCAGTTATAGTTGCCTTTATTTCGTGAAGACTGGGGAAACAATTTCTTACTGTGTTTTTGCTAAAATTCCCAATTTTAAAAAATAATACAAATATCCTATAAAATCATTACAAATAAGATTTAATGGGTAGACTTGTACATTTAGTAGTCTCTCTTTGGGATAATTTCCTAACTCAACTAGTCCTATTTTTAAAATCTGATTTCTAGGGTTATGACAGGTATAGCAGTAACCCCAGTCTTACTAGCTATAAAATGATTAAATTTATCATGCTCCAGTAATACAATAGGAATACCATATGAATTGCATATCCAGAATGTAATCAAATCATAGATGTCAGGTATTGAAAAAACAACTCTCTAGCTCCTCGGGTGACCCTGAAGGGTGGGTCCAAATAAGTCTGGGAAGATAGACATGATGTTAACATGACTTAGATACATTCCCAACTCCAGTTTGGAAAGAAAAGGATGTGATGAGACTCTGCCACTAATACTTGTGGTATTTCTGGTGAAAAGAATCTGCAGTCTTAGCTTTGGAAATGAAGTTTAGCTTCCCTCCCAATGTGTATTTCCAACACTGTGAATTTGCTACTTCCTATTAACAGTCTTCCATTTTTGAGTAGCACCATTTCTGTATGAGACTGTTATCATCCTTAAATGTTTGATACAATTTATCAGTGAAGTCATCTAGGGCTAGAGTTCTCTTTGTGGGGACATTTTGAAATATGAATTTTATTTCTTTAATATTCATATTTTCTGTTCCTTATTTCACTTTTGGTAATTTGTGTCTTTCAAGGAATTTGTGCATTTGGTCTAAATATTGGATTTATTTCTATAAAGTTATTTGCAGTATTCCCTTGATAGCCTATAAAACCTGTAGTTACACATAGTGTTTTGTTCTTGATATTGGTAGTTTGCATCTTCTCTTTTGTTCATCACCTTAGCTTAGGGGGTTATCACTTTTATTGATCATTTAAAGGAACAATTTTTGGTTTCACTGTTTTTCTCTATTTGCTCATTTTCTATTTCATTGATTTTTGGAGTTATCTTTATTTCTCTCCCACTTACTTTAGGTTTAATTTGCTATTCTTTTTTTTTTTTAACTTCTTAAAGTAGAAGTTTAGATGATTGATTTTAGACCTTCTAAGCACTGTTTTAGCTGCATTTCACAAATTTTGATTTGTTTTTTTTATTAACATTTAATTCAAAATAATTTCAGATTTCCCTTGTAATTTAATTTTGATCTGTGTATTTTTCTAGAAATGTATTGATTTCCAAATATTTGAAGCTTTTCTAGTTACCTTTTGGTTATTGATTTCTAGTTTTGTTATGGTTAGAAAACTTGCTGTGTATAATTTCAATTTTTTAAAATGTTATAGCCTAGCATTATGGTCTGTCTTGGTAAATGATCCTTGTATATTTGAAAAGAATATGTATTCTGATATTTGGGGAATATTATTCTATAAATGGCAAGACAAATTGATTGTTTTTCAAGTCTTCTTTATATTTACTGATCTTTTTTGTGTATGTGTTTGTTCTCTGAGAGATGATTGTTGTAATCTCCAACTGTAATGATAGTTTTGTCTATTTTTTTAATTCTGAATTTTTATTCTTTTAAATTTGTTTCATGTATTTTAATTATATGCAAATATGTTTAGGATTGTTATATGTTTTTAATGAAGTACTTTTTTTATTGTTCTAAAACCTCTATCTGTGACAATATTCCTTGCCCTGAAGTCGCTATAGATTCCTGACCTAAAGTGTAAAGTGTTGACGTTTGTTTGCGCAGGCAGTTACTATTGAGTCAGTTGATCCAGTTGAGGCTTGTTTTTTGTGTTTGTTAGGGTGGGGATAGAGTAGTCTTGACTTAAGTACAGTAGTTCTCAGACTTTCCAGTCTCATGATCCTCCTAAGCTCTTACAAGTTATTGAGGACTCCAAAGAACTCTTGCTTACATGGGTTATACAACAGTTATCATGTTAGAAATTAAAACTGAGAAATTTTATAATATTTACTTACTCCTTTTAAAGTTTAAAATTTTTAAATTTATAATTTCCAATTACGGTAATAAACTCATTACATGTTCAACCTACTCTTAACTATGTTCTTACTTATTTAGAGTTTTAGTTTTCTCCCGACCACAAAGAAGCATGTAAAATCTTGATCTCCCTTGTGGAAAATGTTTTCTCTTTCTCCAGGATGAGAACTCAATAAAATTAAATGAGAATTCTGCACTTATTTCTAATCAACATGAAAGAGGCAGTGGGGACTGTATTTCTATTGTGTTGTATTTGTATTGTACTTTTCCTGTTTAAAAATTAATTTTCTTGATATAGAAGTTGAGTTGTCCTTATTTGTCCCCTAACTGTGTATTATTCTTAATACTGTTTTTTGTTTTATACTTTGAATGCTGCTTTAAAGATTTTTTGGTTGGTCTTAAGTCTTTTCTTGGTCTAGGTAGTTTCTTTTTGGACACTTTAGAGGCTTCTGCTGCTTATTTATTTCCATTCTTGTCTGTGTGTTCCCTTTTCCATATACTGTTTTTGTATATACACTTTTGTCTGAGATTATCAGCAATCTTCTTCTTTAGCTGCAATTATTTTTTTAAAATAGTTTTTCTGTTCTTTTCTTAAGATAATTAATAATCATACTACCTGGATTTAATGTTTCAGAATTTCCTAAGTTTTAATCGTCTCCCCCTTTTGGAGCTTCTGCTGAATTTTAAAGTCTTTATTTCCCAGAATAAGAAAAATCGAAAGATAAAAGTAACGAAATATGTTATATTTATGTATATTTTCTCTGATTGTTGTTGTTAGTGTTATAATAAATCCTGAGTGACAATTACTTTGACAGATTCTAAAGGACATTTCCTTTCTCCCACATTCATTACTTTGCTTGCTCAACAGATATTTATTGAGTACCTACTAGGTGCTGGGGAAAATGCAGTGAACAATACAATGAGAATCTCTGCCTTCAGGGATGTAATGTACAGCATGGTGATTGTGGTTAATAATACTGTATTGCATATTTTGAAAGTTGCTAAGAGAGTAAATTTTAGAAGTTCTCATCACACGAAAAAAGCTCTGTAACTATGTATGGCGATGGATGTTAACTAGATTTATTGTGGTGATCTCTTTGTAATGTATACAGATACTGAATCATTATGTTGTACATCTGAAACTAATATAATGTTGTTTGTTAATTATGCTTCAATAAAAATAAAAAATAAAAGAGAAGAAAGTTGAGGGGATTAAAAAGAAATCTCTGGCTTGGAATTTACGTTGTAGTTGGAAGAGAGAAAGTGGAGATAATATACACTCCTCACTTATGTCAAGTAGTCATAAGTGCGCTGGAGAAAAATCAGAGTAAGGATGCTAAGAAGTGTACTGTTGGGTTGTTCTGATACAAAGATGTGTGCTGGAAGGCCTTGGTGACAAACTTTGAGTTCATGCTTGAAAGAAGAAGAGGGAAATAGGCAGATGTGTAGCCCAAGGGTGTTCCAAGCAGAACAGCGAGTACAGAGGTGCTGAAGCGCTCATGTGCTTGGTGTGTCTGAAGAAGTGCACGGAGGCCAGTGTGGCTGGAGGACAGTGGATAGGGGAGAGTGGTTGGAGGCGCCATCATGGGGCCGTGGGGTGCTGCATATTGCCATGCCATGAAGGCCATGGGGGAAGGATTTCTGCTGCTATCACAGCCCGTTTCCCAGTACTTCCCACAGTAACAGCTAGGTCCTCCTTGCTGTTCAGAATTCTGTCCAATTATAGTAGGTCCTCTTTTGAGTCTTCAGAAACATATGAGACAGAAAACCAACAGCAGAGTAAGTCAAGACTCAACTAGAGACATTGCTTAAAAGGAATGGAAGTGTCCAGGAGACGTTTAGATACTGGATGTTCAACATCACTGCTGCCTTATTCTGATCGTCTTCAACAAGTTAATCTAAAAGTAGAGGCTACTGAAGGCGGTTGTCTTACTAGAACTCTTGTTGACAGTACATAAAAGTTACCAGCAGAGGTCGTAACTTAGTTATATTTTTATATCCTTGTTTCTGTAAGCATGCAGGTTAATAAAGAATTGGTCCACAGTACGTTAATAAATTCAGTAAAATTTTATCTTGGTTGTTAGAAGTGGTTTGTTTGGTACCTTCTGTGAGTTACCAACCACCATGTAAAAAATAACTATTCTATTGACGAAGTACATTTACTGTGAAAATCACATTGAGCATTTTAAAACTCTAGAATCTTAATGTTAACATGTGTATCATGAACATGTATAAAAGTCTGTAAGATTCTATAAAAAAGTATAAAATTCCATGGGAAGTCTATAAAAATTCATACTTGGCATGCCCAGTTGTTTAGATTCTAGGTAAATGAGAATTTGTATTAAAAAAAAAAAAACACTGATGGAAGTTCTTATCAAAAGATTGTCTTCTCTTTCAAGGAAATGGGTCCTGATGAATATGAAGAGATGGAAGAGGAAGAAGAGGAGGAGGAGGAGGAAGATGATGACGATTCGGCAGACATGGATGAATCTGATGACGATGAGGAAGAGAGGCAGAGGAGAGTCTTTGATGTTCCCATTCGAAGACGCCGCTGCTCTCGCCTGTTTTAGCAAGCCTCTGCTGATGGAAGCCCTGGGATGAATCTAGGCTTTTAAATGGATGTCTCGATAATGTCAATAACTAAACTGTTCTCAGCTTATATTAATAGCAGGAAGACTAGCATGAAATACTGTGCCAGGCCCTGGGTTCTGTGCGATGCTCCTTTAGGAATTGGATTGTTTGGGTTTGTTTTGTGGTTTTGAGGTAGAGGAAGAAACGGGAATCTTTTTTTCTCTTCTAGGAGTTAATGGGAGAATAGTTATCTAGCTAAGGAACAGACATTACTTTATTTAAAAATATTTTATACTTATAAAAATATGGAAATGGAAGGGAATTGGTTTGAAAGAGGATTTAAAATGAATCAGAAATACCTACACAAGGATAGAGAGGAACTATGTGACTGAATGGTTCTGTGAAAAGACGTATAAGTTATTTAGAAATGAACAGAATTTGTAATTAGGCTAATCCATTTAGTGATTCCTATATATTTTGTACCTACAGGGAACTAACTGACTAAATAGCTTGACTGCCAGTTATTTGTCCTTTCTTAGACAATCTATCCTTCAATTTAGAGTTTTCATCACAACCTTGAATTTGAAGCTATCGGTATGGCCTTGACCATAAATCTAGTCTTCAACTCTACCAACTTTGAATTTAATTTAAGGTTTTCAACACTATGACCTTTACCACACTGTTCACAGATGCTTCATTTTTGAAATGTAGTGTGTAAAAGTATGTATTGTGTTTATTAACAAGGTTCTTCACAGTGTCTCATGTAGTCTAAATTTGTAAATACTGCTTCTGTTTTGTTACTTGACTGTCTTAACTTTGTGATAAGTAACATGAATTTTATCTTAAGATCAAGTATGTTTTCCTGAAACATAAAAGTTTTTTTTTTTGTGGTAATTATATATAATTGAGAGTTTGGAAATGAAATCCTCCAAATGTCAAAACCTCACATTTTGAAAACAAATTTTGGTTCCAATCCTGTATTTTGTGTAATTGACTATTTCCCATAAATATATATATTAATAAGCCTTTGCTCTTAAAATGAAGATAAAATCAGAACTCTTTGGCCTGTATTGCCAGAGGCCCATTCAAAGTCATTTTCTGGCTCTAACCAAACCCTGTAATGTATTCTACCTTGCTTTTCCTCCAGAAACAGTTCTTTTTTAGGGAAAACTGTAGAAAGAGGGAAGTATATATATAGGATTAAGAAATTGCCATCAGAAAACTTAAAGGCAAACTTAGCCTTTCATATTGGCTAACAGGAAACATGTCAGAATGTTCTGAAGTGGAGTAAATAGTTTTTCCTACCTTTTTTTTTTTTTTTAATAGAGTATTATCAGGGTGCCAAATCCTTCTGTTATGCTTATCCTTAAAAAAAAAAAAAAAACCATTGGTTTTTTGAAAAATAAACTTTCCCAATAGAGTACTAACTAAAAGTAGTTAATGTTGGAAGTTAAAGCTGGTTCCAGGATCCCTCACCATTCTTTGCATCTTTCACTTTTCAGAATGGCCTCTTCTTTCTCTCAGTTCCCAGAGAACTCATGATGCCCCACATCTCCCTGTCACCCCATCCAATCCTTGTTCCTCGGAATGCTTCAGGCTCACTTATCCTTGGTTAGAATTCATGTTCTTTTAGTATGTTGACTGAGTTCTTCCTAAGGTGTGATTGATTAGTTGATAACCTCAACTTTTATTTCATTGGCAGAATGTGTATTCACACAGAGAAGGGATCTAACAGTTGGTCTGACTACTTTTGGTGTAGTGAACCCCATTTCTGGCTCTGAGGTCCCTTCAGAACATCACTTATTTATCTGAAGCTTGATGTATCAGAATGAGGCAGATAGGTAAACAGTAACCAAATAGCTCAGAGTTTTTTCCTCTTGTGAAAAGTCAGAGGTAACTAGCTCATGGCTGATAAGGTGGCCCAGTCTTTTCAACATTCTGGATTGCTTCCATCTTCCTGTTCTGCCATTTGTAGCAGACTTTAAGATCACTCACGGCTTCAGTGTAGCAAGTGCAGTCATACTGTATTCCGGGAAGGATGATGAGAAAAAGGGGAAATTAAATGGAAAGTAAAAAGTCAAGCCTGGAGAGGTAAACCAGCCAGGTCTCTTAACAGGAGATGGGGCAAGAGATGCAGGTATTAACATGGGCAGCATGGAACCCTAGTATGAAGAAATTGTAATGGCCCAAGTAAGACATTCTAAATATAGATGTACAAGCTGGATTTAGAAAAGGCAGAGGAACCAGAGATCAAGTTGCCAGCATCCTTTGGATCATAGAAAAAGCAAGAGAATTCCAGAAAAACCTCTGCTTCATTGACTACGCTAAAGCCTTTGACTGTGTGGATCACAACAAACTGGAAAATTCTTCAAGTGTTGGGAATACCAGACCACCTGACCTGCCTCTTAAGAAACCTGTATGCAGGTCAGGAAGCAACAGTTAGAACTGGACATGGAACAACAGACTGGTTCCAAATAGGAAAAGGAATACATCAAAGATGTATATTGTCACCCTGCTTATTTAACTTATATGCATAGTACATCATGAGAAACGCTGGGCTGGAAGAAGCCCAAGCTGGAATCAAGATTGCCGGGAGAAATATCAATAACCTCAGATATGCGGATGACACCACCCTTATGGCAGAAAGTGAAGACGAACTAAAGAGCCTTTTGATGAAGGTCAAAGAAGAGAGTGAAAAAGCTGGCTTACAACTCAACATTCAAAAAACTAATCATGGCATCCGGTCCTGTCACTTCATGTCAAATAGAAGGGGAAACAATGGAAACAGTGACAGACTTTTCTTGGGCTCCAAAATCACTGTGGACAGTGACTGCAGCTATGAAATTAACAGCTGCTTGCTCCTTGGAAGAAAAGCTATGACCAACCTAGAGAGCATATTAAAAAGCAGAGAAATTACTTTGTTGACAAAGGTCCATCTAGTCAAAGCTATGGTTTTTCCAGTGTATGGATGTGAGAACTGGACAATAAAAAAGGCTGAATGCCAAAGAACTGATGCTTTTGAACTGTAGTGCTGGAGAAGACTCTTGAGTGTCCCTTGGACAGCAAGGAGATCAAATTAATCAATCTTGAAATCAACCCTGAATATTCACTGGAAGGACTGATACTACTTTGACCACCTGATGAAAAGAGCAGACTCATTGGAAAAGACTGATGCTGGGAAAGATTGAAGGCAGGAGGAGAAGGGGATGACAGAGGATGAGATGGTTGGATGTCATCACCGACTCAATGGACATGAGTTTGAGCAAACTCTGGGAGATGGTTAAGGACAGGGAAGCCTGATATGCTGTAGTCCATAGGGTCGCAAAGAATCAGACACGACGACTGAACAAAATAAGATAATCTACAGGCTTGAATTAGGGCAGTAGCAGTGGGAGTGGAGTGGAGAGAGGATGAAATCGAAGTATCTAAATGATAAAATAGGCAGGAGTTGGTGACTGCATGTGTGGGAGTAGAAGAAACTGAACTTGTTTCCAGGTATAGGACTTCATGAAAAAAAAATTGCAGGAAAAGCAGTGGAACATTGGAGAAGAGTTAAGATTTGAACACATTTTGAGTTCAGATGTCTGTGGGACATACAGATGAAGATGTCCAGTAATTAGATATGAATATGAAGATCCAAGGAGTGATGGAGAAAAAAGATTTGCAAGTTGACTTGTAAACATATATACAATCAACCCTCAGTATCTGCAAGAGATTGGTTCCAGAACCTCCACAGATACCAAAATCAGTGGATGCTCAAGTCCCTTATAAAAAGTGAAAGTGAAGTCGCTCAGTTTTATCCAACTCTTTTCGACCCCATCCTTAGCCTACCAGGGTCCCCTGTCCATGGGATTTTCTAGGCAAGAGTACTGGAGTGGGTTGCCATTTCCTTCTCTCCCTTACAAAAAATGATGTATTTATAATACAGTCATCCCTTGACAACTGCAGTTTCAGTAGCTGAACCCACTGATGCCAAACCTGTGGATATGGAGGGCCAACTGTACAAAGAGGGTGCACTGTAGTCTCCCAGGGAAAACATACAGCCATGGTTCTTAGGCCAACACTGGCAACACCACATTAGAGCAGGTAATGGAAGAAAGCTTATAGGATGCACAGAAAATGAATGTGAAAGAGCTCTGTAAACCAACTATCATAGGAAATACACATACTAGCTGATTTAAGCACACTGTAATATCAGGGCTTCCCTGGTAGCTAAGTCGGTGAAGAATCTGCCTGCAGTGCAGAAAACCCAGGTTTGATCCCTGGGTCAGGAAGATCCCCTGGAGAAGGAAATGGCAACCCACTCTAGTGTTCGTACCTGGAAAATCCCATGGACAGAGGAACCAGTGGGGTCGCAGTCCATGGGGTCGCGAGAGTCAGACACGACTTAGCGACTACACCAAAACCACCACTGTAATATCAAAGTAAATCCTGATTTGAGACTCCAGTTTGTATAGAGAAAAAGGCACCACCACAAGATTAAGGCACCACCACATGAAATTCATTCCATGACACCCCAAAGCCATCAGAGGATCATGGTAGAAGGTACATGTCATGATGAGTTATCATACAATTTCCCCTCCTTGAACTTCATCTCAGCAGAGGTCAATCTCTTGGAAAAAGAATGTACTTCTGGCCTGCTTTCCCAGCTCTCCTTTGCAGGGCTCTCATTAAGCCGGTTCTGGAGCGGATGCTGACAAAGTGATAAATGGAAACTTCATATTATTATCTTCACATAAAAATAACATTCTAAATGGTGATACTGGTCCCAGACTGGCTAATACATGCTCTTAAGATCACAAAAGGGAATCCCCCTGGGAGCCAGTGGTTAGGACTCTATGCTTTCACTGCCAGGAGTCCAGTTCCATCTCTTGTTCCGTAACTAAGATTCCACAAGCTGTGTGGTGGACCAAGCCCTGCGCAGCTCTCCGTCCCCCGCCCCTCCGTCCCCGCAAAAAAAATCCACAAAAATTTCATCTCACTTCCAAACAAGACACAAGGCACCAGATGTGGCTATGGCTGAAGGGTCTTTGTGGGCTACCAGAGCCCGAGAGCCGAGAGCAGCCTGGCCAATGGGAGTTTGGCATGGGCACGCAAACATTTTGAAAAACATTTTTATATTTTTTTGTAAACAAAAGAAAATTCCTAAGTCCTGGAGTTTTTTTTTTTTTAATAACAAATCGAAAGGAGGAAGGGCATCATAAACTTTACGTTTTCAGCTTTTTAACATAAAGAACTTCACCTAATCCTGGTCATGAGTCTTTCTGCACCGTGGCCTGGACCTCGCGCTTGCGCTCAGCGGTGTGACCTTGGCCTGGCCACTGCGGCGCGCAGAGCTCGGCGGCGGGCGGGGCTCGGCGGGGAGGGG
>NW_011495081.1:8012605-8047717 GCF_000754665.1 Bison bison bison | reverse complement strand
CGCTGGGGGACGGCGAGCTGCGGCGCCTTTATCTCTGCCCGCGTCCTTCCCTCCGCCCGCGTCCCGCAGCATCCCGGCGCCGGGGGTTCCCGGCGCGCCTTTAAGCTTCCCAGCTTCTTTTGTTTGCAACGAGAAGGGAGCTGACGCATTCCCTGTTCCGCGCGCCCTCGCCACCCACCCACCCTGTATTCCGCCGCCACCCGCCCCGGGAATACCTTCCGAACCTCGATTCTGAAAAGAAGCTCTTGCAATTTAGGCAAATCAGATCGCACCTTGAAAGGAGGTTATAACCACATCCCTGAGTGTCTGGAAATTCTTCTCTTACCCTGGAGGTCTGAATTTTGAATTTTAAAAAGTAAGGTGGGGTCGTAACTTAGACATTTCAAGTACGATGTTGGTTTTCTTGGGCCGGCCTGGGCCGCACCCTTCTTGGAGTCTGACGGCTGACTTTTAAGGAGACGTTAAGTAGTGATTTTCTCCATGGATCCTGGAAATGTACCAAGTAACGTTGTATTTCTCCTCTGACGCATGTGAGTTCTCCCCTTTAGCCCGCTACCCACACGAAGAAGAGATGGGATTGGTGACTCACCCTGGCAGTAGTTGGGTGACTTCTTTGAAATTGCAGAGTGGCCTGTTGGCACCTTGTGAAGACTGTGGGGCAGGAGGCTTCCTCCGGTTTTGCTTTTGACCAGTGCTTTCCTTTTTTTCCTTCTTGTAATGCCTTATGTCCACTTTGAAAGTGCCTCTTGCTGTGGCCAGCTGATTCTTTTAAAAATCCTCTTCTTGGCCAACTTTTAAAAGATACCAGGGGGCCCCAGCGGAGACCTGCCTACCACTCTCAACTGCAGTAACTCTGTGTTGTGTTTAGTTGCTCAGTCGTGTCCGACTCTGCGACCCCATGGACTGCAGCCCTCCAGGCTCCTCTGTCCATGGAATTCTCCGTGCAAGAATACAGGAGTGGGTTGCCATTTCCTACTCCAGGGGATCTTCTGACCCAAGGATCGAGCCCGAGTCTCTTAGGTCTCCTGCATTGGCAGGTGGGTTCTTTACCAGTAGCGCCACCAGGGTGTAGTAAGAACTAAATGAGATAATTTGTAGCACCTGATAAGTGGAGAACAAATGTGGCTGTTAATAGTTCATATCCCCATGTTCCTCGCTGAGGGTAGCTTATTCCCAGTTCTCCAGGGAAGGCACACACAGTTCAGAATGTTGATCAAAGGAATTGCCTGACTGTGGACCAAATGTATGAAACTATGGCTTCTGTGTTTTCAAACAGGGAACTGTAAGGAAAACACCCCACTATGCTGAGTAGCTTGTAAAATAAAATCCAAATAAAAATGGATATTAGAGTGAGGCAAGCAGGTGTCTAGTGGAATTCAGCTTTGAGAGCTGCAGGTACAAGTTCTTGAAAAGAAATGCCTTAAAAATTCTGGGCCAACCAGACTGCCGTAAACAAAACCTAGCCCAGAGGTGCTTGAGGCTTTCCAAAACAGGATGTGTTATTACTTATGCCCCATATTTTTTGTGAAATACCTTCATAGCTGGCTCTTACATGTACTACCTTAAAGGGCAGGGCTGTGAGGCGGCCCTCTAATGAGGGCCCTCTTTAAAGAACTAGAGATTTGTTCCTGGAACAAATCACAGGACTGGCCCTTCCTTTTGAGGAAGCAGCAAATTTGTGGGTTTAGAGAGTTCTGAGATGATTGTCTCTGGCAGTGGGAGCTCAAGAGTAGCTGGGAGGGGCTGTTCATTATGATGGTGGCTTTCTGTCTGTCTCTACTTGCTGATGTAATTACTTCTCTGAGCTGAGTGATCTCTGTGTAGGTGACTCAGCTTGCCTGGCTGTATGTGTCCGAGGTGATAAAGAGGCAAAGCCCCAAGCCCCCAACACTACTAGCCTCCAGGTAGTGTTACTTTGAGCTACTTGTGAGCTACTGTGCTGTGTTCAGATGTGTCTGACTCTTGACTTCCTCACAGAGTTCAAACCACCAGGCTCCTCTGTCCATGGATTTTTCCAGCCCAGAACCCTGGAGCGGGTTGCCATTTTCTGCCTCAGGGGATCTTCCCACCCCAGGGATTGAACCCACATCTCTTGCGTCGCCCACATTGGCCAAGTGGATTCTTTACCACTACGTCACCACCGGCCCTTGATAAATAGAAGCAAGATCCACGCAGTGTGGCTTTGCAACTAACCTGTTGCCTTGGGACAGGTACTTTCATCTCCCAGGGCCTCCATTAATTTCCATAAAATAGGAACATTGGGTTTGATTTTTGAAAGTACCTTTAGCCTTAAAGATCATCAGCCTCCAAGGCTCCAGGCTCCTAGGAACACTAAGTGTGCCCCTGGGAGTCTGTGAATCTTGTGGCAGTATTGCCCTCATATAGTCTCTTCTCTGGTGGCCTCTGTTCAACCAATTTATTTCAGAAGCTGAATTCACAAGACGTTTCCCCGCCAGAGAGTTTAACTGTGGTTAAGAAGTCAGGCCTGGGTTTAAACGCGGTTATGCCACGTACCAGTTCTGAGGTTGGTGTATTCATTTTCTATTACTGTGGAAACAAACTGCCACAAAGCTGGTGGCTTAACACAACACAAATGTATTAGTCTTACAATTCCATCTGTCAGAAGTCTGACCTGGGCCTCCCTGGGTTCAAGTCAAGGTGTCAGCAGGGCTGGGTTCCTTTCTGAGGGCACTGTGTGAGAGAAGCTGTCCCCTTGATCATTCAGGCTGTTGGCGTGGCACAGTCCTTGTGATTGGAGGACTGAGGTGCCACTTCCTGGCTGAGAGTCGGCTGAGGACCATTCTTCACTTCTGGAGGTCACATGTATGCCTCAGCTGTGACCCCTGTGCTCTGTCCTCAAAATCCCCATGGGTAGGCAAAGTCCTTCTCACTCTTTCTTCAGTTGTCTGTGTAGTCTCTGATTAGAAATACTAATTCCTGGGCACCCCCCAAGACCTCCAGAATCAGAACTTCTAGGGGCAAGGCCCAGCAATCTGTTTTAACAGCCCTCCAGATGAGTCTGATGCCCACTGAAGCTAGAGAACCAGGACTGGTACCCTATTTTATTTTCTACCTAGTCTCTGGTGTTAGTTGGTATCCACCCCCACTAGACTGTAAGGTTCTTGAGATGGGGCTTGACCTGGTTTAGCAATCACTGCGCCCCAGTGTCTAGCTGCTCAGCTTACATGGGCTCATAAATGGTCACTGTGGAGATGACTGGGGGGTAAGTGTCAGGACCGAACTTACTTTGTAGAGTAAATATACCCACAATGAATTCCTTAAGTTTGTTGGGTCATTGGCGGGTTAAATGTTTTATGTTCAAATTTATTTGGATTGTTTAAATAGGTAGATAAATATTTGAGGGTGCTGGCTGGGGTTTTTGGATGGACAGCTGCGTGTCTTTGTTTTCCTCTGTAAAATAATGGAATATAGGCTTGCACTGTCCATAAACTGGCTACCCAAAACATCTTTAGGAACTCGGTTAGGGATGCCTGTATTTGTAAATCGCCTTGCTACTGTTAGCTTCCCTTGACATCTCAGGTGGATGGAAATGAATAAATCATGATTGGGTTGGTTTTTATTGTAGAATGAGAAGCTCTAGTTTTAACCCTTTGCTGCTTTCTGCTGGCATCTTTTCTGCAACATCTCTGATCAGTGTTCTTTTCATGTGAACATTTCTAAGTGATGGGGAGTTTTTCATATTTCACCAAGGAAATTGATTTCCATCTGTGCTGACACTTTGTTGAGTGCCTGGCACATGGCAGGGAGGGAGGAGGAAGTGGGGTGATAGCGAGCAGTTTCTCTTAGGAAGCCCAGAATGCCTCCCAATTGATCCTAATGCTGTCTTTGGAAATTACATGGAATAACCTGTCCCTCTCTTCCTTGGTGGCCCTTACCGTGTTTGAAGATGCTTACTGTCTCTGACCATACTTTTCCAAACAGAACAGCCCTGATTTCTCCCACCCATTTCTCCTGGCTTTTACAGCTGTTTATTTTGATGTCCTGATAAACTGGAAGAAATTAAGAAATCTGGCACCTAATTGTAAAAATATTATTTCCAGGCGAGGTCTGAGGCCAGCACGGAGTAACCCCAGGATTGTGTGTGCATTTATCTGCTTGTTCCTTTAAGTGCCATTAACATTTTAGCCCATATTGAGCTTTAAAACCCTCAAGTCTTAGATTTCATTATTCTATAAAAGCAATATCACGTCACGAATTAGAAACTGAAGTAAAGGAGTTGACTGCTTTAAGGTTATATAAATTGACAGCAAAGTGGGATTAGAATATGGGTCTCTCTTTCAGAACTACTAGAAAATCCTGAAAGCCTCATTTTTCACCCCCCCAAATATAGGGTGTGACTAAAATAACTTTTTATTCCTAGGAGACCATATATATAGGAAATACTTTTTACTTCAATGTAGCAAATTTTGAAAGCTGTTATGTATTTTTAATAATCAGGTAGAATGTTAGAAAAATAAAAATTTAAGCTGCAAGTTAAATGACACAGAAGTACATTAAAATATTTTCTTTGTTGAGAGCTCTTTCTGAAAAATATTCATTGTTAAGAAAACATATTTAAGTATAAATAAGCTGCTCATAATTCTGCCGTGCTGTTCATCACATGTCCCAAAATGTTTGGAAAAGTTGATGTCCCAAGCTTTTTTTTAAAGGTGTGTGTATGTATGTGTGTATTTTAAAGAAAAAGTAATAAAATTATAGCTAAACTGGCTTTTTTTTTCTTAATACCTTGTGAATAGCCTTTCATGTCTATTACTTTTCATGGCTGTATAGTTCCCCACCATGGAATTGGACCATAATTTACTCATCATCTTGTTGGACATGTGTGTTACCAAATTCTTACTGTTTGAAACAATGCTTATATATCCTTGACTGTTACTTATTCTTCTAGTGAAAAGCCTATTTGACTTGTCCCTGAAGCAATTCCCTTTTAGAGTCAACTTCAGAGCCACCCAGAAAAATCTCCACATTTCCTAAGATCGGCACCAAATGTGTTCTACCACTGCAAAATGGTGTCTTCCAGTAAGCTCACCCATCCTATCCTGTGGACCCTTTTCAGAATGACTTTAGGTTCTTTCTAATAATTAAATCCATTGCTTAAATGAGTCTTAAAATGTTGAGAAAGGCATGATGAGGTCTTCTGCATGCTTCTTGCATCTAAGTGTTTGGTTGGGTGTGTTGGAAAAGTCACGGTAGCTCTGTTGGTTCACCTACCATATGATCTACACTTACTAGGGGGAAGATTTTTAAGCCTTGAGGTTCAGTTCTCTTTCTTAATGCTGAAACAGATTTGCCAGAAGATAGGTGACTGCTGCTGCTGCTGCTAAGTCGCTTCAGTCGTGTCCGACTCTGTGCGACCCCATAGACAGCAGCCCACCAGGCTCCCCATCTCTGGGATTCTCCAGGCAAGAACACTGGAGTGGGTTGCCATTTCCTTCTCCAATGCATGAAAGTGAAAAGTGAAACTGAAGTCGCTCAGTCGTGTCCGACTCTTAGCGACCCCACGGACTGCAGCCCACCAGGCTCCTCCGTCCATGGGATTTTCCAGGCAAGAGTACTGGAGTGGGGTGCCATAGCCTTCTCCGAGATAAGTGATTGATGACTACTAAAAAGGAAATTTTTTTAATGTGTGGATTTTCCTATTTCTGATTATAAAACCAATGCTTGTCTCTTTATAGAATATTTGGGGAAGTATGGCAAAGAGTAGAGGGTCAGGAAAAGAAATAAGAAATCATAAATAATCCTGCTTAGTGTTAACTATTGTCAGCATTTTAGGGGCATTTATAAAATAGCTTTAAGACAATCAGCTATTTTGTCTTTTCTGGTGGCTCAGTGGTAAAGAATCTACCTGCAGTACAGGAGATGCAGGTTCAATTCCCAGAAGGAAATGGCAACCCACTCCAGTATTCTTGCCTGCGAAATCCCATGGACAGAGATGCCTGGCAGGCTAGAGTCCATAGGGTCGCAAAAAAGACAGACAGGACTTAGCTACTAAACAACAACAATGAAGACCTGGACTTCTGATTCAAATACTGTTGCAGGAAGGCGGACCCCTTCCAGGGCCCAAAACTGGGCTCTTGTCTAACACTCGGAAATGAATTGTCCTAGGAGACACATGTGCTGACAAAGCAAGAGATTTTATTGGGAAAGGGCACCCGGGTGGAGAGCATTAGGGTAAGGGAACCCAGGAGAACAGCTCTGCCGTGTGGCTCGCAATGTCGGGTGATGGGATTAGTTTCCGGGTAGTCTTTGGCCAGTCACTCTAATTCAGAGTCTTTCCTGGTGGTGCATGCTCAGCCAAGATGGATGCTAGCGAGAGGGATTCCCGGAAGTGGATGGACACGCGGTGTCTCCTTTCGACCTTTCCGGAACTCTTCGGGTTGGTGGTGGCTTATTAGTTCCGTATTCCTTATCAGAATCTCCTGCCGTAAAACAACTCATGCAAGTGGTTACTATGGTGCCTGGCTAGGGTGGGCGATTTCAATCAGTGTGCTTCCCCTAACAATACTACAATGTTAGCATCTGCACACTGACCACTTCCTCTCTCTGCCGTCTTTGCCCTCTTGCATCCAAGTCATGGAAACATCCACTGTGACTCCCAGCCAGTCCTGTGGACTTAAAGCTCAATCTTGTTGACAGTCCCCATCCAACCCATATGGTTGCGGGCTGCCTTGGGCTTGGGGCCTGCGATCTCCTCTGCTCATCCAAGCCCAGAGTGTTTGTCCAGCTTTCTGACCTGATGCTACCTTCTGTCTACCCTCTCCACTCTTCTCAGCCCAGTGCCCCTTCCCTGCCCAGCTTCTTCTTCTGGGAACCTCATGACTTCCCATGACTCTGTGCCCTCTGTGACGGCCCACACTCTGTCTGTGTCTGCAGAGTGTGCTTCTCTCAGAATCTGAATAAATCTACTTCTTACCTATCACTTTGTCTCTCACTGAATTCTTTCTGCAATGAGACATCAAGAACTTGAGCTTTGTTAGGTCCTGAAACCACATACCATGGGTTTTGGCTGGGTTTGAGTCCCAGCACATGAGTTCAAGTCCCAATCTGTGGTAAATGGATTCACAACCACACCCAGACTTCCTGCCCTAAGTCAAACAGGCATGTCCACACCTCTTGGCCTCTCCTTCAGCCAGGCACCGTGCCGTGCAGTGTGTGTGCTTATCCCCGTGTGTCCTGGATGCAGAGGGGAGGCCTAGAGGTTGAGTAACACACAGCAAGAAGTGGCAGAGCCAGAAATATCCAAGGCTTTGTTCACCGGTCAATGAGAAAGCCTGACCCTGAACCAGTTCACTGTGCAGTTTCTGCTGCTTTTCTTAAGAGATAAGCCTTTCTTCAGTTCAGTTCAGTTCAGTTCATGTCTGACTCTTTTCCAGCCCTTTCATCAAGGGTGGGTTCTCTGCACCACACCCTGTTTATTTGTTTTGATGGTGCTATTCATGCCAAGGACCATTTGGAAGGAAGTCTCCTAGAGGTTGTGACCTCCTCCCTCCTCCTCTGGTGGGACTGCCTGAGGAAGCAGCTATTGCAGAACTTTTAGGAAGAGTCTGACACTCCCTGCCTCCCTCTTTGGGAACCTCTGATGGATGCCTTTCTCTCCTGTTCTCTTGTAGCACTTGTTCCCAGCCCCAGGCTTGTGTGAGTGTGTTAAGTTATCCTTTCTACCCAAACGCCCTTGCGTGTAAGGAACCAGGCTGGGAGCTGGGGTGTGCTGGGCCTGGGTCACTGACTGAGGCCCAGGGATAGGGGAACACTTGTCATTTGTTCACTTGACTCATCTGGCTCCAGGCAGAAAGCACTGCAGGGGCGTTGGGTGCCAGCCAGAGGGGCTGGGACCTCTTCCTGATTTGTTAAGGAGAAGGCAGTGGCACCCCACTCCAGTACTCTTGCTTGGAAAATCCCATGGACGGAGGAGCCTGTTAGGCTGCAATCCATGGGGTCGCTAAGAGTCGGACACGACTGAGCTACTTCACTTTCACTTTTCACTTTCATGCATTGGAGAAGTAAATGGCAACCCACTCCAGTGTTCTTGCCTGGAGAATCCCAAGGACGGGGGAGCCTGGTAGGCTGCTGTCTATGGGGTCGCAGAGAGTCGGACACGACTGAAGTGACTTAGCATAGCATAGCATAGCACATAGAGACCCTGATCTGTTAGGGTGCCTCCCATCTCTCAGGTTCAGGGAACAAGAGGGGAACTCCCCGGAGAGGCCAGGAGGTATGGACATGCCTGTATGACTTAGGGCAGAAAGTCTGGGTGTGGTTGTGAATCCGTTTACCACAGATTGGGACTTGAACTCATGTGCTGGAACTCAAACCCAGCCAAAACCCATGGTACATGGTTTCAGGACCTAACGAAGCTCAGGTTCTTGATGTCTTATTGCAGAAAGAATTCAGTGAGACAAAATGATAGGTAAGAAGTAGATTTATTCAGATTCTGAGAGAAACACACTCTGCAGACACAATGTGGGCCATCGTGGAGGGTGAGTGTTCCCCAAAATTTGGGGTGGTTAGTTTTTATAGGCTGAGTAATTTCATATGCTAATGAGTGGGAGGATTATTCCAACCATTTTGGGGACGGGGTGGAGATTTCCAGGATTTGGGCCACTGCCCACTCCCTGATCTTTGAACAGTGCCTTGGAAATGTTATGAACCTCCTTCCATAGTTCTTCAGGCACTCTATCAGATCTAATCCCTTGAATCTATTTCTCACTTCCACTGTATAAACGTAAGGGATTTGATTTAGGTCATACCAGAGTGCTCTGGTGTTTTTCCCTACTTTCTTCAATTTAAGTCTGAATTTGGCAATAAGGAGTTCATGATCTGAGCCACAGTCGGCTCCTGGTCTTGTTTATGCTGACTGTATAGAGCTTCTCCATCATTGGCTGCAAAGAATATAATCAATCTGATTTTGGTATTGACCATCTGGTGATGTGCATGTGTAGAGCTTCTCTTGTGTTGTTGGAAGAGGGTGTTTGCTATGACCAATGCATTCTCTTGGCAAAACTCTATTAGCCTTTGACCTGCTTCCTTTTGTACTCCAAGGCCAAATTTGTCTGTTAGTCCAGGTATCTCTTGACTTTGTTCGTTTGCATTCCAGTCCTCTATAATGAAAAGGATATCTTTTTAGGGTGTTAATTTTAGAAGGTCTTGTAGGTCTTCGTAGAACCATTCTACTTTAGCTTCTTCAGCATTACTGGTCAGGGCATAGAGTCGGATTACTGTGATCTTGAATGGTTTGCCTTGAAAACAAACAGAGATCATTCTGTCATTTTTGAGACTGCATCCAAGTACTACATTTTGAACTCTTTTGTTGACTATGATGGCTACTCCATTTCTTCTAAGGGATTCTTGCCCATAGTAGTAGATAATGGTCATCTGAGTTAAATTCACCCATTCCAGTCCATTTTAGTTCCTTGATTCCTAAAATGTCAATGTTCACTCTTGCCATCTCCTGTTTGACCACTTCAAAATTGCCAATATACCCTGGATCATTGAAAAGGCAAGAGAGTTCCAGAAAAACATTTATTTCTGCTTCACTGACTATGCCAAAGCCTTTGTGTGGATCACAATAAACTTTGAAAAATTCTGAAAGAGATGGGAATACCAGACCACCTGACCTGCCTCTTGAGAAACCTATATGCAGGTCAGGAAGCAACAGTTAGAACTGGACATGGAACAACAGACTGGTTCCAAATAGGAAAAGGAGTACGTCAAGGCTGTATATTATCACCCTGCTTATTTAACTTATATGCAGAGCACATCATGAGAAACGCTGGGCTGGTTGAAGCACAAGCTGGAATCAAGATTGCCGGGAGAAATATCAATAACTTCAGATATGCAGATGACACCACTCTTATGGCAGAAGGTGAAGAAGAACCAAAGAGCCTGTTGATGAAAGTGAAAGAGGAGAGTGAAGAAGTTGGCTTAAAGCTCAACATTCAGAAAACAAAGATCATGGCATCCAGTCCCATTACTCCGTGACAAATAGATGGGGAAACAGTGTCAGACTTTATTTTGGGGGGCTCCAAAATCACTGCAGGTGGTGACTGCAGCCATGAAATTAAAAGACGCTTACTCCTTGGAAGGAAAGTTATGACCAACCTAGATAGCATATTCAAAAGTAGAGATATTACTTTGCCAACAAAGGTCCGTCTAGTCAAGGCTATGGTTTTTCCAGTGGTCATGTATGGATGTGAGAGTTGGACTGTGAAGAAAGATGAGTGCCGAAGAATTGATGCTTTTGAACTGTGGTGTTGGAGAAGACTCTTGAGAGTCCCTTGTGTTAGGAGAAGCACACTGATTGAAACCACCCACCCTGGCCAGGCACCACAGTAACCATTTGCATGAGTTGTTTTACGACAGGAGGTCCTGGTAAGGAACAGGGAACTAGTAAGCCTCCACCAACCAGAAGAGTTCGGGAAAGGTCAAAAGGAGAGACCACCTGTCCAACCACCTCCCAGAATCCTCTCTGGCATCCATCTTGGCTGAACAAGGCATGCACCACCAGGAAGGACTCTGAGTCAGAATGATTGGCTAAGGACAACCCGGGAACTGATTCCATCACCATAAAACCCGAGACTGCAAGCCATGTGACAGAGCAGTTCTCCTCGGCGCCCTTTCCCAATAAAATCTCTTGCTCTGTCAGCACATGTGTTTCCTCGGACAGTTCATTTCCGAGTGTTAGACAAGAGCCCAGTTTTGGGCCCTGGAAGGGGTCTCCTTTCCTACCACACTTGGACTGCAAGGAGATCCAACCAGTCCATCCTAAAGGAAATCAGTCCAGAATATTCATTGGAAGGACTGATGCTGAAGCTGAAAATTCAGTACTTTGGCCACCTGATGCGAAGAACTGACTCATTTGAAAAGACCCTGATGCTGGGACAGATTGAAGGCAGGAGGAGGAGACGACAGAGGATGAGATGGTTGGATGGCATCACCAACTTGATGGACATGAGCTTGAGTAAGCTCTGGGAGTTGGTGATGGACAGGGAAGCCTGGTGTGCTGCAGTCCATGGGGTCGCAAAGAGTTGGACACGACTGAGCGGCTGAACTGAGCTGGCACTGACATGGCACCTCTGGGTGTGTTGTTTCACTTGCTGGTTGAGGATCGAGGTCTAGTCTTGTCTGCCATCTTGGTCCCATTTGATTCTAATCAGTTTATGTTGTGTCCTTGGGCTATGTCATTCTTTCAAAAGTTGTGCCCTGCCCCTTTCTCTCCTGTTACAGTAGTGGTGGTGGTGGGGGGCGGGGGTGTGTGTGTGTGTGTGTGTGTGTGTGTGCAGAGTGAGGCAGGAAGTGGCAATAGCCACCACTTTCCTGTGACTGTGTCAAGCACATAGTTATCTGGTTTTATCTTACATCTCCCCATGTGGGGAAGAACCCACGTACAGATGAGACAATGAGGCTCGGTAGCTGTGGGAGAGCTGGGCTTTAGTATGTCCGGGTCTGAGCTTATGACCACTAGCCTTGGGCAGCCTTAGATCCTCCCTGCACTGGGGTGTTGGGCAGCTGCCCCCCGGGGAGGGTCAGCCTGGTGGGAGTGGGCATATAGGCTATGGTAGGTTTTGAAGACCCCAGAGGGAAATGAGGGTGATTCAGCCTTAAAGAAAGGCCAGGCCCGGTTAGATTTTCTTCCTGCTTCCCCATTCATCAGAATATGACCTTTCTGTCTCCTGGGCGTGAGCTTCCTCAATATCATCTTCTTTAGGCAACACCCTTCCTGGTCCCATCCTCCCCACCACCCACCTCCAACTCAGAGGAGGGCTGGGTGGGGTGGGGCGGGGCAGGGCTCACCCACCAAGAACCCTATCTGTTTGCCAGACAGAGGTCCTGGCCTGTGGGGCTCAGGAGAGTAGAATGTGGAGCCACCCTGGTTTGGGGCAGAAATCACCTCCCTGTTGCTCAGGGAAGTCGGGATGGGGTCTGGAGACTCCTTAGATCTGTTGCTTATGGTTGGGACTTGGGCTAAGTTAAAAACCGCCCTGTGGCTTGGCTTCCTTCTCAAGTGAAAGGAGGATTTGAGGCATTTCAGCCCTCCCCTCTTCTCCCCTGATGCTCACTGCCACACCTCTAAGCATTAACGGAATAGGGACCAGACAGCAGAGTTACCTGGAACCTGCCCTTACTTTTCAGAGTAAAGGAGGAGGTGTCCCCATCACACTTACCAAGGTGGGGAGCCAGAGCTTCAGTGCACTAAGCCTTTGCCCCATGTTCTGCCACTGAATGCCTGCTGGTGTCCCCCAGAGTCACCCCTTTGGTGTGATGCACTTAGTGGCATGGCCTGGAAAAGTGATGCTTGCTGGGCTCAGCTCAGCCAGCAGCTGGAGGTGGGGCCTGCAGAGCTCGAATTGCAGGCGCTGCCTTGGGTATTCTGTACATTTTACCATTGGAGTCAGTGCCCCTGATGGAGGAGACAGTGCTGTCCCACTACTCAGTCATGAACACTGAGGCTCAGAGGGACTGAGTTCCTGCAAAGGTGCACGGCTACTGTGGGTGAGGGCTGGGGTGGGCCCTGTGTGCTATGTCTCCCTGCAGCCACCTCTCCCACCAGGCCTGACAGCATTTCTTCAGCAAGCTGAGGTCTTCGACTGCGGAGGGGCCGAGGACTGCCCCCACAAAGAACACACTTGGTTCAGGGCCCCTGGCACTGAGGTTCCCTGTTTTCTCCGTCTGCTCTCTACTTCCTGTGTTTCCAGAAGCCCCCAGGCCTTCCGGCAATCACCTGTTGGTTTGTGACAATGCTTTGTGTTCCTTCCTCCCAGGTTCTGTAGCTGGTCGCAATGGCAAGCAAAGGAGGGTACATCGTGCTTGGGCTCCTGTTCCTGGCTGTCCTCTGCCAACTCGGTGAGTGGTCCAGAGGGACTTGGATCTGGGTCATGTAGGTTGCTTCCACCCTAACTTTTTCTTAGGCTTCAGGATGACCAAGCTGGTGCCACAGACCCGGGCCAGGCTTCGGTTCTTTCGCCATCAGTGTTACAGGTCCAGGGTGATATGACTGCTCCTTCCTATGTTACAGCCCTGCCCTCGGCGAAGCCCCTTCCTGAGTTACAGTTCATCCTGGGTGACAGAGCTGCTTTTGTGGGGAAGAGATTACACACAGCCTCTTAAGTTTCACCCCTCGCACTGCCAGCAGCCAGGGCTGCCGACCCAGAGTGCTGAGCTCAGCGGCCACCCCGGGCGCTCCCATGTGACACTGCTGTGGCCGAGGGTACTGTGGTTATAGCAGCAGTAGCTGCTGCCCACAGCATTCATGAGCCAATCACTGTTCTCAGCATCTTAACACTATCTACTTATTTAATCCTCATATCCATCCTATGGAGCAGGGGCTGTTTATTGCCACTTTCCAGATGACAAGACTGAGGCCTAAAGAAATGGTTTGTAAAATATCGCACTGAAGCGCTGCAGGCACAGTTCAAACCCAAATAAGCCTTTCATCAAAGTGTCTGCACCTATTTCCTTCGCCAGCCTACCCCTTCCCCCCTCCTGGAGATACTCATTACCTCTAACAGTAGGAACACCTGTGTTTACTTTGCTTCATTATAAAAATCAGAGGTCATTTTCTGCCTCTGTCATGTTACAACAAAAAAATTATTACTATTTTTTTTTTTTTTTTGAGGAGCAGGGATAGGAGACGGAAAAGAAAGTAGCCGTGTAGTGAACAGTACAGAGTCATCTGTGTGTTGGAGCATGTCAGAGCTTACAGCGTTAGCAGCTTCCATACGGTGAACACTTACTATGTACCAGACCCTATGTCATTTAATCCTTAGCCATCCCCTGAGGGCTCAGCGCTGTTAGGCCCGTTTTACAGTTGAGGAAACTGAAGCAAAGAAGTTAGCCCAAGGTCACGTTGGAGCAGAAGTCATGACCTCCCCGCCCTCCTCCCCACTGTTGATCTTAGCCAAGGTGGTGCGTAATATAGTCACTGTGTTACAACATACATTATTGTCACAGTTCTACCCAGTGAATTTTCTGTAATAAAAATAGCTTGGGGGACCTCCCTAGTGGTCCAGTGGTTAAGACTTCCCCTTCCAATACAGGCGGTGTAGATTCAATCCCTGTTGGGAAGTTAAGATTCCACTTGCCTCATAGCCAAAAAACCAAAGCATGAAACAGCAGCAGTATTGTAACGGATTCAATAAAGACTTTAAAAATGATCCACATCAAAAAAGTCTTAAAAGAATAACCTGGTCACACCCTCTTTCCAACAGTCTACATTTGTTTATGGAGCTTGGGTTTGGTGCCATTAGCCATTCTGTGACAGGTCTTGGGGGCACTTAGGTCCTTCCCGAGGGAGTTGGAGTGTGAAGAATATCCACTTCACCCTGGTTAAGTGGCTGGAATATCAAACAACCATCCTCTGACTTATTGCTTGCCCCTGGCCTGGTTTTCTCCATGATTATGGTTGGTTTCTTCTCTTTGTCACTCAGGATGGTTAGAAGAACATCATGGTAAATAAACCAAGCATGGGCTTCAGAACTGACCGTGTAGATGTAAGTCCCAGCTCTCCTCTTAAGGGCTGTCTGCCTTTTGACAAGTTAGTTAACATCTTAGTTTAATGGGGATGGCAGTCCTTAAGCCTGCCTCTTAACAGCAGTTCTCTGAAGACTGAAAGTTTAAATATTTGAACACAGTGTTAGCTGTGAATATTTCTGCCTCACAGAAGTTCCAAAGGTGAGCTCTCTTTCCTCTGTCCGAAGGTTTGTCAAGAAGCCAAATGAACTCTGGCTGTAGCCAGGAGAAACTGTACTCCCATGGGCAGCCTTTCCAAATGGCCCTCTCAGATAGCCAGGCAAGAGTATCCTCTCCCTCTAAACTCTTTCCTCTTACCAGGTGGACACACTTCTGGAGCAGGGAAAGATTGTTGAAAATTGGCATCTTTGTCCCTTCTCACGGTGACTCCCCTCTCACGCAGGTGTGGCAAGCACTGAGCCTGGCAGAGAAGAGGCAGAGGGGGCCAGCGGAGCCCGGCCCCGGACCCAGGGGCTGGCGTCATCTCTGCTGCATGCAGTGCTCTGAGTGTTCTTGATGGGGTCACTCCTCCTCTCCAGACATCTGTCTTATCATTTGCAAACAAAATGGAGGAGGAGGGGGTTTGGGGGGCTGATATTTCAAAGTTTAACCTGGAACCTTCACAAATCAGAGGGTCCTCTGCTAGTTGGGATTTCACACCTGTGAAGACAGACGTGGTCATTTAAGATGTTTATAGAGAGCTTCACTCCTGACTAGGAGAAGGCAATGACACCCCACTCCAGTACACTTGCCTGGAAAATCCCATGGATGGAGGAGCCTGGTGGGCTGCAGTCCATGCGGTCGCTAGGAGTCGGACACGACTGAGCGACTTCACTTTCTCTTTTCACTTTCATGCATTGGAGAAGGAAATGGCAACCCACTCCAGTGTTCTTGCCTGGAGAATCCCAGGGACGGGGGAGCCTGGTGTGCTGCCATCTCTGGGGTCACACAGAGTCAGACACGACTGAAGTGACTTAGCATAGCATAGCATCACTCCTGACTGTGCTCAGAAAGTGAGGAGCCACTTTCTTCTGGCCTTCTGAAAATTCTTCTCCCTGGTGATAAACCCAGGCTACAGCCTTAGGACTAAAAGTCAGCTCTGGGGTGCTAAAACCCACATTTTGGTCTTGGTTTCACCATGCAATTCTTCTATGACACTTTACATATTTCATCTTTGAAAATGTCTTCTCATACATATGGGTACTGCCAAATACTGATTACATGGCAAATGTGGAATATGACTCATCTTTGTCCTGTCACAAAGGGACATAAAACAAAGGGAAAATAATTCAGTGAAACTTGAAGTGTAGCCACCAAAGAGGAATCCTAAGACCGGAATGGGAGTGGTAGTCATTTTTCAAATTGGGGAACCAGAGGCATTTGCTTCTGATACGAACCAGCCCTTATGTTCAGTGTTGCTATGCAATGCCTGCTCACCCCTGTGAGTTTAAGATACACGGCTGCTGCCTGTCCCCTGGCTGTGTTTGCTTTGGTGATGGGCTAGTCCCTCAGCAGGGAACAGCCACACTGAGGATGCCTTATCCCGGAGGCCATCAGACTTGTTCTGTAGAGGGCCAGGTAGTAAATATTTTAGGCTTTGCAGGCCAAGAGACAAAAACCAAGGGTATTTTGTAGGCTTTTGTATAAATAAGAGAGAAAACAAGTTTCTGTAAGTTTTTAATTGACGATTCAAAAATTAATAATTGAGTACAATTTTTTATGATACAGCCCTACTAATAAAAGTGGAATTCTTTCTGGGAGAATAACATTTTGCTTACTCTGATTCAAAAATTAGTGTTCCCTATCAAATGAGTTGCGAATGTTCATGTGTTGATACTGATTTGTAATAGATTTAACGTATTTCATCTTGGAACATGTCTTTTCACACAGATCAGATCAGATAGGTACTACCAAATACCGATGATCAGTCCATGAGAATGTGATGTCAGAGCATAATTGTTCTTCAGAAGTTTTTATGGAATTCTGTTTATCCTTTTGATGGGTTCCTTTCAACCTGTTATTAACATTGCAGATTAATCACTTTTGGTTGAAAGTAGGAGAAAGCTTCTCAGTTGCACAATTAAATGGGTTTTGAAACCTGGACATTACCTTTGCACATACCACAGAGTCCGGTAAAACCACTGCTGGAACTGTAGTCTGAACTTCCAAAAATGTGTCTGCTGCAGGTTTGTGTGGGAAGGCATCCCACTGTGGGTTGCTGACCTCTGACCCGCACTACTGGAGATGGTGGGCTTGCTTCTGCACTGCTTATCTACCAGGTCCTGACGGTCATTCTTCCTGGTTCTAGGTCACAGCCTGCAGTGCTACAGCTGTATTAACCAAGTTAACTGCACTTCAGTCGTCAATTGTTCACATAATCAAGATGCTTGTCTCTTCGTTAAGGCTGGTAAGAGCCTCCCCCTCCCCTCTCTGCCCGAGTGTAATGGGTTGAAGAGAGCCTGGGGAAAAATCCGTGCCACCTTCTTTTTTGTTAGACTTGTATTCAATAAGTAATAGCTACCATTTAATAGCACCAGTTGCATATGACACTAAACATTTTCCATTTGTTTTTGTTTTGTTTTTCCATTTTTTTTTTAATTTAATGCTTTCCATCTACCACTTGGGTTAATGTTTTATTCCCATTTGGTAAACAAGGAGACTGAGATTCAGATTAAGCAACATGCTAAGGTCAAGGAAACCAGCTCAGGATTTGAACATGGAAATCCATCCAATTCCAACACTTGTTCTCATAACACCTACACTGGCTGCCTCCTAAACTTTTGAGAGCCTGCCGTGTGCTAGAGCCTGAGCTAGGAGCTCGAGATACAAAGATGAAGAAAGGAGACAATGAAAATTGTGAGAGGCTTGTGTAGCTGTCACAGATGTCTTTATTTACTTATACTCGTGTATCATTCTGGGGGGAATTTAATATATGCAGAGTCCTAAGGGGACTCAAGCTGAGCTCAGTGGACAAATAGAAGTAGGAGGACTAAGCAGGGAAGGGTGTTCCAAAGAAAGGCAAAGCAGGTACCGAGGCTCAGTGGCCTCAGAGAGCAAGGCAGTCACGGGCTTGGGATGGGGAATGGCCTGCGTTGACAAGTTCTGTCAAATCTGCATTTTGCAAATTGGTTAGACTATGGAATTGCCTCCTCCATAAATCCTATTGAAGCAGAATTTAGGAAATGGTAGGCAGAGGCAAGAAACCAACCACATCATACCCTCTACTCTCGCTGGATGTGGTTCTGGATTGAATTGACATGTAGAAAAGATACTGTGAAGTGAGGAGCGGCTGTTTCAGGGTCTGCTTACTGAGTGTACCAGGTAAACCCCCCAACTTCCATCTCTTAAGAGATAAAAATAAAAACACCCTTCAAGTTCGTTCACTCACACTCTCTATGCAGATTCTTCCCAGCATCCTTCAAAGAATGCTGAGCACATCAGGTAAACTCAGAAAAGTTTTGGAAGACCCACAAGCTCAGAAAAACCTGATAGAAAGAAGGGGGAGATTCATTCCCCCAAAAAGGAAAAATCCGTGAGTAAGTCAGGATGAATTAGAATTCTTCTGTGTAAATAATAGGAGTATCTCTTGATTTTGGTACTAGTTCCTGGAATGCAGCTCTAATTCCAAGGCTTGCTTGTGAGGTCCTTGTTTCTTTAGGGAGCCAGTTCCTCTGCCTCACCTGGAAGACCATGTTGATTCATAGCTAATGTAGAAAGCACAGTGAGGCCCCCAGAGAGAACAGCCATTCACTCCACAAATATTTGAGCACCAGTTATCTGCAAACACAGAGACCTACTTCTTAACCCTGATCATCTGTCTCTTGGACCCCCACAACAAAAAGTATAATTTCCCAATGAGATAATAAAGGCAGTATTATGTGTAGAGTAAGTATTAGATTTGCAGTTAGAAGCTTTGAGCTCAGATCTCTGTCCTGCCAGCAGTAAGTTCTTCCTGCCTGTGTTTTTTTATTGACGAAATGGGTATGTTGGATGGTTAGAGGTGGAGAGAAGGGATGAGGGAAGTAGAGTGAAATTGAAATCTTTTTTCCAGCTCTCTAATCCTATTGTTTCCTACCTAAATGGTTAACCTTTCATTTTAATTGTTTTCCAACATTATTGAAGTATAATTGACAAATAAAAACTGTATATATTTAAAGTATGAAATGATTACCACAATCTAATTAATACATTCACCCCCTCCCATTATTACCTTTTTGTGTATGATGAGAACACTTAAGATCTATTCTCTTAAGCAAGTTTTGAATAGACAATCTAGTAGTATTAACTCCCTGGTAAAGAATCCGCCTGCAATGCAGGAGACCCCAGTTTGATTCCTGGGTCGGGAAGGTCCCCTGGAGAAGGAATGGGCTACCCACTTTAGTATTCATGGGCTTCCCTGGTGGCTCAGATGGTAAAGAGTCTGCCTGCAATATGGGAGACCTGGGTTCAGTCCCTGAGTTGTGAAGATCCCTTGGAGGAGGGCATGGCAACCCACTCCTGTATTCTTGCCTGGAGAATCCCATGGGCAGAGGAGCCTGGCGGGCTACAGTCCATGGGTCGCAAAGAGTGGGACAAGACTGAGCAGCTAAGCACATTATTAACTATAGTCACCATGCTGTACATTAGATCCCCAGAATTTACTCATCTTCTAATGAACTGTTACACTTTTAAAAACAGTTAATGTAAACAGTGAGGCACGTCTGTTAGAAGTGCCAGGATGTAAATCACCGACCACACCAGATACCAGTGAGGGCATGGAGCTCCCAGAGCTCTCATTCACTGCTGCTGGGAATGTAAATTGGTACAGGCCATTTGGCAGTTCCTTAAAAAACGAAACGTACCCTCACCATAGATTCAACAATTGCATTCCTTGACTTCATTACCCAAATGAGTTAAAAACTTAGGTCCATACAAAAACCTGCACATGGATGTTTACAGCAGCTTTATTCGTAATTGCCCAAACTTGGTGAATGGATAAGTAAATGGTGGTATGTCCAGAGAATGGACTAAAAAGAAATGAGGTATCAATCCATGACAAGACATGAAGCAAACTGCATATTTCTGACTGAAAGAAGTCACTTTGGGAAGGCTAAGTACAGTTATCATTCCAACGACATATTTCAGAAAAGGCAAACTAAGGAGATCATAAAAAGGACAGTGACTGCCAGGGGTTAAGTGGGGAGGAGAGAGGATAAATAGGTGGAGCACAGGATTTTTAGGGCAACCAGTATACTATAGTGATGGATACATGTCGTATGTTTTGTCAAACCCCAGAGAATGTACAACACCCAGAGTGAACCTAAATGTAATTTATGGACTTTGGGTGATCATGATGACATCAGTTGCAACAAATGGAGGTGTTGGAGATGTTAATAGTGAGGGAGGTTGTTTAGGGTTGTGGCTGGGGGTATTGGGGCTATATAGGAACTCTGCTCAATTTTGCTGTGAATCTAAAACTCTAAAATACAATTTTTTTTAAGGATGATGTGAATCTTAAGTAATAATTTTCTTCTTCTCATGAACATATGTCCCAAAATTTCAGCTAGACATGTGGTAGCAGCAGTTCTTGAAATATAGATACTCAGACCTTACAGTTAGGCAGATACTAACAGAGCATCTAAATCCCCCTCCAGCTCTGACATCAGCTTGGGAGACACAGAGTGCATATTGTCATAAACATGAGTCAAAGGCCAAGCGTACATTAGAAATTATTTAACCACGTTTCACCCTCAGACTGTGAAATGGGAATACTTATCTCCCAAGGTCAGTAGGGCAGTTAGAGGAGAAATGTATATGATAGTGCTATGCAGATGCCGTCTAGAAGAGAGACAGATAGGTATTAATTCAGCCACTGTTTACTGGCATCCTGGCTAGGTCCTGGAGGTATAAACATGTACTTGGAGTCTGGCAGAGCCTCTGATGACAGTGTCAAGCAGTCATTGCTGAAATGGCCTTTCAGATAAGGGACATACTTAAGGGTCCCTAAGGCAATTGGGGGCTATTGCTTGGTAAAAGCAGACTTGAACCAAATCTTCAAAAAAGGGTAGAGAGGCTGTGCTCAGAGAGAGAACTTCAACATTCCAATGACTGATGTAATCCACTTTTACTCGGGTCATTCTGATAGTGGCTTTGGTGAGAAGCTCTCTCTTGTAAGGTTATTATGCAGATAAGATCATTCAAGTAAAATGCTTGGCTCACTGCAGGACAGGTAGTACGTGATTAATCGGTAGCAGTTATTAATAAATGACTAATTTATTAATAATTATGACAAAATTAATCTGCCCTCCTCAAGCTGTTAGGCTTCCCAGATTAGCATTCTGGTGGCTTTAATGCCTTCCTGGTTCCAGTGTCTGATTATTATTATGTAAGGCAGTAACTTGTCCTATTCAACAGTATTTTTAGCACAGTGTTAGAAGCAGCCTCTTAAATGCTTATGATCCAAATAAGCAGAGTCACTGGAACACTTGTTCTGGCCTCCACTTGACCAAACTTCATTAAAATCCAGGCCAGCACCTCATCTCTGAAGGGGAGTACAGAACAGTTATGCTGCAGTTATTAATTTAGGGGTTTTTGCTCTGAGCTGTGAGTGCAGTTGGATAAATTACTTACAAGGCTTACGTAAAAAAAATAGGCATCTGTATTTTTTATCTTTCCAACGCAGAAGAAAAGAAAATGATACCAGGGCAAGCACCAGCCTTCTATTGATATATCTGTGTGTCCCTAGCATCTAGCACATAATGTAACTTTTGAAGAGGAAAATCTAACATAATTCTTCTCTCTCAACACTTTTTTTTCTTCACTTAACGTAGTTTATTTAATTACATATGCCACTAGAAGATACTTGGCGTATATACTTTTGGCCTTTATTTTCCTTTGTTGTGCAAAAATTAGCACCACAACTGCATATTCTTTTGGAAAGTTTTTCCTGTGTTACTGAATAGTCTAATGATTTTTAAAGGAAGTTAAAATATTTTGGAAATAAATTCATCCAGTGACTTTATTTTAAATCTCAATCCACATATAACAAATAGATAAATGGAAGATAGTAGTCTGTGAAGGTAACACTGTTAAATTCCTTGGGAATCCTTCCAGAGAAAATTAATGTATTTAGCCCCACACATATGCTTTATAGAAGTGGACCACATTCTACATATTGCTCTGCATCTAGGCTTTTTTCTCTTGAGATGTGATTCACATATCTCAGTTCCAAAGTTCATTTTAAAGTATATAAGTCAGTGGTCTTTAGTATATTCACAAGTCTGTATGACTGTCACCACTATCTAATTTCACAACACTGTTGTGGTCCCAAAAGGAAGCCCCATACCTATTAGCAGTCACTGTCCATTTCTCCTCCCCACACACCCTGGCAGCTACTAGTCTACTTTCTAGCTCCATGGATTTGTTTGTTCTGGATATTAACTGAAACATAAGATGTTGTGGTCCTCTGTGACTGGCTCCTATCACTGAGCATGAGGTTCTTAAGATTCGCCCATGTTATTGGATATATCACAGTACCTTATTCCTTTTTATGGCCAAATAATATTCCATTAGGTGGATATACCACATTTTGTTTATCCGTTCATCAGTTAATGGACATCTGGGTTTGTTTCCACCTTTTAGCTGTTTTGAATAATGCTGCTATGAACATTGGTCTATAAGCTTTTGTGTGAACATAGTTTTCAGTTCTCTTGGGTGATGTATTTACCTAGAAGTAGAATTACTAGGTCATATGGAAACTATTTTTAACCTTTTGAGGAAATACTAGACTTTTTTGAGATATCTGCACCATTTTACCTTTCCACAAGCAATATATGAGGGTTCTAATATTCCATGACACAAATTATTTTCCAATTTCTTGATTACAGCCACCCTAGTTGATATGAATTGATATTCATTGTGGTTTTGATTTGTATTTTCTTAATAACTAATGATATTGAGCGTCTTTTCATGCACTTATTGGTCATTTGTATATCTTTGAAGTATCTATATCCTTTGCCCTTTTTTTAATTGGGTTGTCTTTTTATTATTCAGTTGTATTTCATTCTTCTCGGATGTGTGATTTGTAAACATTTTCTTCCTTTTGTGGGTTTTGTCTTTTTAATTTTTTAAAGTGTTCTTTAACTATTTGAAGCACTAAAGTTTTTAATTTTGATGAAGTCCAATTTATCTATTTTTTCTGCATTTTTTTTTTTTTAAAGAAACTAAAACTCCCCATGTCAACACACAGTCCTATGACATACCTTATCTGCATGGAGCTTTGTTGTGTGGAACCGCTACCATAATTTATTCAGATGCTTTTTTTTATTAACAGACTGTCTTTTAGTTTCTTGCTGCTACAGATAGTAGTGCAATGACCATTCTTGAGCATGTAACTTAACCCTTTTTCATTCAGAGAGTAAATCCTAGAAGTGGGATTGCCAAATCAGGCATGCATTTAAAAATCTTGGTAAATCTTGAACATTAGTATGATCACCTGTTGCCTGCTATGCACACACCACTGTACTGGCTCTGCTGAGACTCTGGTTTCATGGAGAAGTTCCATTCAGAGCTGGATCCTGCATCTTTTTAGCCAGATATGAGAATTCAAAGACAGGTATAGAGCTTTACCTGCTTGATTGCTTACCCTTGTATGCATGTGTTTCCCCACAGTGCCGCTAAAATTTTACCACCAGTGTTGGAAGTACGAAGAATGCAGTTTTGAGTTCATTGCAAAAGCCTTAGGGGAGAAGGAGCTCCACTATGACTGCTGCCAGAAGAACCTGTGTAACAAAAGTGGCGGGAGGAGCGTATCCGAGAAGATGCTGCTGCTGCTCACCCTGCTGCTGGAGGCAGTCTGCCACTTTTATCGCTAAATCTATGCCAGGAGGGCTTCTCCTGAATATCCTGTTTCTATCGATTCCTTCCTTCGTGTGATGCTGTGTTCCAAAGGCTTTTTATTTTCCAACTGGATCCTGTTTAGTCTTTCCCTGTTGGGAGAGACTAAAACTAGCTTGAGCAACTTGAATAATAGAGGAACTCAGAAAGACTCTGAAGACCAGTCCTCTTGGCAGAGAAGACCTGTTTGAGTTGAAAAAAGTTAAGAGTGAACCGCGTGTAATTTGAGTGAGATGACATGGTTCTTACTCTGCACTTTGTGGGGTCAGCTTTGCAGGGACAGCTTGAGGAGCTGCTCTGCAATCCTCAGACGTTTCCCTCTGGCTCCTGGGATGTAATTAGTGTGATCAGTACTTTTTTGGGGTAGCTGGGGCAGGGGGCTCCTTTTCAGCAGTCTCTCTCACAAGGAATGCTTTATGCTCGCCTTTCATGGCCCCTGTATTGCCAGGGAGGCATGATGCATCTTTCATATGTGGGCTGTCAGTGAGGGACAATGAAATTCTTAAAGAAGAGTAGTGGGAATGACTTGTATTCTCAGTTGCCTGGGAAGGAGGTAAGCTTTCCAGATGGCAGGGCATGGAAACACAAGGTTTGTCTTCGAAGAGGTACCAGTGGCTCAAATCTGTTTTCCTTTGTCTCTCAAATTTTGTATTGGCTTTGCTGTCTTTTGCTAGAAAAACTCAGTAGCATAAATGAACAGTGTGTTAAAACTATCCCTTCCACTCCCTACCTTTTCTGTTGACATGGTAGGCTGTCTTGGCTTTGTCACACACAGTTAAAAACTAAACATTTGAATATTCCATGTTACATGTGACTTGCAGTTATTAAGTATGCTTATCTTAACTGTTCCTGGTAGGAACACTCTTCATGTGTGCATGTATAATGTGTTAATGGAACAGGAGGGGCCTTTGGGGTTAGGATTTGAAAGTTCCAAATGTCATCATGAACAGTAACAGGTCTGCAGGGATGTTTTACCTGCCAACACACAGCCAGTAGGCTCCTAGCTGAGTCAGCACAGATTGTGTAAAATACATTGGTAAGGGCTATTAGCATCATCACAAATGCTGAGGCTTTCAGAAGCATTATCCGTTTGCTAAACAGTGCCCACCTTTTCAGGAGGACAAAGTTTTGCCTTTTTCTTGTGGGTACTGGTGAATAATGTAGACTTAATGATATTTGTATGCTTAGAATCTTGGCTGTATGTAACAGCGTAGCCTGACTTTCACAGACAAAGGTGAAATTTCTTGATTTTTTTTAAAAATCCTTGTTTTTGTGATGTGCTGGACAGACTGAAATGAATCCTGCCTTTTTTTCTGAAAATAAAATCTCATCAAATGTTACTGGCCCAAAAGGATAGCAACATATGCAACATGTCCAATGGTAGCAACTGAAAGAAGAGATCTTAGCACAAGGTTTCTTCTGTGGCTGCTATTACTTGAACATGAACAGATAGAGGCTTCCTCATCCCAACCGAGCGTTACTTTGGTGCTTTACATTCCTTGTTGACTCAGTGTTTTTCCTTCAGTTCAGTCACTCAGTCGTGTCCGACTCAGTGACCCCATGAATCGCAGCACGCCAGGCCTCCCTGTCCATCACCAACTCCCAGAGTCCACTCAAACTCACGTCCATCGAGTCAGTGATGCCATCCAGCCATCTCATCCTCTGTCGTCCCCTTCTCCTCCTGCCCCCAATCCCTCCCAGCATCAGAGTCTTTTCCAATGAGTCAACTCTTTGCACGAGGTGGCCAAAGTACTGGAGTTTCAGCTTTAGCATCATTCCTTCCAAGGAACACCCAGGGCTGATCTTCAGAATGGACTGGTTGGATCTCCTTGCAGTCCAAGGGACTCTCAAGAGTCTTCTCCAACACCACAGTTCAAAAGCATCAATTCTTTGGTGCTCAGCTTTCTTCACCCAGAGTGCAACTCGGGGTGACTCTTTCCTCAATAGGACTTCTGCCTGAGGAAGTACTGACCATTCCATAGCAAAGCAGCTCATCTCATATAGTGCCTTTTAGTTCTAAGGAACAAGAACAAACTTTGACTGACTTAGGCAGGAAATGAATTTTGGGAAACTTTGAAGAGGAATTCAACCAGACTGAAAAAAGCCAGGAATTGGAATTCCCTGGTGGTCTAGTGGTTAGGATTCAGCACTTTAACTGTCGTGGCCCAAGTTCAGTCCCAGGTTGGGGAACTGAGACCCTGCACACTGTGCAGGGTGGCAAAAAAAAATTTTTTTTAATTAAGAAAAAAGCCAGGAGTTGGGAAGTTCCAGAATTCTCTTTCTAGATTCAGATGCCAGGGTGAGACTGTCTGCTTGCTCTCCTGGGTCTTGTGCCCACTTTGGGGCCAGAGTGCATTGAGAAGTGGGTCATTCTCTAAAGCAGAATCTGCTAAAAGGGAGCTAGGGAGAGCACTGCTGGGAGTCAGAATCAGCAAGGGTTGTATAAATAGTCTTAAAGTTTCGAGGTTTCTTTCTGCAGATACTTGCTATGACTCATGCCGTAGGCTAAGGGTTGGATGTCTGGACCCAAAGGCTAGAATACAGGGACTTCCCTGGGGGTCCAGTGGTTAAGACTCTACATTTTGAATGCAGGTCCCACCCCTGCTCATGGAACTAAGGGCCCACGTGCTGTGTGGTGCAGCACCCCACACCTCGCCAACAAGCAGTACTACAAAGGCCAGATGAGTTGGAGAGTCACTAGTCTTGGGTTCATTACTGGGTGGTGATAACCGCATTGGGGGCTTCCCTTGTGGCTCAGATGATAAAGAATCTCTGCAATGCAGGAGACCTGGGTTCGATCCCTGATTCAGGAAGATCCCCTGGAGAAGACTGACTGTGGAGAAGGAAGCTTCCTTTCCGTGATCAGCTTCCCTGGGGCTGCTGGTCTTCCCACCCTTGCTATTATGGGCCATATACAAATTAGTCAGCCCCAGCATGCTGACCCTGTATATGAGCACTGTTGGCTTGTTACGATGCTGTGAGAAGTGGAACTTAGCATAATGCATAAACTCTACTAGGGTAGATAAATGGGACCTGGCTCTAAGTTTTTGAACAGGGAGCATATTGGGTCACAACTTGAGGGCTTACTGTGTGCCAGGCACTAGTCTAGGCACTGTATGTATATGAGTTCATTTTTCTCAGTAACTATGCATAGTACTGGGGCTTCCCAGTTGGCGCTAGTGGTAAAGAATCTGCCTGCCAATGCAGGAGATACAAGACGCAGGTTCTATACCTGGGTCGGGAAGATCCCCCGGAGGAGGAGAGCATGGCAGCACACTCCAGCACACTCCACTCCACACTGCTGGAGAATCCCATGGACAGAGGAGCCTGGTGAACTACAGTCTGTAGGGTCACAAAGAGTCGGACAGGATTGAAGTGACTTAGCACAGCCTGTGCATAGTATTGTCTGTACCCAAACCCATCAGAGTGTTTACAAACTGCAGTCCCTGTCCATTTCACCGAGTGGGGTGGTGGGCCCACGGCACTCAGCCTGGGGGTGGGCAGCCGCTGGCAGTTGATTCAGCTGCTCAGTGATGTCTGGGCTGGGATATTTGTGCTAATTTTGGTCTTTCCTTCCTGATCATAAAATGACTGCAGAAGTCCCGGCATTGCATCTGGGTTCAAGGCAGGTCCCAGCATTGCATCTGGGCTCAAGGCAGGCAGACAAGAGCAGGAGAAGGTTCCAATTGTTTCTGTCCCTCTTATTGGGAAAGTAAAACCCTTCTCAGAAAGCTCTCAGGTATGTGTTCTGACTGGATCTGTGTCTCATGGCTGTCCCTAGCTTCAAGGGGGCTGGCAGCAGAAAGGGTTAAAAACAGTCATCGAAAATAGCCAGCCAATAGCATTTACCACCCGAGTTGCCACACTGAACAGGCTGTTGATTTCTTCTCCTTACCTGGACCCACAAGATTACCCTGGTCTCTGCATCTTCTAAACCTAAATCTTAAGCTTTTAATTCCATGAGCTATCTCATATCCCTCTGTATAAATCCTCAATATCAACCTCTGTTGCTTGTGAACAGAAAATTCTGACGACCTACCCTACAATTGTAACCATCAGTGTAACATGAAAACACACCAAGTGGACAGCAAGTGTTACTGACAGTTATTTCACCCAGGGTTTCACCACTAGTTCATGCTGGCTGATGGGACTCAGACTTGGGTCTCATCTTCCAAGCCCCTGCATTCTCCATGCCAGCCAATCTACCTCCCGGGGTTTGGTTTATTAAAAATTGTACTAACACTTAGAATGCAGAGGAACATATCCAACCAAGAGAAACAAGAAAAATGGCTAGGCTGCAGTTTTAAGAAACTTTCTTTAAATACTGGGTATTGGGAAGGGAGGTGGGAATGCCTCTGCCCCACCCCTGAGGTTCAGACCAACACAATGGTTAATTCAAATAAGTAATAAAGAAAAGACTGTTCCATGGTTCCCAGAATAGCTGGGCCCTTGAACTGTGGTACAAATAACTTCCAGTTAGAGCGAGCCCCGTGCCAAGAAGAGGATGGGAAGCCAGAGGCCAGGAAGGTGGCCTTGCCTGAGGGCTGAGGCAACTGCTGGGAAGCTGTGGGAGGGAGTGGGCCCTGGAGTCAGTCTGCCTGTGTGGAACACCAGCTCTGAGGCTAACCAGCCACAGGACCTCGGGTAAGTAACTGAACCTTGTGTGCCTCAGTTTCCACAGCTGGAAAATGGGGATAATGACACCTACTTCTAGGGGTTGTTAGAAAGATAAAGTGAGTGATGACAAGTACCTGGTACACAGTAGCCTCTCTTTATATGTTTACTACCATAGGGACGACTTCCCTGTAGCTCAAACAGTAAAGAATCTTCTTGCCTGTGATGCAGGAGACCAGGGTTCGATCCCTGGGTTGGGAAGTTCCTTTGGAGAAGGGAATGGCAATCCTCTTCAGTATTCTTGCCTGGAAGATTCCATGGACAGAGAAGCCTGGCGGGCTATGGTCCGTGGGGTCACAGAGTCAGACACGACTGAGCAACTAACACACACACCATAGGGACAGAGTAGAGACAAAGTAGATGACTAAATAGTTAACTCCATCGGGGATCTTAAGTACAAAGTATGGAAGACTCCAGTAAGTTAATGATCACTCAAGAAAGCAGGCTTGCTCAGCAAAGAAAGCAAGCAGGCTTTGCCTAGCAACAAAACCACACAGACTTGCTTGGCAACAAAACTGTGCCTCAGAAGCATGAGACATGCCCCCAAACAATAAAATGATGATGGAATAAGACCTATATCATACTCATCAAAATCAAGTTAATGATTCTCAAGAAGGGGCTTTTTCTGCATGTACTAAGAGCAGAAATATAGAAGAAAGGTGGGGGCCTCCTTGGTCGTCTGGTCCGGTGGCTAAGACCATGCACTCCCAATGCAGGGGGCCTGGGCTCAATCCCTGGTCAGGGAACTAGATCCCACATGCCACAACTAAGAGTTCATATGCCGCAACTAAAGATACTACATGCCACAACTAAGACCCACTGTGGCCAAAATAGGAAAAAAAAATATATATATACACACACACACACACACACACACACACATATATATAGGAGAAAGGTGACATTTTACTGAAACTTGAATGATTTACCATATTTTACTATATGTTACCACGTGTTTCTCATTTCTATAGTGGCATTGGGCTTCTCTGGTGGCTCAGAGGGTAAAGAATCCACCTGCAATGCAGGAGACCTGGGTTTGATCCCTGGTTTGTGAAGATCCCCTGGAAGGGGGCATGACAATCCCTTCCAGTATTCTCCATGCCTGGAGCATCCCATGGACAGAGGAGCCTGGCAGGCCACAGTCCATGGTGTCACAAAGAGTTGGACTCGACTGAGCAACTGAACAACAACGGCAACAGTTCCAGTTTGACTATGTAGAGATAAGAAAACTCCCCTGCTCAGTGTAGAGGAGGAGCTGATGGATGCTTGATGTCTACTCAAGAATGAGGAACAATGTGGTCTTCGCCCCCACCTCTTCCTTTGATTAAAGAACTGTAGCCCACTAAGTTCTCGGGGTGGCACTCCCTTTCCTCCCCACTTGGACTTCTGAGAAGTTTCGGTTACTAAAAAGACTCTTGAGAGTCCCTTGGACTACAAGGAGATCCAACCAGTCCACCCTAAAGGAAATCAGTCCTGAATATTCACTGGAAGGACTGATGTTGAAGGTGAAACTCCAATACTTTGGCCACCTGATGCGAAGAACTGACTCACTTGAAAAGACCCTGATGCTGGGAAAGATTGAGGGCAGGAGGAGAAGGGGACGACAAAGGATGAGATGGTTGGATGGCATCACTGACTCAATGGACATGAGTTTGAATAAACTCTGGAGTTGGTGATGGACAGGGAGGCCTGGCGTACTGCAGTCCATGGGGTGCAAAGAGTTGGACACGACTGAGTGACTGAACTGAACTGAATCTATCACTCTGCCTCTCACTGAATTATTTCTGCACAAAGATGGGAGAACCTTCAGCACTACATCCTGAAATGCATTCTGTGGTTTCCCTATCAGTGTCTTCAGCAGGACAACAAGGAATCAGGTTCTAGGGTGTAGGGCTTTTCAACCTGGCTTCTGCTGCTGCTTAGTAACTCAGTCATGTCCGACTCTTTGCAACCCCATGGGCTGTAGCCCGCCAGGCTCCTCTGTCCATGGGATTCTCCAGGCAAGAATACTAGAGTGCGTTGTCATGCCCTCCTCCAGAGGATCTTCTGAACCCAGGGATCGAACCCAGTTCTCTCACATTGCAGGCAGATTCTTTACCATCTAAGCCACCAGGGAAGTCCTCTCAACCTGGAGGGGGTCTGATTTTCAAGGAGGGACCCCTCCTGATCCATTTTTCTCATCAATTTACCAGGACCTCATGATGAACGAAGGAATCCATGTGGAAGTGAAAACTAATCAGTCACACCTCACTGAGCACCAGAGATGTGTCCCAGGTACTGCTTATCAAGCAGATACTGTCTTCACTTTACAGGTCAGGAGATGGAGGGTCAGGGAGCTAGCATGATTTTCCTGGAGTCACAGAGAATCCTGATTCAAGCATTGACTCTTGTCTCAGTCTGTTCAGGCAGCTATATAAAAAATACCATAGGCTGCGTGGCTTAAATAACAAACATTTCTATCTCACAGTTCTGGGGGCTGGGAAGGCCCAGATAACAGCTCCAGTGTACTTGGTGTCTGGTGAGATGCCACTTCCTGGTTCACTGGCAGTGGTCTTCTGTGTCCTCACATGGTGGAAGGGCAAGAGAGCTCTCTTATTCTCAGGACACTCATCTCATGTATGAGGGCTGTGTCTTCAGGACATAACCACTTCCTAATACCCTCCCAATGGGAGTCAGGATTTCATATGAATTTGCTGCTGCTGCTGCTGCTAAGTCACTTCACTTGTGTCTGACTCTGTGCAATCCCACAGACGGCAGCCCACCAAGCTCCCCTGTCCCTGGGATTCTCCAGGCAAGAGTACTGGAGTGGGTTGCCATTTCCTTCTCCAATGCATGAAAGTGAAAAGTGAAAGTGAAGCCGCTCAGTCATGTCTGACTCTTCGAGACCCCATGGACTGCAGCCTACCAGGCTCCTCTGTCCATGGGGTTTTCCAGGCAAGAGTACTGGAGTGGGGTGCCATTGCCTTTTCCATCATGAGAATTTGGGTGGACACAAAAGAGTTGTTATTCTGTCCATAACAACTCTGTTATATTTCAAGCCACTGTATTTCCCTAAAAGCCATCCAGAGCCAAGGCAGGCATGGAAAATCCTGATGTACCCCTGAAGAGGCAGAGACCCTAGAGAAGGTGTGCTGGCCAGCAGTGTATCTAGATGCAGAACTAGAGTGATGGAGGGAAAGGGTACTCCCAGGGGAAGTCTTCTGTACCATCTTCAGCAGTCCCACGACTGAGGGAGCCAGGCAGACAGCACCCCAGAACTGCCAGGCTGGAGAGGGATGTGGCAATGGAAAATTTACAGACTCCAACTGCAGAGAGGCAAACTAGGTAAACAGAGTTTAAATCAGTTTTGGGAGGAACTTCCATCTTGATGTCTTATGAAGAGTGACACTCCTGGCCCCTCTCCTCTAGAGAGTGGAGAAAGGACAGCCCTGCTTAGAGAGTTCAGAGAAAGGATCGGGTTGGTTCTTGGCAGTCTCTTCACTGTGCCCATGAAGGCCCTTTCTCTGCACACAAAGCCTGTGGTTTTCCCACAGGGCCTTGCGCTGGTGGGTGAGGTCTATCAAGAGGTGCAGTATCAGTAAGCCTAGCTGGCTACCAGACCTCTAACCACATCTTCTAACTGAACTTCATCAGCAAAAAAGGCCTCATGTGTGTCTTGATTCCAAATGCAAGCAGTGGGCAGGGGTGTTAGGAATTGACTCCCTCAATCCCAATACGATGGCACTGAATGGGGATTTGGGGGGAGAGGCAGGTTATACAACAACTTTGGACTCCAGGAGAGAAAGATTCTGTTTAAAATGAACATAAGCCTGCTTTATCTTTTCTTTAGCAACTTGAATTTCCTGGACCTTTGTTTGCAGAAATAATCTGTAGGCGTTTTTCTTAACAACCATGGTTTGTTATGGCTCCATTTGGACTTCACCTCCAAACTCAGGTTTATCCATTGTGGCACCTGAGTTTTCTTGCGGTGTGCTTGTTACAGGAAACAACCTCTTTATAAACCCATAGTCTAACACAATGGTGTTATGATTAAGCCATCCAATGTCAAATCTTTAGATTATCTTGGAGCTAAGAAAAAACATCTGGAAGCTTTCTCTCTTTGAAAGGAGAAATACACATAAAAACGTCTGATTATATTACATCATTTAATAAAATTTCTTTGGAAGGAATGATGCTAAAGCTGAAACTCCAATACTTTGGCCACCTCATGCGAAGAGTTGACTCATTGGAAAAGACTGATGCTGGGAGGGATTGGGGGCAGGAGGAAAAGGGGACGACAGAGGATGAGATGGCTGGATGGCATCACTGACTCGATGGATGTGAGTTTGAGTGGACTCCGAGAGTTGGTGATGGACAGGGAGGCCTGGCGTGCTGCGATTCATGGGGTCGCAAAGAGTCGGACACGACTGAGCTACTGAACTGAACTGAACTGAATGCAAAGTCTCTTTCCATTCTAAGGATCTTCAACATGTAACAAGAGCTAATATAGGTACTATGCCCAGGTACTTAGATTGTCTCATTTAATCTTGCCAACCCAAGCAAGTAGGTACCATTACTATTCCCACTGTATGGATGAAAAACTGAGATTCAGAAAGGTTGACCCACACAGCCAAATACACAGTGGATTCACAGCTTGGTCCCAGGTCTGAATCTCAGACCCTGGTTCTCACCATTACTACGGTTCTGTAGAGGTGGGAAAAAACCTCCTCTGCTACTTCAGATTCAGTAGCTGGGTCATGAGAATTAAAGCAGCAAAAGACAGATTAACAGGAGAAAAAGTTTATTATGCACACACATGTGGGCCTTACACAACACTAGTGAAAACCCAAAGAAGTGTTTAGGCTTGAGAGCTCGTAAACCATTTCAACAAGGGAGATAGACTGTGAAGAAGACAAAGGGAAGGGCTTGGGTTTCCAGGGATTTTCATTTCTGGGTAAACTGTGGGAAGGTAAAGATTGGATTGGACAAAAAGTTGATGCAAGTTTTTTAGTAAGATCTTACAGAAAAACCCAAACGAACTTTTTGGCCAACCCAATAAATGGGGGAGACTTATGGAAGATAAAGTTTGCTTGGTAAGGCTCTGTTATGCAGTCTCAAGTTAGGGCCATTTCCAGTGATAAGAGTTGTCTCCTTATTCTGGCGTGGGAGAGGGGGTTGGGGACACCTCCACAAAGGGAAATTTATTTTATCTTTACAAAGGAAATTCTGTAACCTTTAAAAGGGGAAATTTATGCCCTGCTTTTAGGCAGAAAAGGAGAGGACAGAGTAACTCCTGTGTCTGTTTTTTCTCAATTAACTTCAACTTAAAATAATTCTTATGCCAAAGTGGTGTATTTTGTGGTGGTATATTCTGATCTCCTTCAGGTCCCACAATACATAACACTGTTTTAAAAGTGCCCAAATATTTATTGAGCCCTATTATATGCCCTGGTGGCTCAGTTGGTAAAGAATCTGCCTGCAATGCAGGGGACCTGGGATTGATCCCTGCGTTGGCAAGATCCCCTGGAGAAGGAAATGGCAACCCACTCCAGTACTCTTGCCTGGGAAATCCCATGGACAGAGGAGCCTGGCGAGCTACATACAGTCCATGGGGTCATAAGAGTCAGACACGACTTGGTGACTAAGCCACTCCACCACCACTATTATATGCCAGCATTATAAGATCCTTGGGCCAGATCCTCACCCTCAAGAAGCTTACAGGTGAGTATGGGAAGAAAAAGCTTCTTAGTTTCAGACAAGCCCATCAATGGGAACTGCTCTTATATTTGGACAGAATACATACATTTACAAGTTCTTCACACACACTATTGTCTTCCATCTGATCATCAGAAACAACCCTATGAGGCCGCCTGGTTCTTTTATTTTGCAGAAAACCACCTTAGAAGTTAAGCAACTCACCACTCCAAGACATTTGACTCTGCTTTGCTGCTACACACACATACACCCACACAGTATTTGCTATTGGACCTGGATCTGACTCAGATCTTGATCTAACTGACCAACAGACTAAACTGGCCCCCACCCATCTTTGTTCATTCACCTCAATATCATTAGGCAGAGGTTTTTCCCTCTATGACTAATACAGGCTACTATTTAAATGAGCTGGGCATGTCCTTGGGCAGTATATCCAAGTCACCTTAAATAACTGAGCTCTTTGAGGGTTGCTCTGCAGAATTTCCTATTGGTGGTTTGTTGACTGCCTTTTAGCTCCTGATAGGCAATGTTTGGAAGAAAACTAAACTGCATTTCACTAAAGACACCTAGGTCAGATCTATTACAAATCCATAAGAGGCTCTCTCTCTCTCCTTTTTTTCCCAGAATTGTCCACAACACTGGGAAATTTGGTGAAAACTTGGGTTGGTTCTAACAGCTATTCCCATCAACCTGCTTCTTCTGTTACAGAGAATGTAAAGTCAGATACTTGTTTCCCCAGACTTCTCTGCAAGGAGGGGTGGTAAGAGAAGTATGCTGATGCAGGGGGCAAGTTTCTAGGATTTTTTTTTTTTTTCTCCCTATAAGAGGAGAGAGGCTTCCCAGGTGGCACAGTGGGAAAGAATCCACCTGCCAAGGCAAATTCAATCCCTGGGTGGAGAAGATCCGCTGGCTAGGAAATGGCAACCCACTCCAGTGTTCTTGCCTGGAAAATTCCATGGACAGAGGAGCCTGGTGGGCTACAGTCTATGGGGTCGCAAAGAGTCTGACACGATTGAGCACACACGCAGGCACAAACACGTGAAAGGACAGGAAGACGGAAGAAAGTCTCCTCTCAGAGTCTTCTCTCGCGGCTTCCTACTTTTGGATGAGGTTATAGTGGGATGCCGGAGAAGGCAATGGCACCCCACTCCAGTGCTCTTGCCTGGAAAATCCCATGGATGGAGGAGCCTGGTAGGCTGCAGTCCATGGGGTCACTAAGAGTCGGACAGGACTGAGCCACTTCGATTTCACTTTTCACTTTCCTGCATTGGAGAAGGAAATGGCAACCCACTCCAGTGTTCTTGCCTGGAGAATCCCAGGGATGGGGGAGCCTGGTGGCTGTCT
>NW_011495081.1:8001718-8012444 GCF_000754665.1 Bison bison bison | reverse complement strand
AGATCCCAGGGACGGGGGAGCCTGGTGGGCTGCCCTCTATGGGGTCGCACAGAGTCGGACACGACTGAAGTGACTTAGCAGCATAGTGGGATGAGAGAGCAGGAGTCAGGGGTGCAATAACACAAGTGAGGCTTGTGAAATTCAGTGGTGGTAGCGGGAGTCTTGGGGCGGGACCTGGCCGGGGTCTGGAGGACGTGGAGCTGCTGTCGTCGAGGACGGTGAGTGATCGCCGGTAGGGGATGAGCAGCACAACAGACCGGATCCGCCCGATTCCCCAGTCCCTCTACTAGGATGGTCTTTCTCACTCCAGGGGCCGTCGGCGGGCCACATTCTGGGGCGTGGCCAGCCGGACTTGAAAACCCCGACTGTGTGGGGGCGGGGCCGCTCCCTCGGGGCGTGGCCTGTGGAACCTCGGAATCCCGGCGACTCGGGGCAGGGCTCGCGTCTCCTGGCACGGGGTTCCTCCCACGCAGCTTCCCATTCAAACGATGCCGAAGGGGCGGCGCGGCAGCCAGAGCCCCACGATGAGCCAGCGACCGGCTCCGCCCCTCTACTTCCCCTCCCTCTACGACCGCGGCATCTCCTCGTCCCCACTCAGCGACTTCAACATCTGGAAAAAGCTCTTCGTGCCGCTGAAGGCTGGAGGGGCGCCGGCGGGAGGGGCGCCGGCGGCGGGGGGCCGGTCACTGCCCCAGGGGCCCTCGGCCCCAGCGCCCCCGCGCCACCCGGCCTGGGTCCCCCTAGTGAGCGCCCTTGTCCCCCGCCCTGGCCCTCCGGCCTGGCTTCCATCCCCTACGAGCCTCTGCGCTTCTTCTACTCTCCACCGTCGGGGCCTGAGGCAGCGGCCTCCCCGCTGGCTCCTGGCCCCACGACCTCCCGGCTAGCCTCTGCCTCCCACCCCGAGGAGTTGTGCGAGCTGGAGATCCGGATTAAGGAGCTGGAGCTGCTCACCATAACTGGGGACGGCTTCGACTCCCAGCGCTGTGCGTGACCTTGGCGCCTTAGCCTGCCTCGGCTCCCTCCTTGGCTCCGTGCCCCCTGAACCCCTCACCCGCAGTGTGGCCTTTAGGCTCAGACTCCAGTTCCCAGGAACCCCAGATCCCAAACCAAAACCTCCTCCCACCCCGGAATCCAGACACTTCATCCTGGATTTCAACCAATTTCTTCCTCCACCGTGAATCTGGACCCTTTTGCCCCAAGTTCCAACCTCCCTCCGCCCTGAGCCTTTTTGTTACTTTGAACTCTGAGCTCTAAACCTGGAACTCGGTCCATCACAACCCCCAGGTTGAACTTTAAGCCTCCTGCACAGTAGTACACTGGGGGTCCACCCCCACAGACAACCCCTGTTTCTAGAGACCTGGCTCAGTGTTTATCTTAACTTGGGGTCCTCAGTGGAAGGAGGGGAAGTAGGTGAGGGTCGTTTGATCTCTAGGGAGAGGTGCAAGACCTAGAAGGCTGAGGACACTCACTGAGGGGCTTTGGGATCATCCATTTCTCAATGCTGGAAGGTCACCTCCTGTGATGCCTCTGGCTGCCCTCTCACCAGGGTCCTGGCCTCTGCCATCTGATCTTAGGTCTAAAGTCTTGGACAGACCACGGCAGACCAGGTGTGCTGATGTGGGCAGGATTCCTCTAGTGTGCAAACTGACTGAGTCCTCCCTGTTCCAGAGTGAAGTTGTTAAATCCAGTTTTACTCCCAGAAGGACCAGATTGCACTGTGGAATATTCAGGAGCCATAGGCTGTTCAACAGACTTTGTCTTTGCCAACACCTGGTCTGGCTAAGTCTAGCACTTGACCACTGGAGGAGGGCAGATGGGTCTAGAAAGAGCATCCCCACCATTGTGAAATAAACTACATGTTTAGGTACATGTGGCTATGGGAACGGTCCCCAGTTCATCAAGCACTCTCTTATGTCCCCTTCCCCACTGCCTCAAGAAGAAAATTCCTAGAATACTTGGACTTTCCAAGTCCTGGATTTCTCAACCACATATTTCTCCACTTGGATGTGTTTTGGCTCTTAGGGGTTTCCCCCACCCCCTCACCCATCTTGGGTCTGAATAGGTTTGGGACTCATGTGGGGAAGCACATGATTGCTTCCCCAAAGCTAGCTTTGGAAGTGTTAGAAAAAAGCCCTTCTCTCTCCTACATCTAAGTTTGTTTTGGTCTTCTGCAGATAAATTCTTGAAGGCACTGAAAGATGAAAAGTTACAAGGTCTGAAGACCAGGCAGCCTGGAAAGAAGTCGGCCTCTCTCTCCTGAGGAGCTGCCCACCAGAGTCTGGCAGCCGCCTCCTTAGGTGTTAGTGCTTAGATAATGTGTCCCGTTTGTTGTCATTTCAAAGATCGTTATTTTCTGTTCTGTATTTACTGCTGTTCTCGTTGCTCCCAGCACGTACTCCACATACAGTGCCCACTTGCATGGTAAATCTCATGGTCTTTCTCCTGTCTGTGCCACTGCTGGGGGGTAGTGCTCTCATGAGGGCTGGAGGCTGCTGCCCAGCCAGCATTCAGGGGCTTCCAAGACCAGGGGAGGAGGCGATCCCCAACACTGTCAAGTCAGGGGGATTGGAAAAAGCCAAGGGCAACATATATTTGGTTCTATTGCCATGTCCCTACTCAGAAAGGCTCTTTGAGGACTGTAACAAGGGGTTAGTTTGGTTTCAAACAGCTTTAGTCCTTAGAAATGTTTTATAATTTTTAAATGTTTTTTGGAGCACAAAACTCTTTGCTAATCTGATGAAAGGCACAGTCCTTCCTAGACATTCATATAGTCAAATATTTGAGTGCTTATTATGTGTTAGGCACCCTCCTAGGCTCTTGGGATTGGGGGTGGGGATACAGACAACAAATATTATTAGTAAATCAAAATATGGTATCAGAAGATGACAGGTGAAGGGGAAAACAAAAAGTAGGGATGAGGATGGTCAGAGGGTGGGAGGAAAGCAGGGTTTCTTGAAGAGAGAACATGTAAACAGTGCTTGATGGAGATTGAGGGCAATAGCCAGGAGACACTGTAGGGGAGCATTTCAGGGTGAAGGGCAGGTGCAAAGGCTGAAGGTGGGAGCACGCTGGGAGGTTTGAGGGTCAGCAAAGAGCACAGACGGCTGGGGCAGGAGTAAGGGGAGGGAGGAAGGAATGGGTGCAGAGAGGGTCCATTCGCATGGGACCTTACAAACATGGTAAGGACCAGGGGATTTTACTCTGAGTGGGATGGAAAGTAGAGAGTTTTCAGCTGATGAGTAACAAGTTCTGATTTGTGCTATATTGAGAACAGAGTAAGGAAGGATGAAGAGAAAACAGTTAGGAGGTTGTTGGAATTAATGCGGCTAAGTGAGAAGCAATGGTGTGGTATTCCTGCCCTTTCCCCCTCGCTGGGTCCCCTGCTGCCAGGTACTGCCTCTGTGGCTAGGAGGAGCAAGGACCCAGTGGCACAAGCACATGAAAGCTAACATAGTTGATAGAACAAATCTTTGATCTAGAACAAATCTTCCAGGGACTTCCCTGGTGGTTAAGACTCCATGCTCCCAATGCAGAGGAGATGGTTTTGATCCCTGGTGGGGGAACTAAGATCCTGCATGCCACACAGTGCAGCCTAAAAAAACCTAAATCTTCCATTAAGTATAACGTTTGGGTGCTTAGCTTCTCGACCCCCTTGTGTCTTCACTATGCCAACAGCCTAGATCGTAGCTGAAGAATCTGTGAAGTTTGGGCTTCTTTCAGAGGACATTGGAAAAGAGTAGCTGGTGAGCCAGGCTTTCCTAGTGGCTCAGAGGTAAAGAGCCTACCTGCCAGTGCAGGGGACATGGGTTCGATTCCTGGGTCGGGAAGATCCCCTGGAGAAGGAAATGGCAACCCACTCCAGTGTTCTTGCCTAGAGAATCCCAGGGATGGGGGAGCCTGGTGGGCTGCCGTCTATGGGGTCGCACAGAGTCGGACATGACTAAAGTGACTTAGCAACAAGAGCTGAGATAGAAACAATTGGCAGGGCAAGCAGGATCAAGATAAGAGTGTTTTAAGAAAGGAGAAATGACCATGCATTTGTCTGATAGAGAATGACCCCGTAGAGGGACAAAAACTGACAAAGTAGAAGAGGTCTCTGCCTGACTCACAACAAGCCAAATGCTGAGACACCAATCTTTGCAGCAAAAAGAGGTCTTATTTGTGAGACAACTGGAGGAGAGCCTGAACAAGTCATAAGTCTACCTCCAAGAGGCAAGGGGCTAGGGTATTTATGGAGTTACGAATAAAGATGATTCAGGTCAGCTGGAGGCGTGGGGAATGTGGGGATGTGATTGGGAAAAGATTCAGGAATTGTCCTCCTGTGCAGATATAAGTCGCCTATGCACCTCTGCACATTCTGAGTGTGGAGGTTTGGGCCCTCTGATGTCAAGAAGTTCCTGAGTGGGCCCTGGTGCAGTCCCAGTTAGAGGGTCAGTGGTCCTATCCAATCTTAACCCATTCAGATTGAATTAGCCTCCAAGTTTCTGGGCAATAACTCAGGCAAACATCTTACTGTTTAGGCTTCGTGCTGCTGGGAGGACATGCAAGTCTTAAACTTGATTAGTGAAGACAGGTGAAATGGATTTAACCTATGGCTTCAGAGAGAGGAAGAATTGCTGGAATGGTGTCCTTGAGTGGATGAGAGGGGTCAGGTCTAGTTTATAGTAGAGGGATTGGCTTTGGATGGAAGCAGAGATGGTTTATTCTTAATGTGCTTAGTTGCTCAGTCATGTCCGATTCTTTGTGACCCCATGGACTGTAGCCACCCAGGCTTCTCTATCCATGGGGATTCCCCAGGCAAAAGTACTGGAATGAGTTGTCATGCCCTCCTCCAGGGGATCTTCCCAACCCAGGGATTGAACCCAAGTCTCCCATATTGCAGGTGGATTCTTTACCACTGAGCCACCAGGGAAGCCCTGGGTTTTCAATAGATTGGCTTTGGATGGAAGCAGAGATGGTTTATCCTTAATAGCATGAGGTTATCACCCGATGATGATAGATGGGATGGTGGGAGCCCCAGAGGCTACATACACTTGCCCCAGAGTTTGTGCAGCGACCAGCAGCTTGAGGACACAAATGTGCATGTCTGTGAGGCCCAGCTGGAGACCCTGGGCATGGGTACTGGGAGCCAGGCAGAGGCTGGCCAGCCACAGAGCTGCTGCCTGACTGCAGGGTCATTTCAGCCACTGCTGCCCACAGCCAGGAGTATGGGCCCAATGTCAGGCCAAAGCCCCCAGGTTCTAAACCTTAGCAACGAATTTCAGTGTTTCCAAAACCCAGTATAGGGTGAGAAAGTCTGGACAGTCCCTCAGAATTCACAACTGTGGGAGTTCACAACCCCAGAATTCATAATCCCCGGGAGTCCTCCCACCCTGGGCATTCCAGGTCCTGTCTCCCCTCTCTCGGAGGAAGCTAGATTCCCGTTACCCCAGGCTGGTTGATGCAAGAGAATCTCCCTTGTTCTAGAAAACTTCAGGCTGGCAAGTCCAGCGAGGGGAGCTGGAGACTCTTAATGAAAGTCAGGAAAACTCAGCAGCAAGCTCAAGGAGGGCAGAGCTACCCGGTGGGGAGGGGGGGCATTTCCCATTTCTTCCCCAGAGCCTCCATTGCCCCCCACCCCCATCCACCCAGACTCATAAAACTGGCCACTGATTAAGTGCATCCTGGGCACAGAGGGAGGCAGTTGACATGAACAGTCTACTTCTTAGTAGTACCGAGGCTCCATGCTTTCACTGCACAGGGCACGGGTCCAATCGTTGGTCAGGGAACTAAGGTCCAGAAAACCCCATGGCATGGCAAAAAATAATAATTCTTACTAGCACCTTGTGATATAGGAACCATTCTTGGCATGTTTTACAAATAAGGGGACAGAGACTCTGAAAGGTGTAGTGACTTATACCCTCCTCCACCCCTGGGCACAGGGCTAGGGAATGGCAGAGTGAGGATTGGAAGTCAGGCTTGTCAAGGTTCTCCCAGGCCTTCCTGCAGCGTAAAAGGGCACAGACATAGGGTAAGCCCTAGTGAGTCACCAGAAGGAAACATTAGGTTCAATACCGGGGGGACATAGTTTGGGAGTGTGCTGAGTTGTCTCCCAATGTTGAGAATGAGTTGACAGTCTTATGGTATCACAGTCAAGGTCCCAGGAATGCCCACACTCAGCCCCATCGCTTGTCCCTTCATCCCATGGCTTTGGTCACAGGTCCTGTTATCAGGATGGTAGAGGAGGCAGGTCCTGTGATTCTCAGTCCGTCCTGAACAGAATGGAATGGAAGAGGCTGTATACCAAAGAGAAGAATGCTTGGTAATTGAAAACAAGGGTCCAGGTGAAGCAAACACCATATGCACGGAATAATAAATGCAGTGGCATGCTGGAGCCAGCTGGAACAGCTCATGAAAGCCAATGGTTAAATTTTGAGGAATTTTGTAAGCCGGTTGTTAAATACAGCCATTGTTAAAAATTAACTTGTATCAACTTACAATTAAACAATATTTAAAATGAAGGTAATATTCAAAATCCAGCACTCCCTAATTATTTTGCTCCATTTTACAATTACCCGTGCTCTTAAAGTTATTTATGGCTCTCATGTCTGTATGGTCAAAATACTATATAACAGTGTACTAATGTTACATTCCTTCTGAGTAATGTCCGTGTTGATGTTTTGAAACTGGCCACAGTGAGAGTATTTACACTATGGAAATTGGCAAATGTACAAATCCAGATTGTTCTTGTCCTCTCTATTCTTTCCAACCTCCATAAAAAGTTGGTTGTTAAACATTTACTAATACACCGCCAGATAAACAGGAAAAATCACTGATAGCTGAGCTAGAAGGAAAGCTGCTTTGGGACACTCAGAATTGGGCTGAAGGTATGACTGAAGCTCCCTGCTGCTTCTGGTTTGTCTGCCCACTTAGTTACCCTCATGGAAGAGGTAGGAAAGAAGAGCCTAGTTATCTGCTCATGAAGGCAGGCTTTTTTTTGCCACTGGACTTGTAGGATCTTAGTTGCCCTGAACCAGGGATCCAACCTGTGCCCCCTGCAGTGGAAGCATGGAGTCTCAACCACGGATGATGCAAGGCCCAGGGAATGTCCTGGACCTCAGCCAATCAGATTAGCAGCTTGTACTCTCAGGGCATCAGCGTAGAGGGTGAACAGAGGAAACAGCCCATGGGGTGGGGGACTGACGTTCATCCTCTCCAGCGGTAACTTGTTTGAGCTAGATGGAACAGCAAATCTGACAGAGGGTGAAACCAGATATTTGCATCATGACTGCTCCATCAACAGATTGTTAGTCCTGAGAGAAGCAGAGATTTCAAGGTGATGGGAAACCTCCCACCCCCTCAACCAAATAACCTGTGCCCTACGCTATGGCCAAAGGATTCAGGCAGGATCCAGTGCCTGCAGGGGCCTGGCTTCTTGGGGAGCAGGAGGAAGATAGACGTCATCGCTGCGTTCAAGTTTCCCTCTCTGTGGAGGTGAAGGCTGTACTGGTGCCTCATGCACACTGGCCTTTTCCTTTCAACGACATCTTGAGCCTGTCACCATCTAGATATGTGACCTTGGGAATGTTACTCAACTTCTCTGAGCCTGTCTTATTATCTGGGAGATGGAGACATGTTCTCATCAGTTCAGTTCAGTTCAGTCACTCAGTCGTGTCCGACTCTTTGCGACCCCATGAATCACAGCACACCAGGCCTCCCTGTCCATCACCAACTCCTGGAGTTTACTCAAACTCATGTCCATTGAGTCGGTGATGCCATCCAACCATCACCTAAACCTAATTACCTCCAAAGGCTCCATCTCCAAACAGCAACACATTGGGGATTAATGTTTCAATGTGTGGAGGAGGGGAGAACTCGACACATTTTAATCCACAGCAGATCAATGTTGTCTAACAGAACTTTCTGCAGGGACAGAAATATTGTATATCTGTGCTGCTTAATATGGAGCCGTTAGTCACATGTGGCTAGAGGAACTGAATTTTAAATTTTATTTTTAGTTATTTAAATTTCAGTTTAAATAGCCACATAGGGTTAGTGACTACCATAATAGACAGCTCAGGACTAAATAGAGGTGAAGGCAATGGCACCCCACTCCAGTACTTTTGCCTGGAAAATCCCATGGACGGAGAAGCCTGGTAGGCTGCAGTCCATGGGGTCACTAGAGTCAGACATGACTGAGCGACTTCACTTTCACTTTTCACTTTCATGCATTGGAGAAGGAAATGGCAACCCACTCCAGTATTCTTACCTGGAGAATCCTATGGACAGAGGAGCCTGGTGGACTACAGTCCATGAGATCGCAGAGTCAGACACGACTGAGCTACTAACACTTATTTAATTGATTGTGTTACATTTGGAAAGAGGGAAATTTGGGGTTTAATGTAGGCTTGGTTTCCAAAGTTAACTGATATGGGAGCAGGTAAAAATGGTACCTCTTTATAAACCAGTCAAGTGAAAGCACTGCCCATGGTGACACGGTGGGTCAGCTGGCCCACTGCTCCCTCCAAGTAGCAGCTCCTTCCTGTGTAAGCCTCCAGGAATCTAGGTTCCCTTTCTATACGTCCTGGGGGTGATTTGGGAGGAGTCACAGGTCCACCAGGACAGGCTTGCTAGTCCAGGGTGCTTCATGTGTGTTTGTGTGCATGTGTGTTTGTGTTCATGCACATATATGTACATGATCGGGCCTCTTACAGAATAAGGTTGTGACACTTTACGTGGGAAAGCGGGGTGGTTTCCTAGTCCGAATTGTTCACTGTATCCTTCCTCATCTATCCCAAAGAAACAGTCTATTACAGGTATGTTTCAAGAACTGATGTCATTTTATAGTTTGTTTTAGGAACAGAGCAAAGATGCTCTGATGCGACCAGTTCTAGCAGAGGACAAGGTGTTTTGGGGTCTGGTACAAGAAAGACCACTGGGGTCTAGCGACACTTGGAGTTTCTCCCGAGCCCTGCCACACCCACTGCTATCAACTATCAAGTACCTGTTAGCAAGTAGTTTCTTTGTGCCAGGTCCCGGGTTTAGCACTCTACGTCTAGCATCTCATTAATACGTACAGACTGAACCCGTGAGGCCCTTGTCCTCACCCCCATTTATAGGGGCACAAAGAAGTGTACAGCTAGGGTGTGGGCAAGCTGCTCCAAGGCCCAAACACTTAAACCCCAGCTCATTTTCTGTTGACTAATTTCAATCTATTTTCTTTTCCCTGTTCCCCTCCAGCCCACCTCAGCTAGCTGTTATGGAGAATGTTTGTGTGAGCAAATGTCATAACCGCCAAGAGTCTGGACTCCAAGATAATGACAGGTAAGTTTTCTCCTGAGTTCAGCCTAGGTGAACTTTACTTTAGCAATGCCGTGCCTGAGCAGTTACATGGGTAGTCTCATGTAACCGAATCTCATTTTCCACTGGCCTACTATATAATTCTGGTAATGAGTTCCACGTCAATCTTGTAGAGGTGATCATCTTTGCTGCCGACGTTTTTTTTTTTTTTGGCCTTGCTGCACAAGTATGTGGGATCTTAGTTCCCCGACCAGAGATTAAACCCACATCGCCTGCATTGGCAGTGTGGAGTCTTAACCATTGGACCACGAGGGAAGTCCCCAGCCCAGGTGTTTTGGAAAGAGTTGTGTGCTGTGATGAGGGTGTATGCCCTGGGTGGGTTGAATCTTTCGGGTGCTCAGAAAGATGACTCTCAGAAGTGATGGGACCATGGAATCTGTGGGAGATCTCCAGCCAGCTCCAGCTAGTCTCACCCTGGCCAGGTGATGAAGGGACTTCTCTGTCACAGGACCAGTCCCCTCTCCCTAGATGTCCTGAGCTCAGCCTCTGTTTGGGGGCCTTATGGGTGTCCTGAGCTGTTGAAAAGGGATGCTGTCTACAATGGAGAGCCAAAAGGGGCTGAGCATAGCAGTCACTCCTGGTGGATCAATAGGTGATGCTTCAGCTCTGGCAAGATAGTGAGTTCCTCAGTGCTAGAAGTATTCAAGCAGAGATTAATCAATAACAATAACCTTGCAGTTGTCAACTGCGTGTTCTCTCTTTCCAGCTCTACAGTTATTTCACTGACCAGATCTTAGCTTCATTTCACAGAGAAGGCTCAGAGAGGGAACGTGACTTGCCCAATGTCACACAGCTAGAATGTGGTAAAGATGAGGTTTAAATCCCATTCAGGTATGACCTAAATCAAATCCCTTATGACTATACAGTGGAAGTGAGAAATAGATTTAAGGGACTAGATCTGATAGATAGAGTGCCTGATGAACTATGGATGGAGGTTCATGACATTGTACAGGAGACAGGAATCAAGACCATCTCCATGGAAAAGAAATGCAAAAAAGCAAAATGGCTGTTTGGGGAGGCCTTACAAATAGCTGTGAAAAGAAGAGAAGCGAAAAGCAAAGGAGAAAAGGAAAGATATAAGCATCTGAATGCAGAGTTCCAAAGAATAGCAGGGAGAGATAAGAAAGCCTTCCGCAGTGATCAATGCAAAGAAATAGAGGAAAACAACAGAATGGGAAAGACTAGAGATCTCTTCAAGAAAATTAGAGATACCAAGGGAACATTTCATGTAAAGATGGGCTCGATAAAGGACAGAAATGGTATGGACTTAACAGAAGCAGAAGATAGCAAGAAGAGGTGGAAAGAATACACAGAAGAACTGTACAAAAAAGATCTTCACGACCCAGATAATCACGATGGTGTGATCACTCACCTAGAGCCAGACATC
>NW_011495081.1:8000740-8001618 GCF_000754665.1 Bison bison bison | reverse complement strand
TTAGACATGGGATGAAATCGCCCCCTGCCGCTTCTCAGGTCCAGGACTGATATTTATCAGCTTGCTCACTATTATCTAGAAGAAAATGCAATTTGCATAGACATTGCGGACGCTCATTGCAAAAATAAACACAGGTGCAACATCAGCCCTTTCCCAGAAGTGGCAGCTGGCAACCTGCTTGGGGGTCACGTTTTATACTCCCACAGGAAAAATCTCTTTCCAAAACCAGTTTCAAGGTGAAAAGTCCAGTTCACATGAATTAAAAAAAGCTAGGTGGTTTAAACAACAGACATTTATTTCTTACAGTTCTGGAGGCAGGGAAGTCCAAGTTCAAGGTGCTGGCCAATTTGGTTCCTGGTGAGAGTTCTCCTCCTGGCTCGCAATCAGCTGCCTTCTTGTCGTGTCCTTACGTGACAGAGAAAGGGAGGGAGGGAGGGAGGGAGAGAGCACTCTGCTCTGTTTCCCTCTTGTCATCATTGTTACTTAGTCACTAAGTCGTGTCCGACTCTGCAACCTCGTAGACTGTAGCCCTCAAGGCTCCTCTGTCCATGGGATTCTCCAGGCAAGAATACTGGAGTGGGGTTGCCAGGCCCTCCTCCAGAGGATCTTACCAACCCAGGAATCAAAGCTGAGTCTCTTGCATTACAGATGGGTTCTTTACCACCGAGCTGCCAGGGAAGTTCCTCTTTCTTCTTATAAGGACATTAATCCCATCATGAAGGCCCTGCACTCGTGACCTCAGTCAGTTAAGTCACTCAGTCGTGTCCGACTCTTTGCAACCCCATGGTCTGCAGCTCGCCAGGCCTCCCTGTCCATCACCAACTCCTGGAGTTTACTCAAACTCATGTCCATTGAGTCGGTGATGCCATCCAACCATC
>NW_011495081.1:7996493-8000203 GCF_000754665.1 Bison bison bison | reverse complement strand
ATGCGAAGAGTTGACTCATTGGAAAAGACTCTGATGCTGGGAGGGGTTGGGGGCAAGAGGAAAAGGGGACGACAGAGGATGAGATGGGTGGGTGGCATCACGAACTTGATGGACGTGAGTCTCAGTGAACTCCGGGAGTTGGTGGTGGACAGGGAGGCCTGGCGTGCTGTGATTCATGGGGTCGCAAAGAGTCAGACACGACTGAGTGACTGAACTGCACTGAACTGGATGACCCCAAATCCTAACATGGGCATCCCTTTAAAATGTGATAACAGTGGTCTTAACAGACATTCAGAGCTAGAGTAAAACCTTTCAGACTTCAAACTGAAATTATTTTGGTGTCCTCTCACCCCATACGTAAATTAAATCAAGGAAATTCCTCCACTCCCACCCAGTGGTGACTGCATTGCTTTTTACTCCTAAATATTAAATTGCATTTAAAACTCTCCATGTGGATCCCATCCATTCCCTGCTCCCTCATTCTGAGTACCTGCCTTGCTGAAGCCCTACTTCTGCTTCATCTTTGACCAGGTAAGCCTATGTAGTATCCACAAAACATGAGGCTTTTTCTGTGTTGATTCCAGAGTGGAAAGCTGGATAATTTTCCCACTAAATTGTCTTCCAACTAAGAGAGTCTAGGATCATATAATTTCAAAACCAGTAAGATAACATCAGTGATCACATGATGATTTCCAATATTATGAGGATTTATAAATACTTGTTAAAATTTTTTCCCTATGGGTAATGGAGAAAGAACTACTAAGTAAGAGAAAGGACAAAATGTGAACATGAGTATCCACTAACACCTTGGAAAGAAAATTATCAGTAAGACAATGTGCTTTATTTCATATGTAAATTGTCCAGGAGAAAACACAGTTTCAACCAAGCAAAACAGGCTAATGCAGCAAAAAAATGGTATCACAAAGAAAGAAAAAAGAAAAAGAAATGATAATCACCACAGAGCTCTACCTGGTTTGCCTGTTTAGATTTGCTCCATAGAGCAAATTTTATTCAGAGGCTGAATAAAAACCAAAACCCATTCATTAATAAGCCAGCACATCCTGAATAGCAGTTTATTGATATGAACAGTGCACAGTGAGAGTGTTCAGTGGACTGTGGCTTCATTCGTAAAGTATACGGTTCTTAAAATTTTCATTTGATGGCATAGTAGAGACCCTAAATTGGTTGTTCTTTTCCTTACCGTTTGGGCTCCTGATTTCATTTGGTGGTGACAGCTCTGAAATTTGGGTTTGTAATGCTTGTTGATTCTTGGCAGTTGGCAATTTGTTCTCTATCCCCAGAGGTATACTGTGGGCATCTTACTAATCAGTTAAAGATCTTTGGGAAGGAGAGCTGTGTGTAGCATAATCAGAAGCTGCAATTGCAGAGTCTGTCATTTTCTAAACCTAAACGTTTCCAGAAAGAAGGGGACTCTGGTTTTCATTCAGCTGGCTCTGATGTGGCAGGAAAAGCACAGAATGAATGGTGAGTCCTTCATATGTTGGGCTTTGTGTCTCAAGGGTCAGTCCCCCTTGACCATGAACTCTGAGGGCAGGTGCTGTGTCCTGCTGACTCCTGATCCCTAGCAGTGTCTGATGCATAGTTAGTATTCAGGAAAGTTTGCTCAGCCAATGAAGGGCTGAATGGACAGCTATGTGAAAGCTTTGATCAGTGCTTCCTATACAGTTCCAGTTAAATGAAAGATTAACCATCAACAGACACACACACAACCCTGGCAGGGAGACGACCCCACGCAGCCCTTCTCCAAGCCTCATGTCTGCTTAAGTCATGGCTCTAGCTTCTCGTCTTGGTCTTTTGTTCTCTTTTACCTGGACCTATTCAAAGAGTTGGTTCCTAGGACACAAAAGGCTTATCTGGGACCTAATCTTAGAGACAAAAACTTAAATTACAGGAAAGCAAACTTTTAGTTCCCCAAATACTGGAATATTAATACATGCAGCAACTAGGGCAATTAGGCAACACTTTATTTTCACAGTCTTAAGACTATCCAGACCCTGAGTCTAGATAGGCTTTCATATCTAGACTCTAAATCTCCCTGGTCTCAAGGCTACTTCTTACCCAGGATTCTGCTTTCTTAGATCTTTGTTTTGCATACAGCCTATCATGGCCTGTAAGTCTTGACCATTTGGTTTCAACACCTGTGGCTAACAGACTCTGTTTCTTGGTATAAATATTTCCTAGAGAATCTGGTTGATCTAGTCCCATGTGCTGAGTCACAGTTGTTTGATGGGTGATCAGCCTATGAATTGTGGCTCCTGGGCAGATGTGTCTCCTGTCCAATCAGCTTAGATCAGAGGGCAAAGCATGGAGTCTAACACATAGCCTCTATTTAGATCTGAACATAAGGCTGGCATCATGATTGCTGTGACTAGCAATGGGGGCGGGGTAGCAGAGAAGAAGTAGGTGGTCTTGGGAGTTTGTGTCCCATACTAACATCATCCCTGGACTCATTGGGAGCACTGGATGGGACTTCTTTATGCTCCGAGAAGGGCATGTGTGCAGACACTGGCTTACTCTGCTCCTGGACACCATCTGTTCCAATGATACAGTCATGAATGGGCTGGAACTGCTTCTCAGGGGCCTGTGGCTGACCAGGGGTGAGCTCTTTTAGGCTGATGAGCTCAGGCTCCAGGCTAAGACCATAAGGGGTCTTGCCAGACCTACAACTGTCCTTTAAAAAACCCCAGTGGGAAAAAAACAAAACAAAACTCCAGTGGGTACTGCTGTGCAACTGGTTTGTGAGGGAGATTCCATCTCACCATCTGGAGGAGGTAAAATGAGGAGCAGGCAGGTCTGGGGACATGAAAGCCTTCAGTCTTGTCCAACTCTTTGCAACCCCATAGACTATAACCTGGAAGGCTCCTCTGCCCATGGGATTCTCTAGGCAAGAATACTGGAGTGGGTTGCCATTCCCTTCTCCAGGGGATCTTCCCAACCCAGGGATCGAACCCTGGACTCCTGCATTGCGGGCAGATTCTTTACTGTCCGAGTCACCAGGGAAGCCCCTTTACCGTTTTATTTTACCATAAAAACTCTAATAGCTTATGAACACTATTCCAGGCAGAGGCCAAAGAGATACAAACTTAATTAGGAAGCAAAGCACGGCATGACAACAGCTACAGTCAAGCTCCTGTTCAGTACTTGCCTTTGCCCAATGTATCTAATGTGGTTAGTGAGAATTCCTGGCCCAGGTTTTCACCTGCAGAGTGAGAGCACAGATACACTTACATGTTCTCCAAATCATAGGCAACAACAGCAGTGATGCAGGTGAGGCTGGCTTTCACGGGCAGTTCCAAACGTAGGATCAGCTTTACCTTTTTATTTTATAGCATAGATTTAAAAACTTCACAGAACATGTGACAAATTAGTGCAGTGGATTGAAGGACCTAACATATTTCACTGGATGAAACTGAATTATGGGGGTACTCTTTCTACCCCCTTCTGATGCCTATGTCAGAAGCTTTCTCTATCTCCTTTATACTTTAATAAAACGTTATTACACAAAAGCTCTGAGCGATCAAGCCTCGTCTCTGGCCCTGGATTGAATTCTTCTCCTTCGGGGGCCAAGAATCCCGGTGTATTCGCGTGATTCAACAGCAACCTTTCATCTTGGGGGCTCATCCGGGATCCTTCAGGACAAGATGGACCTGATAACCTATGTGAGCTTACTTCTGCTGACTCCAAATATC
>NW_011495081.1:7975349-7996264 GCF_000754665.1 Bison bison bison | reverse complement strand
TTGTACTCTAACTATGGACATAATGTTTTAAAAACTTTTAATTTTGATTATACATTGTCTCGGTTCAATGACTATTTTGCTACATATAAGGTAAATAGGTCTAGATCTAATGGTTTTTTACCTGACGTTTATCAAATATGAGATGAGGTTACATGGCTAACTCCTGAAAAAGGATGTTTAATATCTACTGCCTCTATATGCTGGGAACAAACAGAGCCATCCCCAAAAGTTAGCCAACAACTTACTTACAATGATTGGAAACAATTGGGATATTTGTCTCAAGAAACATGCAATGTAATCATTCCCGTGTTTTCCAATCCCAGTTCAGGTTCTCCCTTTGTCTGGCCAAGCACAAATTGAGACTGGATATCTCAGTCGCGCTGGCTTGCTCCAAACGAGACTTATTAGATATGTGGCTCTTACCTATGGGCATGGCTTCCCCCTGGTTGGATAGGGAGATGTACCCTGGGTCTAGCCTTTACTCATGGCTTTATATTTTCAGAGCTTCCAGAAAAGCCTGCTAATTTACCCCACCTTAAAACTCGGTGGGCAAGGTCTGTATTTCATTGGTATGATTATTTGGTTACAGCGTTTGTTCCCTCTTTGAGAACTACAGATGTTATGTTACGAGTGGATGCTTTGACTAATTTTACTCAGCAGACATTACAAGATTCTCAAAAGGCTATTTCAGCTCTTAATGCTGAACAAGCACAAATTAGAAAGGTGGTTTTACAAAACAGATTGGCTCTAGATATTCTGACAGCTACAAAAGGTGGAACTTGTGCCATTGTTCATACCCAATGCTGTACATTTATACTTGATATGAGCACGAATGTTACTCATTTTACCAGCCACATGAACATGATGATTAGGGCCATGGATACTCCTGAAGCCTCAATTGCCTCACTTTGAGAAACGTTAACTAGTTCCCCATGGTGGACAACTATCTTAATTACAATAATTCTGGTTGTTTTGTTCTTGCTGTTTGCTCCCTGCATCTGTAATTGTATAACTGGATTTGTTTCTAGCCGCATGAAAGCTTTTAAGTTACAAATGGTTGCTCAAACTCCTGCTACTGCTGTAGCTTCCTACAGCTACTATTTGGGGCCCCTGGATCAGATATCCTCAATATGAGGATTAGGAAAATATGTTGCCTCACCAATTTAGGGACAACGCCCCTTGTCAGCTCGAAAGTAGTTATAAAATGAGAACGACGCCCCTTTTCCCTAGACAACATAATTCTCCTAAAAAAATAGGGGGAGAATGAGAGAGTCAGTTCCTAGACAGGTTGATAGGGAGTCTAGGCGTCCCCAAGGAGAGAGGGGTCTGAAATTCTCAAGGAAAAAGAAAGGACAAACTTTTTTTCTTTCTCCACATTCCTTAGGATTATATACCAATAATGTATCCTGCCTAAGGACAGTCTTTAGAGTCAACCTTCTGTTATCTTAAAATGTTAATTATGAGAGTAGACCTGGTCTTTACAAGGATGTATCTTGCCTGAGGACAGTGTTATCTTAAAATGTAAATTATGAGAGTAGGTCTGATGAGGTCTTTACAACCTCCAGATATTCTTTGGATTATATAACTTCATTGTTAACACTAGCAAGCGGGTACTCTTTCTACCCCCTTCTGATGCCTATGTCAGAAGCTTTCTCTATCTCCTTTATACTTTAATAAAACTTTATTACACAAAAGCAAAAAAAAAAAAAGAAACTGAATTATGAAGCTAATACTTTAAGAACATCTTCAAATATACTTTCCAAGACACTTTGCGATGCATTCTGCCAAGTGATCTTCATAACCACCAGAGGTGGGACATACAGGAGTTCTTATACCCATTTCACAAATGAGGAATTAGAGACTGGTTTAGAGTGAGTTGTTAAGGCTGTGATTATTTCTGCTTTTTTTCATAATTTCCAGACCAATGATATTCCTGATTTTGTTTGGTAAAACCTTCTCTCAACTCAGTTTCCATGTGTGTTGGGCGAGGGTGGGTGTGGGTGGGTGGGTGAGTTTAGACACAAGGTCAAGACAGGGAAAATAAGGTGAAGCCACAGTTAATTTATGTAAAATACCTTGATGGCCTCCCTCCATAATTTACAAATTCAGAGAATGAAAATAATCCATTTCTAGATTTCATTGCATAATGGCTTTTGTTAAAGTCTGGATTTGTCCTTTGAAGACAAATTCTGCCCCGGCACAAATTTCCCTATTTTGGAAACCTGCCTAATCAAAGCAACTTAATAACTTCTAAAAGAATTGTCTCTGGAATCATGAATTCTACTTCCTAAGTACTTCTTTCCAGAAACACCCCACATTTTAGCACTTATCACAGGCTACTGTCAAGAGAACTTTCAATGCTTGGGAGACTGACTTTTATATATTTAGAATGGAAGAATCACAGTAATATCAGTTTCACTTGAAACCAATATGGTTTCAAAAGACTCTATTGAGAGGCTCATCAGTTTTCTCATCTCTCAAGTGTGTGGCCAGGAGCCATATTAACCACACCTGAGCTAAGAGCACGCATTTCAGTTTACAAGTATTTATCATCTGCTGAGGAAGACATTCTGCTATCTGGGCCTCAGTCAGAAGTCACTTTCTAGATGCAGCAGCAGTATCAATAGGACTGGTGTTGGGGTGCGAAGTGGTTGGGGCAGGTCTGGCCAGCCTGCCAGGGTTTCAAGCACATGTGTTCTCACCTGATGTGGCAGTCAAGGGTGCCCTTTCCTCTCCCTGCCAATGTCCATAGGGACCACCCAGCTGCTGGCTGCTGTCCTGGGGTGGGTGGCATGTTCCCTCCTCTGGGTACAAGCCCCCAACCTAAGCCTTCACTGAAAGGGTCGGTCCGTGGCGATGGTGGGGGTTGGGGGCATGCTTTTGTCACGTGACCCTGTCTCTCGCTTATAGCTGATTGTATAGGCACCTGACCCAAGCGTGGCTCATCATAGGCAGATGAACTGGACCAATCTGAGTCTCAAGAATTTGCCCTGGGAGCACAAAGAGGGGTGTAGAGAGGGGTGGGTACTGAAAGGGTAGAGTTGTGCAGAGTGGGTCCTGGGGTGGATTCTTTCAACTAAATACACACCAATGAGAAAACAGAGAAGGCTAGCAGGATGAGGCAAGCAAGAGAACTAAGCAGATATGTAGAGGTGAAAGCAGGTGGGAGAGAGGACAGGAGAGAGCAAGCTGGGTGAGACCTGGAACTGCCCTGCCCAAGGATCAAACCTGTGCCCCCTGCACTGCAAGTGCGGAGTCTTACTCACCAGGGAAGTCCAATTGGAATCTGTTGTGTTTCCGTGAAATGGCCCCTGAACAGGCCACAACTGGTTGTCTTATGCTTTGCTTTATTGTGCTTCACACATCTCTCTCTCTCTTTTTTTTAATAAATTGAAGGTCTGTGGCAACCTTCTGTTGAGCAAGTCTGTTGGTACAATTTTTCCAACAGCATTTGTTCACTTCTTGTCTTTGTATCACATTTTGGCAATTCTTGCAATATTTCAAAATTTTTCATTATTATTATATTTGTTATGGTGGTCTAGGGATCACTGATCTTTGATGTTGCTGTTATAATTGCTCTGGGCACCACAAACTGCACCCAGATAGAGGACAAACAATCAGTGTTGTGTGAGTTCTGACTGCTCCACTGACTGGCTGTTTCTATTTCTTCTCTCCCTCTCCTCAGGCATTTCTATTCCCTGAGACACAGCAATATTGAAATTAGGACAATGAATAATGCTATGATAGTCTCCAACTGTTCAAGTGAAAGAAAGAGTTCAGCATCTCTCGCTTTAAATCAAAAGCCAGAAATGATTAGGCTTAGTGAGAGGAAAAGATTCTGATGCTGGGAAAGATTGAAGGCAGAAGGAGAAGGGGACGACAGAGGATGAGATGGTTGGATGGCATTGCTGACTTAATGGACACGAGTTTGAGCAAACTCTAGGAGACAGTAAAGGACAGGGAAGCCTGGCATGCTATGGTCCACGGGATCAGAGAGTTGAACGCGACTTAGCGATGGAACAACAACGGTGAGAGGAAGGGATGTTGATCGCTGAGACAGGCCAAAAGCTAGGCCTCTTGCAGCAGTTAGCCCAGCTGTGAATGCAAAGAAAACGTTCTTGAAGGAAATTAAAAGTGCTACTCCAGTGAAAACACAAATGAGAAGAAGGTGAAGCAGCCTTTTTGCTGATCTGGCAAGTTTTAATAGTCTAAAGGTCCAACCAGCCGCAACATCCCCTTAATCAAGGCCCAACCCAGAGCAAAGCCCTGCTGCTGCTGCTGCTAAGTCGCTTCAATCGTGTCTGACTCTGTGCGACCCCAGAGACAGCAGCCCACCAGGCTCCCCCGTCCCTGGGATTCTCCAGGCAAGAACACTGGAGTGGGTTGCCATTTCCTTCTCCAATGCATGAAAGTGAAAAGTGAAAGTGAAGTCACTCAGTCGTGTCTGACCCTCAGCGACCCCATGGACTGCAGCCTTCCAGGCTCCTCCATCTATGGGATTTTCCAGGCAGGAGTACTGGAGTTGGGGGCCATTGCCTTCTCCGGAGCAAGGCCCTAACTCTCTTCAATTTCCTGAAGGCCAAGAGGTGAGGAAGCTGCAGAAGAAAAGTTTGAAGCCAGCAGAGAGGTTTAAGGAAAGAAGCTATTTCCAAACCATACAAGTGCAAGGTGAAGCAGCAAGTGCGGATGTAGAAGCTGCAGGAAGTTATCCAGTAGATCCCCCTGAGATGGTTAACAAAGGTGGCTGCATGAAACAACAGATTGTTAATGTAGACACACGTTGGAGGACAAAGGGACAGAAAGTGCCCACCTAACTGAGAAGGCATCTTGAGACTGAAAAGTTAGGCAGGAAGCTCCATAAAATCAATGGATCAGTTTATTATATGGTATCTTCCACGGTGGGATCAGGTAGACAACGATTTGGAAGCATTCCACACCGCTGAGGAGCCACTGGCACAATTTTATAGTTAACCTCGAATATAGAGATATGTGCTTAGAAATAGGATGTGCATTCCTAAGTCAAGAATTATGGTAGGTAACTAGTCTCATGGGGCTTCCCAGGTGGCACTAGTAGTAAAGAACCCACCTGCCAATGCAGGAGACACAAGAGATGCAGGTTCTGTCCCTGGACTGAGAAGATCCCCTGGAGGAGGGCATGGCAATCCACTGCAGTATTCTTGCCTGGAGGATCCCATGGACAGAGGAGCCTGATGGGCTACGGTCCACAGGGTCTCAAAGAGTCAGACACGACTGAAGCAATTTAGCAACTAGTCTCATGGGCACCAGGAATACATCAGGGAAGGACTAGAGAGCATTGAGGCAAACTGGTCCTGATGATTCTTAAACAATATCTATTAATTACAAAGCCTTTGATGACAGAGAAGTGATTCACTGCACAGCACAGTCCTGGGTAAGGTCAGCAAAGTGCAGTGCAAGTTGCTCGGTCGTGTCCGTTTCTTTGCGACCCCATGGACTGAATTCTCCAGGCCAGAATACTGGAGTGGGTAGTTTTTCCCTTCTCCAGGGATCTTCCCAACCCAGGGATCAAACCCAGGTCTCCTGCATTGCAGGCGGATTCTTTACCAGATGAACCACAAGGTCAGCATAAAGGACAGGAGAAACTCTTAAGTGTCCAAACGGCATCAGTTATGCTAACAGTCAAGCAACAAAACAGTCTTAGAAGGGGATGTCATCCAGGACTTTTATAGCCAGAGAGAGGAAATCAGTGCCTGGTTTTGAAGCTTCAAAGGACAGGCTGACTCTCTTATTAGGGGCTAATGCAACTGGTAACTGAAAGCTGAAACTAAAGTTCATTTACCATTCCCTGAACCCTAGGGCCCTTAAGAATTAGGCTAAACTACTTTGCCTGTGCTCTATAAATGGACCAGCAAAGCCTGGATGACAGCACATCTGTTGACAACATGATTTAATGAACATTTTAAGCCCACCATTGAGATTACTGCTCCAACAAACAACACAAAAAAAGGTTAAAAAGCAAAATATTTCTGACTGACAATGCACCTGGCCAACCAAGAGCTCTGATAGGGATGTACAGTGAGATTCACAGTTTTCATGCCTGCTAACACATCCGTTCTGCAGCTTGTGGATCAAGGAGTAATTCTGGCTTTAAGTCTTATTATTTTATGAGATATATTTTGTAAATTTCGTAGACAGTGATTCCTCTGATGGATCTAGGCAAAGTCAACTGAAAACGTTCTGGAAAGGATTCACTATTCGAGATGCCATTAAGAACACTCGTGATTTATGGGAAAAGGTAAAAATATCAACATTTATAGGAATTCAGAAGAAGTTGATTCCAGTTCTCATGGATGACGTCAGTGGGGGAAGTACTTGCAGATGTGATGGAAACAGCAAGAGAACTAGAATTAGACATGGAACCTGGAGATGTGACTGAACTGCTGCCATCTTATGATAAAACTGTAATGGGTGAGGAGTTGCTTCTTATGGATGAGCAAAGAAAGTGGTTTCTTGACATGGAACCTACTCCTGGTGAAGGTGCTAGAAGGCTGCTGAAAGGACAACAAAGGACTTAGAATATGACATAAATTTAGGTGGCAAAGCAGCAGCAGGGTTTTGAGAGGACTGATTCCACTTTTGAAAGAAGTTCTACTGTGGTTAAGATGCTATCAAACAGCACTGCAGTCATAGAGAAATGATTCATGAAAAGAGTCAGTCTGGCAAAGTCACTTGTCTTACTTTAAGAAATTGCCACAGCCATGCCAGCCTTCAGCAACCACCACCCTGATCAGTCAGTGGCCATCAACACTGAGGCAAGATTCTCCACCAGCAGAAAGATGATGACTTGCTGAAGGCTCAGGTGATGGTTAGCATTTTTGAAGCAATAAAGTATTTTTAAATTAAGATATGTATTTTTTGAGAGATAATGCTATTGCACATTTAATAGACTATATACTATAGTATAAATATAACCTTTATATGCACCAGGAATCCCAAAATGAATGGACTCACTTTATTATGATATTTGCTTAATTGTGGCAGTCTGGAACCAGACTCACAATATTTCTGAGGTCTGCCTATATTTTCTCAGTCACTCCCCACATCTGACCAAGTATGCAAAGGCCCTTGACTAGAATATCTTCCAGATTGGACTAAATGGTCACATTTAATTTCTAACACTTGGACCCAAGTCAGTCACTGCTCTAAGCTAAACTACTATCTTTTCCTAAGCACATTTGGCTGTATTTTGTTAGAAAAGTCCAAACTACTTTCTGATGTGTAACAAGGAGTGACTTACATTTAAATTCTGTTCTCAGACTTTAAAATAATATCTGTTATTTTATTCATTAAACAATGTGTACATGTTATGTATGAAAAAGAAGCCTATTTATTGGTAATCAGGATTTAAATCTTTTTATATATTTTGTTAGTTCCTGCCTGTTAGAGAAGCATTTTAGTCAGGTATTTAAATTTTTCTCCTCCTCCATCTGTACTGTGAGGTTTTTTTTTTTTTCTTTTTTAAAAAATCACAAATCCAACAATATCCTATCCATTCTTCCATCAAGAATACCCAGAAATTATACATGCCCTTCTGCTGAATTCTTAAATTAACAAATGCACAATATAACTTCTGGCACCAGAGAACTGATTCCTACATGATCCACCCTGTCTTAGTCATTAGTCAACTCAGGCTGCCTGTTTAGATCCATGGCACTAAGAGAAGAATACACCCCTAAAGTCTTCCACAGCAGTGGAGAACCCCATTTCCTTGATGGCACTCTCTAGAAAAAGCCAAAATGCTTTTCTTTTCATGAACTCAGAAAACTCACATCGAAACTAGTTCCAAAAAATGTTTATTATGCCACAAATGCATTGCCCTCTATACACTGTATTCAATCATCTTTTTCCTTTGCAAGAATGTAGGGAGTCCCTCATATAACCCTTGTCTACTTTTTAAACTTCCTAGCACAGTTCAAGAAACGCATCACAGACAAGCGTTCAGGCAGCATGGTGAAATGGAAAGCAAGCCCGATCACGAGTAAGTGGGCTGGGGCTGAAGGCCTGGGCAGGTTACTCCACTTCTCCGAACGTTGGCTTCCTTCTTGGACGTCACCAAAGGTCCTCTGGTTCTTCAAGGTTTCTTCAACTGTCTGGAGGGTCATGAGGAACACAGAATCTCTGGGCTCTCATGGCACTTCTGAACACCTGCCTTGTCTCAGGGCCAGCCATAGGTATCTATCATCTCCTGAGGGTCAGGAGACTCTTCAGAAAAGGGACCCCCATCTTAGTCACAGGACATCAAACAATGGTGGCCATCTTTGCATTGGTGGGACAACATGGACACACTGATTTCTCCTCAACTTAAGGTTTTCCTCCCATATACTGCTCTTAAACCTGTGGTGTCTAGTTTAAAAGAGTGTCTGACTTAGAATGCTGTATTTGTAGTCATCTCCACTGACTGACTCATTATCTCAGGGGACTCTACACAGCTCACTGTGATTTTTCGGCATCCTCTTAGCCAACTGGACCCAGACCACAGCACACTGTGGGCTCTTCCTCTGCGAGTCACTGGGACATCCAAAGTGTAGACACTGTCTTGGAAGCATGTGTATATATTTAAATTACACTAAGGTCTTGAAACTTCATTTTCACATACAGTATTTCCAAGCATTTACCAAGTAGACAAAGTACTGGGTTGATATCATTGCACTGATGAGATAGTAATATCATTGATAAGGCGGGACAATGTAGCTGACTTTATCAGACTCATACCGTTTGCATGAAAAGGCTGAGTTTCTTTGGCTCTTTGTTCATTCAAGTGCACTGAATCCCTATTTGGATAGACTTAGGCATTGTGTTCATCTGTCAATAAAATCTTGCACTGTCCACAGTGTTTGCAAACTGATTTAGGTTTTGGGTTACAACACCTGGCCATTGGTAGAAATATACCATATATACACATGGAAATTACAAAAATACATTTTATTTATAGCTGATTTTTTTTTTTAAGTAACAAAAAACTAACACTATGAAAGATCAACCAGCATACCAAAAGGACGCTACCTAATATCATCCGAACAAGAGACTGGTTTGGGGGATCCATGACACATCGTCTCCAGAACATTGCAGAAAGGGCAATTTGCCATTGAGAAATAAAAACAGCTTCTTTGAAAAGTCTGTGCTTTGACAGTTTGATTCTCTCACTCTAATCAGTTCCATTCCTACTCTTCTCTCAATTTGAAAATTTCCACCTTCTTCTCTCAGTAAAGACCAAAGAAACTCATGAGGAGAATGGAAAGATGGACTCAGAGGAGATGAATACAAGCTGAAGCTAGATGGATCGTGGGTGAAGGCAGGAAAGGACCTCACTCCCCAACAGACACCATGAAAGCCCTTGACATTGAGCACAGCTCCCAAAGTTGGTGATGGAACCAGGGTGTCCCTTCCCCTGGGCTACCCGAAGTCAGCGTTGATAGTCAGCAGCTGGTGCCTCAGGGCTGCAAGGCAATGTCCACCCAGAGCTCTGGAGGCTGACCTACCATGCCAGGAAGCCTAACTTACAACATCATGGTCACGAGGTCAGAAGCCCGCCATTGCGGCAAATGTCCTCCTATGTCTATTAATTATGGGGACAAGTATGGAAGGGGACTGGCTAACTCCATACACCTTTTAAAATGTTATTTACATTTGAACATAAATCAACAGATTTTCTACATTCAGAAGTTTCTATAAACAGAGGCTGCAGCCTGGGGAGACTGGGTTCACTATTCCTGCTTCCAATAGGCATTGATGACTATTTCCTTTTGTATCACTGGGCAGCACATGCTGGACATCATTGTTGAAGAGACAGAGATTTCCTTGTAAAAGTCGATGTATCTATTGTCCCCCCAAAACGAGAGAAGCTCTGTTCTCAGATTACCTTCACTGCAGGACAAAGAAAACCCGTTTTTCTTTTGTAGGATCCTAAAAGCTCTTAGCACCGATGCTCTTCCAGCTAGAGCCCAACTTGCAGAATACTCTATTTCCAACATGACAACACCTTTTCAAAGAACCTGTCAACACAAATCCACCATTCCCTCTTATCTTCTCTCTTTCTTGGCCTTTGTTGAATTAATTGGGGGGAGGGGGAAGAGTCAGGACTATGTGTAGCTGCAGTCATTGACAGTCCTGATTTTCATCCAATTTATTTGACTTTGAATATGAACCTTTAAAAGAAAAGGACTCAAGTTTCTTGGCTGGAGTCAGTGTCTCCCTTGGAGACTGGAGGTGACTGGATAATTACAGTTCTGGCTGAATGAGAGAACAGTCTGGGGCTTCTTCACACGCCTGCATTGCCTTTAACACAGAAACAGTTAACATGCAGAGGTCACTGAAGATAAAGCTGTGCTTGCCCTCTTCTGGTGACCTGTTAAAATGTGGTACTGGACAGGAATCTGCAGATTAGCAAGCGTCTCGTCTCTCCTGACTAAGGCTCCACAGGGGATGGAATACACCCACAGCTCAAACAGTTAACATAACAGAGTATCAAACATATGGTCCCACATGCGGGCTTGTTGACATACAATCAGTTGAATAGGCCAAGCATCCCGTTGTTCAAGAGTTTCCTGTTTCCCAGAAGCCCCTCTGTTCACCTTTTTAGAAACTGAGGCTGAGAAAGACTCCTGCATCGTCTCATGTCTCCAGTCCCACCACACCTGGAAAAACCCAAAGCCTGCTTCCTCAGAGTCTGGAAGTCTCAAGGGGTGAAGGCATTAGACCTGGAACTCGAACATGTCTGTCTGTTTCTTGGCAAGCTTGGCCACCTCTTCCCGGATGGCTTTCACCAGGGCTGCCGTGGAAATGTTGGTGAGGGGGGTGTCGGATGGGTCGTTGTCCGCCAGGCTCTGCTGCGAGGCTGCTGTGGAGGGCACCGGGGCCTGCTCCAAGCTGGGGTGCAGCCCGGCTGGCTGGCTGTACTGACGAGGGAGCCTGGAGGGCGAGTTCTGCTGATACCGGGATCGGGGGTAAGCCTCAATGTACCCCGGGAGGGGGACCTGCAGAGCATGTCGGGAGAGAAGACAGGGCCAGGTATCAGGAATGGGCTCAAGTCACAGGATACACTAGATACCAAAGGAGGAGGGGATTGAGGACAAGGAAAGAGATTTAGAAGAAAATGAAGGCAACTCGCCATTGTGCAGATATAAAAGCTAGGTGACTTGGACTCACTGGTTCTGCTGGTTGGATGAATTAAATAGGCATTTTACACTTTGTGCAAACAGTGGGCACATACCCAGTCTACATCTGAATCTACCTGGCTACCTTTTTAATATAAGCACCATCTAGGCAGAGAAATGTGGTTCTTTAAGGACCTCAAAGGACTCAGGGATTTATTACTGATGACAACAGTTAATGCTGAACGAGCCCTGTGCTAAGGGCTTTCCAATCATGATCTCATTTAATTCTCAAAGCAATTCTCCTAGGAGGTAGGTATTGTTACTCTTATTTTACAGAAGAGGAAGCAAAAACAGTGTCTCAGTCAAAGCTGCCACAGCTAACAAGCCACAGAGACAGGCTAGGCTGGCTTCAAGGCTGGGAGTTAATCACTGAACTATCATGTCATGAATCTGGAATAAGATCTTGGCTTCTTGAAAAAATTTTCTTTTCATTAAAAGTGGAAGATAGTTCTATGCCAATAATATGGACACTTCTAGAAATATGGACAGGACAATGATTTAGAATTCAGGATCGACTTGCCCACAGAAACAGGGCCACACATGGGGATGCTGTTCCAGGGTAATCCACAAAAGACCTTTATATCCCATAAGCTAGTCGCATCACTGTGAGATAAATGCCCATGGATCACGTAGGCCCTGGGGTGCTGCAGGGGATGGGACACATGTGGACAGTAAGGCAGCTTTCCAGGAGAAGCATCTTAGCTGAGTCTGGAGAGGAGATGGCTAGGATGGAGAGGCTGTTTTGTGGAAGACAAGGTGGAAGGGGCATTCTAGGCAGAGGAAGAGCCATGCAGAGGCCTGGCAATACACGGAGGACGGTGTCCCCAGGGAGGTTCAGTAAGGTGGTCTGACCACAGAGGGTGTGGGCGGTGTGGGAGGAGCTCAGGAAGAAGGGTGGGCTGGACCAGATCAGAAAGCCGCTGAACACCAAATTACAGAGTTACCTTTTCTATGGCCCACTTCTGAGGAATTCATCATGTTCCCATTCTTTACAGAGATGCATGTGTGGGAGCTGGTAAGGATGGAGTGGGATGAAGTTGGGTGATGATTCAGAAATTCTGGATGGGTGAACATGTAGTAAGAAAGCAGGCCCCTCCTAGCTCCCGTCAGCCTCTCCCAGTCCCTGGCCTGGGAGCCACCAGGGGTGGCAGGCAGAGGAAAGTCTGTACTGTAGGAAGAAACACTGTGTAGGGGGTGGACCCACTGGAGGTAGAGAGGAGACAGGATCTGAGAACCTGGGAGAGAACCAGGGAGGACCCGAATAATGAAAGAAGTGACGGGATGTCCCAAAGTTTGGGGCTTTAATTTCCCTACAAGACCTGGCAAAGAAAGACGAAGTTGCAAATACATTGCACTTGCATCTTAGAGGAAAACTGGAGTCAGACTGTCCAAGTCCTTGGGCCATGTGAGCTGGGGACACACTGGTAATTAACTGGGGGGAACAGAGCACAAGGCCAGGACACAGTATTTGCCTGTCAAGTCTCACTTCACACTGCTTTTCTTCTGAGAGACCTTCCCCAGCCCTATATTAGTCAAGGGCTTCCTGTAAATTCCATAACTAGTCATCACTCATGACTTCATCACTCATCTCAGTCATCGACTTGTGAAGGCAAAACCGTGTCTCACCTGCTTATCACTGTGCCCTGAACTGTGCATGGTACACAGAAGGGAGTGTCTTAGAACCCAGGGTTCTGAGCAGCATACTTTGAAAATCACTGAAGGATAGGCACCTGGTGCCCTGTTTGTGAAAGAAGCTGCCATGTCCCCTTTCCCTGGATTTCAAGTTTAGGTGGAGCTGAGGTCAGTGTCCAACTATTGAGACCTCCCAGCTCTGCAGCATTAACTGACTTCGTGCTGGTGGCTGGGACAGGCTGGGGCACTGGACTCCACCGGTTCAGTTCCGTTCAGTTGCTCAGTCGTGTCCGACTCTTTGTGACCCCATGGACTGCAGCACGCCAGGGCTCCCTGTCCATCACCAACTCCTGGAGTTTACTCAAACTCATCTCCATTGTGGAGTCGGTGATGCAATCCAACCATCTCATCCTCTGTTATCCCCTTCTCCTCCTGCCTTCAATCTTTCCCAGCACCAGGGTCTTTGCAAATGAGTCAGTTCTTTGCATCAGTTGGCCAAAGTATTGGCGTTTCAGCTTCAGCATCAGTCCTTCCAATGAATATTCTGGACTGATTTCCTTTAGGATGGACTGGTTGGATCTCCTTGCAGTCCAAGGGACTCTCAAGAGTCTTCTCCAACACCACGGTTCAAAAGCATCAATTTTTCGGCGCTCAGCTTTCTTTATAGTCCAAATCTCACATCCATACATGACTACTGGAAAAACCATAGCTTTGACTAGAGGGACCTTTGTTAGCAAAGTAATGTCTCTGCTTTTTAATATGCTGTCTAGGTTGGTCATAACTTTCCTTCCAAAGAGCAAGCATCTTTTAATTTCATGGCTGCAGTCACCATCTGCAGTGATTCTGGAGCTCAAAAAAGTAAAGTCCGTCACTGCCTCCACTGTTTCCCCATCTATTTGCCATGAAGTGATGGGACCGGATGCCATGATCTTAGTTTTCTGAATGTTGAGTTTTAAGCCAACTTTTTCACTCTCTTCTTTCAGTTTCACCAAGAGGCTCTTTCAGTTCTTTGCTTTCTGCCATAATGGTTGTGTCATCTGCATATCTGAGGTGACTGATATTTCTCTTGGCAATCTTGATTCCAGCTTGTGCTTCATCCAGCCCAGCATTTCTCATGATGTACTCTGCATAGAAGTTAAATAAGCAGGGTGACAATATACAACCTTGATGTACTCCTTTCCCGATTTGGAACCAGTCTGTTGTTCCATGTTCAGTTCTAACTGTGGCTTCTCGACCAGCATACAGATGTCTCAGAAAGCAGGTCAGGTGGTCTGGTATTCCCATCTCTTTAAGAATTTTCCAGTTTGTTGTGATCCACACAGTCAAAGGGTTGGTATAGTCAATAAAGCAGAAGTAGATATTTTTCTGGAACTCTCTTGCTTTTTTGATGATGCAACGGATGTTGGCAATTTGATCTCTGGTTCCTCTGCCTTTTTTAAAACCAGCTTGAACATCTGGAAGTTCACAGTTCACATACTGTTGAAGCCTGGCTTGGAGAATTTTGAGCATTACTTTGCTAGCATATGAGATGAGTGCAATTGTGTGGTAGTTTGAGCCTTCTTTGGCATTGCTTTTCTTTGGGTTTGGAATGAAAATAACTTTTCCAGTCCTGTCGCCACTGCTGAATTTTCCAGATTTGCTGGCATATTGAGTGTAGTACTTTCACAGCATCATCTTTTAGGATTTGAAATAGCTCAACTGGAATTCCATCATCTCCACTAGCTTTGTTCGCAGTGATGTTTCACAGGGCCCACTTGACTTTGCACTCCAGGATGTCTGGTTCTAAGTGAGTGATCACACCATCGTGGTTATCTGGGTTGTAAAGATCTTTTTTGTATAGTTCTTCTGTGTATTCTTGCCACCTCTGCCACCTCTTCTTAATATCTTCTGCTTCTGTTAGGTCCGTACCATTTCTGTCCTTTATTGTGCCCATCTTTGCATGAAATGTTCCCCTCAGAAGTGCAGAAGATGAGGAAATGACATACTCTACCTCTCTTACAGGAGATGCAGGTGGGACCCACCACACCTTGTGGACCAAAATCCAGGACTGCCAAACATCAGTCCTTGTGTAGCCAGTGCCCATGGGAAGCATCCCCTTTAGACAACAGCAGTTTCCTGCTGAGCCTGGTAACTCCTTCCCAATCCTTCTCCATCTAGCGCCAGGAATGAAATCTATTTATCAAGCCAGGTCCAGGTGTTATGCAAGCTAGCTCCTTACATCTGGATACCTGGAATCAGGAAGGCCAGACATCCAAATGGCACATGTGTGCATACATGCAAAGTCACTTCAGTCGTGTCCGACTCCGTGGGACCCTTATGGACTCTAGCCCGCCAAACTCTCTGTCCATGGGATTCTACAGGCAAGAATACTGGAGTGGGTTGCCATGGCCTCCTCCAGAGGGTCTTCCCAACCCAGGGATAGAACCCACGTCTCTTAAATCTCCTGCACTGGCAGTCGGGTTCTTTACCACTAACACCAGCTGAGGGTAGGCACTTTTTTCATCTCACATGGATGTGGTTTTTGTTCAGTTGCTAAGACATGTTGGACTCTTTCTGACCCCATGGACTACAGCATACCAGGCTTCCCTGTCCTTCACTGTCTCCTGGAGTTTGCTCAAACTCAAGTCCATTGAGGTGGTGATGCCAGAAGGTGAACATTTTCTCCAATGGAATATCTTTCTCAAGCTGAAAGAATATCTGAATATCTTTATCAACTGGTCCCTCTGAACCTCCTGTGCCGTCTTTCAAATGCGATAAAGCACCCGACCTCCCAGCTTGGTCCCTGGCTACTGTGTTCCACGCAAGGGGCCATACCTGCTTACCTGCAGATAGTAAGTGGGCTCCATGAAAGACCCATCTAGGCTGTAGCAATCATTTTTCTCTTAAAAACAGCTAATAAGAAACTAACTCTCCCTCACACTGGGGATGGGGTGGGGGAATGCGGTGATCAAGTCATCCTGTCCAGAAGATTAGGTTTTGATTTGCTGGGTTACCTTTCCTTCATTTTTAAGGCAACATGAAACCAGAGGCATCAGAGTTATGTCGCCATAAGCCTGGCTAAGTGTTATCTCTAAGTATCTTGAAGGCAAGGGCCAAGGTTTTATAAATACATCTGCTGACTCCTGCCAGGCACCCAGCGCACCCTGCACACAGAGGGTGAGCTGACAAAGCTGCAGGTTTACTGACTAATTAGCAAAAGTTAAGTACCATCTACTTTCTGAAAAGTACACATTATATTTAGATTGCTAGTGAAATTACAGAGTCAAATAAAATCTGAACTGATCAACGCACACCCCGTGATTTCAGCTGTTTAGAAGAGCTGAGCAAGACAAAGGAAGCAAAAAAGGCCCACTAACAACCAGAACACAGGCCAAACACTCCCACACTAAAATGTGTAGACTTATCAGTAGGGAATGCCTCTAGTTACTCTCTTAGAGTTTATTTACTCCAACTCTACAAACAACTCTAATGAGCTCAGACGTGCCTCATTTGCAGATAATAGTACATTAGGCAAAGCATATTTAAGGGTGAGTATATCTGAAAGTCGGAGAAGGTAATGGCACCCCACTCCAGTACTCTTGTCTGGAAAATCCATGGATGGAGGAGCCTGGTAGGCTGCAGTCCATGGGGTCGCTAAGAGTTGGACACAACTGAGCGATTTCACTTTCACTTTTCACTTTCATGCATTGGAGAAGGAAATAGCAACCCACTCCAGTATTCTTGCCTAGGGAATCCCAGGGATGGGGAAGCCTGGTGGGCTGCCGTCTATGGGGTCTCACAGAGTCGGACACGACTGAAGTGACTTAGCAGCAGCAGCAGCATATCTGAAAATGGGGACATTGGCAGCAATAGAAGGATTGAGCTGGGAGCAAGGTCAGGAGAAAGAAAAACCATACTAAGCCTTGTAGTAATTCCAAAAAGCATAGTTTGGAGATGTTTGACACAGGGGAAATAATTCTACAAACCATCAGAGCCCATCTTACAGAAGTCATTTTAGTACAGTGAGGCATAATAATGATGTTGAATCATTTGTTAAAGACAAATTAAATCATGTTTTTCTTCTAAAGAAGGGGAGAAGGATGTAATTCATTCCAGAATGTTAAAATTCAAGATAGCACATATTTTAAAGATATTTTGGCAAGTAAAGGAATGAGCTTTTTTTAAAGATAACTTTTTAAATATACAATTTTATTTATTTATTTATGGCAGTGCTAGGTCTTCATTGCTGTGTGAGCTTTTTTCTAGTTGCGAGAGCGGGAGCTACTCTCTCTCTGCACTACTCAGGCCTCTCCTTGCGGTGGCTTCTCTCGTTGCGAAGCACGGGCTCTAGAGCACAGGCTCAATAGTTGTGGCGTGTGGGCTTAGTTGCTCTATGGCATGTGGAATTTTCCCGAATCAGGGATCGGGAGACACAATGCATGTGTCTCCTGCATTGGCAGGTGGATTCTTTGCCACTGAGCCACCAGGGAAGCTCAGGGATAAGCTTTGATCACCAGGAAAATTAATAAATATGTAGGGTAGTTTTACCCTGACGATGCTTAAATGTGGCATCACTACAATAAGAGCAGACACCAATGCTGGGGCTGAAGTGAACCTGAGGGGTAGACAGAATGGACCCCAGGGGTCTGGACAGAGAGAAAAGTTGACACAGGCCTTGGGTGTCAATGTGTATTGACAAATGCTGAAACAAACACTAAAATGAACACAGGCCTTCAGAAGACAGCCTGCCTTTCTTATCCGTGACAGAGGGTCTCACACCCACTCTAGGGGCCATCACTGTGCTACTTCTGTTTGCCTGCTTTTTGTTTTTCATTTGGCAGTGCTTTAACAGGTGGCCGAAAGGCAGCTCTGGGTGTGCATATTCAGGTTCAGCTGGTCGCTGCCCCTCTTTGGTCTAGGCTGAGCCAAGTCAACTGTGCCATAAACTCCTACTCGTATAAGGAAGAAACCAGGGGACTGTGACAAGACAGTCTTCAGCTGAAGACATGCAGAAAGCCTTCGGATCTACATGCAAAGTAGTTCTGTCCTGGGCTTCTAATACTTCTTTTTCTGGTATTGCAACTAAAATTCTTATAGGATTTTAAAGTTGAAAGGAACAAACTTGGTAAAGGCTTTGGAGCTGGGAAGATGCAGGTCTGAATGCTGGATACATCATAGGAACAACAATAATACCTACATTATGGGTCTTGTGTAGATTAAGACAACATAAATAGAACATCTAACATGGTGTCTGGCACATAGAAAATACTCAAAAATTGACAGTTAATATAAAAATGTATTTGATTAAGGGTGCCCTCCAGGAAGAGGTGGAATCTGACTGAAAGTGGTTCTCAGACATCTCTATCAAAGGATATCACCACCACCACCACCAGTCCCTCAACCCCAACCCCCTCCAATTGCCAACTGCCTCTTCTCAAGGCTGACTTTCGACACCTGGTTGGTGAGAGGGGCCCTGAGATAACAAAACACTTAGTCTCAGCCTCACATCCATTTTCTCCCTGAAGTATGTCAAGCAGGGAATCAGCGAGGGTCTCACCGAATCAGCCCACTGGCTGGGGAGCTCGTTCTCTCCAGCGTAGGACATCCAGGCCTGGTTCCTATAGGACGAGGGGGGCGTTGGGATGAAGTAGCCGGTGAAACCAGGTCTATTGGCAGCTGGGATGGCGAACACTGCTGGCACCGTATTACCTGGCATGGAGGAGATGGATGGGTGAGATTAAGCCAGCGCCTTGCCCACTGGGCTAACATCTGCACAAGCTTGGGGAAGCTGGGAAATAGGAGGATTCTGGCATTGGAGAAGGAGCTCCTGGGGGGCGGGGGGCAACAGATTTCCACCTGTAGCCTCAGCCCCTGCTCACCTGCTCAGACAGTAGTAGAGTCACCTGCTGATACTTGGACCTGGCTTTCTAGAGATGCAATGGCTCAACTCCCCTTGCCGAGCCTTCACCAATTCCCCCATCCCCATCCGACACCCCTGATCTGCTGGCAAGAGGAAATGACACCTTGGTGCCGGGGGTTTTCCTCCCAGAAGGATGGGTGTTCTTAAAGAGCCAAGAAGAGGAACCAAAAGGAATGGGTTTCATTGGTGGAATTTCTGGACACACTATGCTTTACTAAGTATTGACAACTGGGTGTTTTAGCCTAAAAGGAATGGTTTGGTTACAAGAAAAAACCCATTAGGGCATGTCCAAACCTCCACGTTCATTGTTTGTAACAGCGAAACACTGGAAACAACCAGTATGTCCCTCATCAGGGGACAGGATCAACTGTGGCATATCTCATAATGGAATACCACATGGCAGTGTAAACAAATGAACTGGATCAATATGAGTGTAGCAACCTGGAGAACCCTTGCTACCAATGTTTAATCAAGAAAATAGTGCAAAAGGAAAGGTATAGCTTGGCATCACTTATGTAAATTTAAAATATATATAGCATTAATACAGTATATTGTTGTAACGTAGTGAAATGTTAACACCTACTACTTAAGGACTGTAATTACCTCTGGGGAGAAGGGGAATGAGTTGGGGGTAGACAGTTGTATCCGGATTGCTTTTTTTAAAGGTCTGAGGTCTGGAAAGATGTTAACATCCACCCTGACTGTAATATATCTTAGTATTTTGTCAGATTTCAGATATTGTAAACAAATAAAAGCAGTAGCTCTTCTAGCCAGGGCTACAGGAGATCCAGACATACAGCCGCTTTGATTCCTGAGCCTGGCGGACAGAAGGTGAAGAGCGGGGGAGGCAAAGAACAGAGGTAGAGGGGGTGACGCTGGGGCAGGGGGCGTGCTTCTTCCAGACTTTTCTCCTCTAGCCCACCTGAGTAATTTAAAGCCGACTGATCCAACTGCGCCACGGACACGGGGCCTCGGGACACCTGCGCGAAGGAGGCGCTGTCGTGCAGCTGGGCGGGCTCGGGCCCCGCGGACTCGGCCATCCTAGTCTTGCTGCCAACGTCCGAAGTGGACCTGGGCGGGGAGAGAGGCCACCTTAGCCGCCTGCTGGGACTGCGGCCCGCGGGGTGAGGCGGGGCTCCCGGGGAAGCCGGGGAGCGCCTCGGCCTCCGAGCGACAGGACTGCTGGGTCTTCGGGCCTGAGTTTGCAGCCCCCGGCCCCCCGATGACAAAGGGGGCCTGCACGCCCAGACCTGGAGCAGCCGTCGCGGTGGCCGAGCTGGAGTCATTTTTAGACATTCAAGGTCAGTGCTCCCCTGTGGGTGACTCTTGTGTCTCTGGGGAGTAGAACACTTCATCTCCACAAAAACATGAGCCAAGCAATTAGCACTGGGTCTTAGCTGGGGATGGTCAACCTGGCAGGCGATGACATCACCGGCAGCCAATGGGAAGGCTTCATCTGGAGAGCGGCTGGAAGCAAGAAGCCCCAAGCTCCGGAAGCTAGGGCTGGGGTCTGCTCTCTGGAGCAGAAGCCTAGTGCTTGCCGAGTGTTATGAATGCGAGAACACGTTTTTGTTCCACAGGTAAGCAGAGAATCTGGCCCACTTAACACCCATTTCCACTTAGTGCTCAGAAAGCCAGGTAATAAGAGGGGGCTAGGGTGGGGGCATTGGCTTCTCACCCCAGTATAAAGGGTGCTTTAGCCAGTCTCTGTCTTCTCTTTGGCAGAGGCACTCCGGCTTTCCTAAAATTCAGATGGAAGGAGGCAAAGACAGCCACAACAGGTAGCAGGTTGCCAGCCCACAGGGCCACCCTCTGCACAGGGGTGCCAGGGAGCAGGACAGGAGGCAGGGGTCTGAGTCCTAACTACCTCCTCTCTCTGAGCCCCAACTACCTCCTCTCTCTGAGCCCCAGTTTCCTCAAAGAGGAGGGTGACTCCATCTCAAAGGTTCCTCTCTGGTCCAACCCTCTGGTTTCCTATGGAGGAGTGACCTCCTGATACTTGGCGAGGATGACAAATGGTGCAGAAGGACATGAAAGGAGAAATAAGAAGTAGGTGCGGGCCTTCAGCAAATGTAGCATGAGTCACTGATGACAAGCTCCTCCAATTCAGAACCCTCAGGAGCAACTATTCCCCAGGGAGGGTCAGACACAGGCTGTGAGGATTAAACTCCACAGGAGGTGGGTGGGGGGGG
>NW_011495081.1:7947325-7975249 GCF_000754665.1 Bison bison bison | reverse complement strand
GGGGGGGACCAGGACCGTGGGGTCTCTCTTCTTTCTCCTTCTCTCCTTTTCTCACTCCCACAGCTGTGGCTTCTCACGTGCTGTTTCTAGGCATCAGCTACTCCTTTGGAAAACCATCCTGGGAAAATCCCTGGATTCTGCTCCGCACACGTGGTCACCTTTGAGGACTCCCAGAGCCTCTGAGATCATTTAGGCCTTTGCTCTCATTTGACAGATAAGGATGGAGAAGGCAATGGCACCCCACTCCAGTACTCTTGCCTGCAAAATCCCATGGATGGAGGAGCCTGGTGGGCTGCAGTCCATGGGCTCGCTAGGAGTCAGACACGACTGAGCGACTTCATTTTCACTTTTCCCTTTCATGCACCGGAGAAGGAAATGGCAACCCACTCCAGTGTTCTTGCCTGGAGAATCCCAGGGATGGGGGAGCCTGGTGGGCTGCCGTCTCCAGGGTTGCACAGAGTCAGACACGATTGAAGTGACTTAGCAGACAGATAAGGAAAGAGGAGCCAGACAGGTGAGGCATCGTGCCTGGGGTTACCCAGCAGGCTATTGGCAGGTAAGGTGGAACCCTGGTCTGCTATCCCCACCCCGCGCCCCCCACTCTGAGCTTGACTGAGGTCAAAGGGTGATGTCTACACACAGCTCAGCATCCTAAACTGCTGGAAATGAAGGGAGGGTTGTTTCTGAGGAAAACTCATTTCTTTTCACCGTTTTCACCAAGTTCAGACCTGTGGCCCACATAGAGCATGACAAGCATTTTGGGGCAGGCTGTGGTAGGAAGGCCAGGGCAATGGCCCGTATGGACCCCAAGGCACAGTGTCTCTCCCAGCCCTGGACATACTGTCTATTCCAATCTCCCCCAGTGCTCTTGGCTGTTGTTTCCTGTCTATACGTAAAGCATGTGCTTTTCATAGTGTTACAGAGCAAAGAGAATGCTGAATATATGCTTCCCAGCTGACCTGTCCAAGTTCATGTACTTTCAGCCTCCCTGTCTTGGAAGGCAAGAGTTAGGGCAGGAGCCAAGACACACTGCTCCCCAGCCTCTTGGACACCACCCCTCAGTAACAAAGGGTCTTCTGACACACACACCTGCAGGAGGTGCCCAGACTTGAGACAGCTGTTGTGATGGCCCAAACTGAATAATTTTTAGATGCTCAATGTCAAGGCATGAGGTTTTCAGGGTATGGGGCAGTTGACCTTGGGTTTTTTCAACTGTGGGTTCTACAGGACTTTCCATTGTCGATGGTAAGAAAGTAGGCCAACCCTCTGTGGCCCCCACTTCTTTCATGGCATTCAAGGTACCCTGGTCACATGATTGTCTATACAGGTGATGCACATGATTGTCTATACAGGTGGGGCAGGGCATGAAGGAAATATGTCAGGGCAGGGCTCACAGGACCAAATCCTCTGCAAATATCCCAAACAAGGCAAAGAAAGGAATGTGTTACCGCCTGAGGGAAGCGACAGCCACAGGGCCCGTCCGTGGAGGCACAGGTGGAGGGGGAGAGCCCATGACCATTTCAGGAAGCTGGGAAAACCTGTAGGCCTGAGAAAGAGAGGAGCAAATAGGGAGACACATGTTAATATCTGGTGCTCATCAACACACAGGTTCTTCTTACTTAAAAGGGAAGCAGACTTCTGAGGAGTCTGCTCCTCAGAAAGACTTTCCTTCTTTCCTCAAACGTCCCCCTTCCATCACCCTTAACATGTCCCCAGTCCCCTCTGCTGGAGAAGGCAATGACACCCCACTCCAGTACTCTTGCCTGGAAAATCCCATGGATGGAGGAGCCTGGGGGGCTGCAGTCTATGGGGTCGCTAAGAGTCGGACATAACTGAGCGACTTAACTTTTACTTTTCACTTTCATGCATTGGAGAAGGAAATGGCAACCCACTCCAGTGTTCTTGCCTGGAGAATCCCAGGGACGGGGGAGCCTGGTGGGCTGCCGTCTATGGGGTCGCACAGAGTCGGACATGACTGAAGCAACTTAGCAGCAGTAGCAGTAGCAGCAGCAGTCCCCTCCGCTGTCTCATCTACCCCCACTCCTCCCCTTGGTGGGCCCTTGCAGTCAGAGTCCTTCAGTTGGTCTTAGAATCCGCCAAGTTGTTTCCTGCCTTGGGCTTCCCCAGGAATGTTTCTCTCCTTTCTTTCTTTCTGTCTTCATCCAGCCCCATATTCCCTTGGAGCTCCATATTCTGTTTTATTTTTTTATCATAGCAGTTGTCACTCTAGTATTATATCATTGCTTATTTATTATTCACAACAAGACTGTAATGAGGGCAAGGGATCTGTTGTCAGCTGTATCTTCATGCCTGGAACAGTGCCTGTTATATCCTGGATGGGCAATAAATATTAAATAAAGAATGAATCATTGATTGTGCTTATTTTCTCACTCATGGAAAGCAGATTTCGTGGGGGAAAGCAATGGGTTTGGAGTCCGGAATATGGGTTGAGGTTTGCTAATAAATAGACTTTTTGTCCCTAAGCAAGTCAGGTGACTTCTCCGGACCTCAGTGTCTTCTGCTGAGATGGAGACAAGGATGCCTTGCTCAGAGGGGTGGGTGCAAAGCAGATCAGGCCAGGCAGTGTATGTGTAAGTATTTTATGATCTATAAAGCACTATTTAAACATAAGGGATCAAACTGTCAAGTGAAGATTGTAATTAACTTGGGAGGGGAGAAAAGAAAAATGGTCAGAGACAGGACCAGCAAGCCAGACCACAGCCTCTGAACAGGAGAAAATCTAGGAATGCTCTCTACAAAGACAAAGCATGGCTTGTGCTTCTTATTCATTTTTTTCTATAGGTATCATGGCCTGCCATATCTCTTAAGGAACAAGATGATAGGGCTTTAAACCTGAAGGTATCCAGACAAAAGGTAGCAGAGAGAGAATCCATAAACAGGATTCTTTAAAATGAACGAGGGCTTTTCCCTCCAGCATTATGGGCTTCCCACATGGCACAGTGATGAAGAATTCACCTGCCAGTGCAGGAGATGAAAGAGATATGAGTTCAATTTCTGGAGTAGGAAATGGCAACCTGCTCCAGTATTCATGCCTGGAGAATCCATGGACAGAGGAGCCTGGGGGGCTACAGTCCATGGGGTCGCAGAGAGTCAAACATGACTGAGTGACTGAGCACAGACACATTAGGGCAGACTACCTACTCATAAGGGCCAACCCACTAAATAACAAGTAGATCCTAGGTGAAACATGGCTTTTAATGCATGCTGGAATTGCAAGATGTAAGGAAATCTTAAGGATTCCCACCCACTATCCACCCTTTCCCTCCCACACCATAGCAAACTAAAATAAAAACTGTGAGCTGAAATCAGAGGTGGAAACAACGAGTAGTAAACAAATGTGAAAGGTGAGACTGCCTGGAAAACAAATGCCATATTGGCAATCAGTTAAGCCTGGGATAGGCAAGGTGAGGCAGGTAAAACCGAGACCCTTACAGCCAACCTAGGCTCTCCGTTTGGTTCAGTCATTCACACTCTGTGGACACGTCAGTCCCTCTGTGCCTTATTTTTCTATTATTTATTTTCCTTGTGAAATAAGGCACTCAAATACTTTGTGGGTTTCCACAAAAAAACACTTCTTTAGCCATGAAACCATTCTGACATAGCCCGAATACATAACCAAATCAAAGCAGAACTGCTCTGGTAGAAGTTGAGGGTGGGGATGCCCTGGTGAGTTTGACCCTTTGCTTACCTGCATGATGGCACCTGGGGACTCCCGGAACCCTACGGTTTTGCAGAGTTTGAAAATCATTGTCCTTCCAGCTTGGCATTTACACTATTGTCAACAAACCAACAAGTAAGGACATGCCTTTCCCAAAACAGAGAAAGAGGTGTCTAGCCCCTCATCTCTCTTCTGGCTTCTCCTGATATCAGCAGAGGAGACAGACAACTTATTTTTATCCCTGGTTCTTGGAAGGCATACTCTGTAGTCAACACAGTTTTCCAGCCAAGAAAATGCATTCGGGGTCTCTATCTTGTAACAGTTAACCAAAGAATTGATTAAAAGTTCTGAATTTTTGACAAGTACCAAGGGAATTTCCTACTTTCGATGATCTTCTCCAGGTACAAAGCAAGCCTGCACAGGAGATCAAGGTCTCCTTTGCTCTGTACCCTTGGTGCTCCTGGGAAGCTACAGGGTCACATGAAAAGCAGAAAGGCCACCTTTGCCCCGGGCTGAGGAATTCCCCTCAGCAGTGTCTTCCTCCCTTCCCTGTGCAGTTCCCCCATGGGTCCCAGTCCTCCTGGATTTGCATTCTGGCTTCTTTTCCATGTGTTTGGAACCTGACTGCCTGCCAGCTGCCTTGTGACTCAGATCTCACTGGAAGCTATTGTTCAAAACTGTTACCTTGTTCCAGGTTTCTAGTTCCTGGAACAGGAACAGTGACAGTGGCCGTGAGGGGCCCAGTCTGGCACTCAAGGACACCATCTTTTGGGATCCCTGTCCTCTGGCTAGAAAGGAGATCAGACACTCGGAACTGAAGGCAGGGTTTATAAAAATAGCTCGTAGTTCTCCCAGGTGGAAGAAGCCTGGATATAACAAGAAGAGGCTCCACTTTGAGCTCAGAACTTTGGTTGTAAAAGTAGAAGGGACATGGTCTGCTCAAGGTTCCCGGTCCCGATGTCCTTGGGCAGGGGGCGAGGGGGTGGGTCAGGGCCATTCTTTCTAGCAAACCCAGTGGAGAGTGAGCCCAGGTGAGACTCCCTGTGTGCTGGACCCTCCTTGTGCACATGCATCCATCCAGAGGGGGAATCTGGTCAAGATCAACCTTGGCGGGGGGTAGCACTAGAGGGGTGACAGGTCAAAGGGGGCAGCCTGCAGTTGGAGGAACAGATCAGGGTCTCAGGCTTTGCACTGGTGGGAGAGCGAGGACTTACAGGCCAAAGCCACCTACTCTAGTTGGAGGCCACTGTCCAGAGCCAGCCAGTCAGCCCCAGGCCAGAGCGGATATGCCAGTTTTTCCATTCCTGCTGACAGTGCTGGCTTCCACTGCGTGGCGTCCCTTCCACCGCACTGTGAATACTGCTCAGCCCAACCTGTGTCTACCTAAGGCCCCATGCAGCTGGAAATAACTTTACATCCTATTGCACGAAGTAGAATCTTCCAGAGGATAGTTCTTATTTAGTTGAAAACAGAGGGTGTGGTAACTGAAGACGGACCCCATGGTGAAAACCCAGTGTTTATCTTGATCTCTCAGCTTACCAGGAGTTACTGAGAGCAACACTGGGGCTCTCAAGGGCCTGGGATTCATAGAAGGTTTGAGCTGGAAAGAACAGGAGACACCAAGACCTCACTCCTTACCTTAACACAGAGGCAAAAGGAAACCCAGAGAAGTGAACTGACTTGCCCAAAATCACATAGCCAGTTTAAGGGCGCTGTCTCAAAATTCTGAGCCAAGGGTGGCGTGGTGCAGAGCGTATGGGTTTGGAGTTAGACAAAAGTGGAGTTGAAACCTGGCTTGACCTTGACCGGGTGCTTGACCTCAAGTAACTTACCTCTCTGTACCTGTTTTCTCATTAGGTAATGAAAGTAACAGGATCAAACCCCATTTCAAAGGCTGTTTAAAAGACTCATTTTATATGTTGATGTGATGTCTGGCACATAGTGGGTACTCAATAAATGATATGCTCTTCCTTCTGAGACAAGATAATATTTTGATACAGTAATTGTAGTAACCAAGACCTTGCCACCACAGTTCCTTGAATCCAGGGCCCTTCCCCTGCCCCAAGAACATCTTGCCTTCCTGCCCCAGGGAAGGAAGTTCACTATCACTCAAGATGGCCCAAGAGCCAACTCTTCCTGGCATTTCAAAAGCTAAAAGCTATTAAAATGCAAGAGTTTAGGATTTTGAATATCAAAAACCTAAGCCCTTAAAGAACTCAAAGCTGATGCCAAAACAAACTTTGAAAGAAGTGAGGTACCTTTAGACCAGCGGTCCCTAAGCTTTTTGACACCCTGGACCTGCTTCATGGGATACAATGCTTATGTGGAACTGGGGAGGGGGGTGGTTTCAGGATGATTGAAGCGTATTACATTTATTGTGCACTTTATTTCTATTATTATTACATCAGCCCCCCCTCAGATCACCATGCATTAGATCCTGGAGGCTGGCAATCCCTGGTTTAGACCACTCTGCCCCTGTACTAGGCAAAGACCCTTAAGTAAAGAAGAGCAGAGCTTAGATGCTAATGAGCCTGGAGAAGGGGCTCTGTGTCCCATCTCAATCTGGGAGAACAAGGGATGGAGAGGAGAGAATAAACAGAAGGACAATGCTAGAGAGCGGAGAGGGGCAAGGGTGTGTGTGTGTGTAAGGACGATGCTAGAGAGGGGAGAGGGGCAAGGGCGTGTGTGTGTAAGGGCTAGAGAGGAGAGAGGCAGAAGGGAGAGAGAAGGCTCAAGCATGGAAGGAAGGGAAAGAGAAGTCTGGAGAGAGCTTGTAAGCAGGGGGACCAGGAAACAGCTGTGCTCTCCCCAGACCAACACCTGCAGACTAGGTGGAAAGGAGCGCTTCTCAGAGGTGCCGCCCAGAGTAGTTAGATGAGAATAAAATGAGACCAAGTACTGAAGCTTTCTTCACCCTCTGACCATGCTTTGCACCATGTAGCCACCCACCCCTAGTCCTACACACACACAAAATAAGCTTAATCAGAGACGGGGAGGGAGGCCCTATACTGAGACTGAGCTTTTGGCACTAGAACGCCATTACAGAGAAACAGTTACCTGTCTTGCACACCTGAATTTGTGAGCTGAGCTGCATATTTCTCTCCTCCCTCCCTCTCTCCCTTTCCATGCAGTATTCCTGTACAAAATGTGATTTTTACTTACTTGAATGATTTCTCTAAGCCTGAAGGGATATGCATTTGCCAGACACTGGGCACGCTGTTGGTTTTCAAGGGGGATTCCTCGGGGCAGCCCATAGGCAAAGATCTCCAACCTAGGCTGTCCCAGTTAATATGGAGCAACCTACCTTCACAGACTCTGGGAGTTGCAACACCCCATTGTTGGCAGCTAGCATAACTGACTCCATCTTGGGCCTGTTCAGTTCCTCCTGTCCTTCCATTGACCCTACCCGGGACTGTACTGCGTGGTAAATCACTTCTGTGCTGTCAAGGGCTTTGTAGTTAATAGATATCATCTAATGATCATTAGGTTCCAGGTGGCCTCTCTCCCTGCACCCATAAGACTAATTACCCATCATAAATCTTGACTTAGGAATGCACTGCCTGACTCCCTGTCCCCCAAACCCTAGGTTAACTATAAAACTGTCCCAGTAGCCCCTCTGCAGTGTTTAGTGCAGCTGCTAATGCTTCTGGATTGCCCCCTGCCCCATCCTACCCTGTACGTAAGTTACTCTATACTATAATACTGATCCATTGATTACATGGAACTGCCTCATTTTTCAGTCTCCAGATACCTTCTTGGTTTGTTGGGTGTCCTCCATCCTTAAACACCATTCAGCACTGCCTAGGGTAGACCTCTCCTGTTGTTCCAACTTCACCAAACTGCCAATGACTTTTATGCAAGAACTAACATTGACCCCCACCCCCCACTTCCTGCCCCACCAAACCTGCCTGGATGGGAGCTCAGAATAGATTCAAATTAGATTTGGAGAAACACAAGAAATGTTTAACATTTTTTGAATCCAAGTGCTGTGGATGTAAATTCCTGCCTGATATGCCTGGTTATCTCATCATTAAGAAAGTTTAAGACGGAGTCTTTTGTTTTATTTTTGAGGGGAGAGGAGGAAAACAGGCTATAATCTTCTCAATTCTATCTTAGTAGAGATGTCTGTCTTACAAGGGGCTATGATAGGAATGAACAAAACCCCATCCAACTGGGGAGGCTTCCTGATAAGAAGAGCACACGCTGAAGTTTAGATTTGAGTTCTCATCAGAGCCTGGGACAACCTACTGGCTTACCTGGCCAGAGGGTGGACAGAACATGGGCTTTGAAGTTGGAGAGCCCTGGGTTCCAGCCCCAGTTCTGTCCTGTGTCACCCTGGGCAAGCTTCTTTACTTCTCCAGATCTCAGCTTCCCATGGAGTACGTGGGGGATAGTAATGTTGACTTCATGGGGTGGTTCTTAGATCAGAAGAGACAATGTGCGTGTGTGCTAAGCTGTGTCTGACTCTGTGTGACCCCACAGACTGTGGCCCACCAGACTCCTCTGTTCCTGGGATTCTCCAGGCAAGGATTCTAGAATGGTTGGCATGCCCTCCTCCAGAGGATCTTCCAAACCCAGGGATTGAACCTGCATCTCCTGTGTCTCCTGCACTGCAGGTGGATTCTTTACCACTAGTAACACCTGGGAAGCCCTGGAAGAGACAAGAGCACTTAGCCTAAAAACCTATTTAGTGGGAGCGCCATAGATAGCAGCTGTTGTTATTATCACTGTTAGTTACATTTGTCAGGCCTCTAGTGGGGAAGATGTTTTGACCCTGCTGCCTTTCTTGGAGGGCTTCCTGGGTAGCTTAGTAGTAAACAATCTGCCTGCAGGTGTAGGTGACACAGGAGATGAGGGTTTGATTCCTGGGTCGGGAAGATCCCTGGAGAAGGAAATAGAAACTCCAGTATTCTTGCCTGGAAAATTCCATGGACAGAGGAGTCTGGTGGGCTACAGTCCATGGGGTCACAAAGAGTCAGACACAACTAAGCATGCACACATACCTTTCTCAGCATCCCCTACTCTGACACCAACAGGAAGGCTATAGGATATTTTCATTCCACTTGGCAGAGACCCATTATGGCTGCTAGCAAAATTGGATTGGTCATTAGGTGTCAAGTCCAATTTCTTCACAGATTCAAGGGGTAAAATATGATCAAGAGTCTCCTGAACTGCGGTGCAGGAATCCCCAGCTGCCAGCAATAACCTTCTCCATGATATAAATGCCATTAGCCTGGCCGAATGCATTTAGAACCAGCAACTTCCAATTATCCCCCAGTAGAGCTTGGAGCGCTTCCTTTTTGGAAGCTGAAAAGTAATCATAGTTATCATTCTAAATTGCCACCTTGTCCATTGATTTCCATATTATCATAGCACAAGAGGGCTTGGCAAGAACTTGGGTTAAGAATTATCATTGCTACTGTGTATTGTTAGCCATTTCTCTTTTCATTAAAATAAGGACCTCATGTGTTGTTGGCAAAAGAAAACCTTAACAATGAAAAAACTTCCTTTGATATTTGGTTTGATGGATAGTCTCTCTGCTGTGTTATTTCTCAGTCCACTTTCATTCTTTGGTGGCTTTATTTTGTCAAAGTATATAATACTAATGTTTCTGCCTTTCTTGGCACAACTGCCAATCCTGAATTATAGCAAACAGAACTATCTAAGCTTTCATATCCCCACAATGACATTTTTAGATGGTTTTGTTAAATTGAGGCATATGGATGTGGGTTGTGGCATCTTCTGGCCTGTCATTGGAAGACTCATCCCAGTTGTTTAAGTTTTTCTCTCTGAAATTCAGATCTGTTCACAGATCCCCAGAATCTGGCCTCCAGCTAGAGGGGCCCAGTCATTCCTGAGGATCATCTTTAAATAGAAGTGAGGCTTCCCTGAGCACCCAGAGCATGCTCTTAAAAAGAGTATAACGGGGTAGAAGAAAAAGATGTCATCTCAGAAGTGTCAGGAAAAGGGAGATAAGCAGTGGAACCCATTGGGAAAAAGAGAATATTTTTATAATGATGGCTACATTTATCCAGTAATTCCATGTACCAGGCTCCATACGAAGCACTCTGATTAAAATCCACTAATACCTGTTGGGTGCTAAGTGCCAGGACCATGCTGAGCCTTTTTCATGAATTATCATCCTTTCCCCACTGCAGCTCTCTTCTCATAGACAGGAGGCTCAGAGTTACGGTCACCGGGTAAGGTCATACAGTTGGTGAGTGCCATCCCACTCTGGGTAGAGGGAGAATTTGGGGATATGGTCAATGTCTGGCATCAGAAAGGATGAGTCAATGAAACTGAAGTCAGTATGGATCAGTGTAAGAATGGATACAGGTAGCCCTCCCCCAAAGGACAGCCACTTTATGTGGTAAGATTAGAGTGTTTTCAACATCTCAGTGAGAAAATCCCTTCTTTCCCCATAAAGAACAGTACCAATTTAATGGGCAATTAGTTAAGAAAACTGTAATTGTGGAAACTGTAATACGACTGTCATGGGAAAGTATTTTAAAGTACCTGATTTGCAAGGCTCAGTGAGCATTTTTCTAACTCTTTCTGAAAAAAAGGGTATGTGGATTCTCATCTGATGGGAGCATGGCCAGTGGCGGCCCCAGAGTTGCTGGCACTCTTCTGGAAGTCAGTGCTTCTTGAACAGATCCAGCAAAGTTCCTGGATGGCAGAGGCAAACTCCTATTCCTGAAATCTGGGCATTGACCTTAGTCTTCTATTTAACTTAAACATTGTACTAAGGGGACTTCCCTGGTGGTCCAGTGGCTAAGAGTTCACACTCCCAAAGCAGGGGGCCCAGTTTCAATGTTTGGTTGGGGAACTAGATCCTGTATGTTGCAACGAAGACAGCACAGCCAAATAAATAGTAAATATTAAAATAAAGTCCTTTAAAACATTAAGAATTTTGCACTGTATCCCACCTATATCTCAGGAAAAATGGGATGCAAAAAAGATGTCCCACATTCACCTATTTCCTTTACTGACTTTGCTCTCTGGGTTTGCATATCACAGGCTGAGAAAAATGACTCTAATATCAACTCAATATCAGTTTTCCTTCTGATAATGTTGTGCTTTCCCTAAATTGGCTTTTACTTAATGAAAGACCATAAAGTGAAGGCACTCAGTCGTGTCCGACTCTGCAACCCCATAGACTGTAGCCTGCCAGGCTCCTCCGTCCATGGGATTTTCCAGGCAAGAATACTGGAGTGGGTTGCTATTTCCTTCTCCAGGGGATCTTCCCAACCCAGGGATCAAACCCAGGTCTCCCCCACTGCAGGCAGACTCTTTACCATCTGAGCCACCAGGAAAGCCCAAAGTGAAAGTCGCTCAGTTGTGTCCAACTCTTTGCAACCCCATGGGCTATACAGTCCATGGAATTCTCCAGGCCAGAATACTAGAGTGGGTAGCCTTTCCCTTCTCCAGGGGATCTTTCCAACCCAGGTATCGAACCCAGGTTTTCTGCATTGCAGGTGGATTCTTTACCAGCTGAGCTACAAAGGAAGCCAATGAAAGACCATGTTGACCAGCAAACAAATATTCTGGCCCACCTGGTCATTCAGCTTCTCTGCAGGTTTGTAAGTTAATATTAATAATAAAGCAGCCTCAGTGAGTTTAAGCAGCATGATCTGATCACCCTGGAGTGAATGGACAAAACAGAAATTCTGCACCTGCCAACCTAAAGACAAACTCTTGCAGTGATGATGACCTCATCCAAGTACAGGTGTCCCTGCCCCAAAGGCTCAGTTTGAAATAAATTTTGGTCTCTCCTGATAAGAGTTTTATCAACAGGGAAAGGCTGGGCCAGAGACTGACATTCAAAGAGAAAGACTGAGGGGATTAGGAATAGTGTTAAGATATCTCAGGGACCTGGTGAAGGAGGGAATCTGGAACAAAGAACAATAAGGAAGTTCACAACAGTGTGTAGATTAGGTAGTTACGTAGCACAACAGCAATTTACTAAGTGCCACTGTAGTGGTGCTGTTGGAGGCTGGTGGTTGAAGTTATCAAAAGGCTCCACAAGCTCATAGGTGTCCCGAATAGTCTACTGGAAAATGAAAGAAATAATACGATAGAGAGACAATATAACAGCAGAAGGCAGGTTAAGAACATGGCCTTTGTCATCAGATGGCCTGACTTTGGGTCCTGGCTCCGCCCCTTCCTGGCTGTGTGACTTGAACAAGCTGTGAAACCTCAGTTTCAACGTCTGTAAAATAGGGATAAACTAGTAACTGTCTCAGAGGCATATAGTAAGAACTAAATAAATGAGTTACCATACTTATAACACTTAGATCACTCCCTAGTAACAGTGAAGCACTCAATAAATGTTAGCTTTTATTATTGTTGTTCACTCGAGAAGTTGTATCCAACTCTTTGCAACTCCATGGACTACAGTATGCCAGGCTTCCCTGTCCTTCACTAGTTCCTGAAATTTGCTCAGATTCATGTCCATCAAGTCAGTGATGCCATCCAACCATCGTATCCTCTGTTGCCCCCTTCTCTTCCTGCCTTTAATCTTTCCCAATATCAGGGTCTTTTCCAATGAGTTGGCTCTTCACATCAGGTGGCCAAAATACTGGAGCTTCAGCTTCAGCAATAGTCCTTCAAATGAATAATCAGGATTGATTTCCTTTAGGATTGACTGGTTTGATCTCCTTGCAGTCCAAGGGACTCTCAAGAGTCTTCTCCAACACCATAATTGGAAGCACCAATTCTTTGGTGCTCAGCCTTGTTTATCCAACTCACATCCACACATGACTGCTACTGGAAAAACCATAGCTTTGACTATATGGACATTTGTCAGCAACGTGCCTTCTCTAGCTTTTATTAGATAACTACATATCATAACCACAATTTATAATGCTCTATTAATGAGTAACTTGGAGATAGGGCATGAAATATTACAAGGGTGGAATCTATATATCACACAAAGCATTGTCTATTATGGTCTGTGGCTTATAAAACTATGTCCCTTTAAAAAGATTATCTATAGATGCTATGGTGATGAACTAATTAAATGCAAACTAATTAAAATGGTTGCTTAAATCATGGAAGCCTTTAGTCACTGGGTACTTTCTCAAATACTGAAGTACAGTTACTAGTTAGTGAGATGATCATGACAAACATTTATGGCATTTACTGGGTGCCTGGCATCCGTCTAGTACCTCATGTTAATCTTTACAACCACCTTAGGAAGTCGGTTGTTTTTCTTATCTGTTTATTTCACCTGTAGAAAATCTAACATCCCCAAGTCACAAAGCCGCTGAATGCTAGAGCTGGAATTCAAAGTCAAATCACCCGCCTCCAGAGCCTCTGCTCAGAACCACGTGCTCCACGGCCCCCTGATATGGGACCTTGGCCTACATTTTGACATTTAAATGAGGTCCTTGCCCTTGGGGTTGTAGAAAACCACCAGTGCACAAAGAATGAGGTCTGGCCTTCACAGGAGGGATAGAAAAGGAAATTCATTCAAAAACGTGCTTCAGCTGGACATCAGGGCTTACCCGTGAGCCTGTGCCCATAGGACTGAAAGATTTAGGCTTGGATCAGGGAGGGAGGACGGGATGAGAGCCCAGCAAAGGTCGTCTCCAAATCCCAAGATGGCTCATCACAAAAGTCCCCACCCTGAGACCCCTGTGGGCACACCCCAGGACAGGCAGATCTGATGATGACAGGCAGATTGGAGGGACGTCTGACTTACCGGCCGGGGCAGACTGTACTGGTACATTTCTGGGCGGTAGGTCGGCACCCACTGCACCCCAGCCCTGGGCCGGGTCATGGTTCCCGGAGCGCTGGTCACCACCTCGGAGTAGGGCAGGTGCTGGGCGGAGCCGTAGGCCTCCGGGTGCCGGCCCTGGCCCGCATGGCCTGCCGATGCCAGGCTGAAGGCCTCCTCTAGCAGCATGTGCATCTGCTGCCGGACCTCGTCGATGGAGGGCTGCGAGCTCAGCGTGGAGGTCTCCGAGTGGCCTTTCACCTGCCTCGAGCGGCCATAGCCCCGGGGCTCGTTCACTCTGTCGATGTTGGTTTCCTCTATGATCTCAGGCTCCGTCTGTGGGACCAAACAAACGCCCCGCGATTTGTTAATGAACTTTCCTTCTATTAATGTTGTCTGTAACTTACTCTAAAATGTTCCATTTGGACAAGTGATGTTAGGCATTTGTGCTAATTTATGTTATACCCTAGGTGCCCTCTCCAGGAATTAACACTACAGGGCTATTCAGCTCATATTGTATCAGTGAGGCCATGCTCCAACTATCTATGTGAAATGAACCTTAGTTATTGGAGCATAAGGAATGCATCTGCTAAGTCGCTTCAGTCGTGTCCAACTCTGTGCGGCCCCACAGACAGCAGCCCACCAGGTTCCCCTGTCCCCGGGATTCTCCAGGCAAGAACACTGGAGTGGGTTGCCATTTCCTTCTCCAATGCAGGAAAGTGAAAAGTGAAAGTGAAGTCACTCAGTGTGTCCGACTCTTAGCGACCCCATGGACTGCAGCCTACTAGGCTCCTCTGCCCATGGGATTTTCCAGGCAAGAGTACTGGAGTGGGGTGCCATTGCCTTCTCCAAGGAATGCACCAGGCTTTGCTAATTAGCATAATGAGGATGAGAAATGGCTTCTCACTGATGACATTAGCAGTGTCCTTTAAATCAGGGGCCCCCAACCTCCAGGATCTAACGCCTGACGGTCTGAGGTGGAGCTGTGTAATAATAATAGAAATAAAGTGCACAATAAATGTAGCGTGCTTGAATCATCTTCCTGAAGCCACCCCCCCAACCCCAGCCCCAGGCCATGGAAAAACTGTCTTCCACAAAATCTGTCCCTGGTGCCAAAAATGTGAGGACCGCCTCTCTAAAACCTTTCACTGACATTCTTTACCCTTATGTCTTTTAGGTAAAGGAATCCAGAGCACCTTGTAGTCCACACCCAAGGGTTGGTGTTCTAGACCATAGACTAACTCTCTAAATGGTCCTGTGCCCAGGGATTGAGCCAATTGCTGGTTGCCTGATGCCATTTATCAGAGAGAGTAACAAAATCAGATCTCAAAGTGTGGAGCCCTTAGAAGCTCTAGGGTCAGGGCCCAGCAGTCAGTGCCTTAAGAAACCCTTCAGGAGGTTTGGATGGTTGCTCAAGTTTGAGACCCACCGCTCGAGAATGTTCGCCTGCCTTCTTCCAGTGAAGCTTCCACTCCGGAAGCAGTTGCAGTACCCAAATGGGCAGAGAGTTGGGACTTGAGCAGCTTCCAGAGCAGGCTGCTTGCCCTGTGTTATGTTTGCCAGCCTGTGAATGCTTATTTAATAAGTCTGCATGTGTGGCAGGTTTTGCTCTGAGATTTGCTTTTGTAATAAGATGACGGTGGGACTGTGGAGACTAGTTAATCCACATCCACTTCAACTATGCCCATGGCTACTGCTATCTGCTAAAAGAACCTGAGAGTTCTGTGTGAATAAGCTAGCATAGATTAGTTTGCCACCCTGCTCTCCATCCATGACACAACTGACACCTTAGGAAAATTAGAAAATACAGATAAACAAGTGGAAAAGGGCAGAGAAGCCTCAGGGCAAAACCAAGAGATGAGGAACTGCCAAGAAACGCCACCAAGTTGCTGCGCTCAGGCAAGTGCTGCCACAATGACCAGGTCTAAAAGGCCAGCCGAGAAGATAAAAGACAGCACAGGAAAGCTGTTCCAACTGGAACGGTTACTTCATTTCTTGATGTTTTGGTTTCCTCGTCTGCAAAATGAGGATAATAAGACCTGCCTCAAAGGGTTTTATAAGGATTGAATGAGATGACCGAGGTAAAGAATTTAGAACAGTAGCACATGGTAAAAACACAATAATGGTGGCTTTTATCATCATCATAATTGTCATGATTCTTTTATTCATTCAACCACATGTTATTTATCACAAACAGAGCACTCAGATAGGCTTCCTGGTGGCACTTCCGGGTGGGAAAGAACCCGCCTGCCAACGCATGAGACTTAGGAGACGTGGGTTCTATCCCTGGGTCTTGAAGATCCTGGAGGAGGGCATGGCAACCCCCTCCAGTATTCTTGCCTGGAGAATCCCACGGACAGAGGAGCCTGGTGGGCTACAGTCCATGGAGTTGCAAAGAGTCGGACACTACCGAGAGACTGAGCACACATGCACAGAGCACTCAGATACAGAAGAATGTGCACATTAAGAAAATGTCACCAGGGAACCCATTCATTAAGGGAAGCCCTTCCCTCCTTAAAATCTAGATGCGGAAGGTCAGAACTACATTATTTTTCATGTTTTAAAATTTTATTTACTTTTCTTTAGTATTAATACACACACATTAGAGAAGAAATAAAAAAAATACAGAAAGCATGAAAAAGAAATTAGACATCTCCTGTAACCTTATCACACAAAATTACGGCTTGTATAGTTCAAGATCAAAAGACAAGATTCTCTGCCAACTTGCAAGTCTAGATTTATCAGCACATTCACAAACAGTGAATAATTCAGAATACTATTTTTATATCAACACAAGCAAGGATAGATTTATGGAGTAGAGTGCAAAATTATCTCCGTGATAATAAATAAGAACTCAAAGACATTTCATGCCTGGGTGTATGCCTCCAGATCCTGGGCTGGAGATGCACTGGGGCTCTTATGCCTGGGGGTTCTTTAGGGAAAGGTTTGAGATCACCCTTGGGGAAATATGCTCCCTGAAGACCCCAGGGATACCTTCTAGAGTAATGAAAACAATCTCTTTTTTTTGGTCGTTGTTAACTTTTCATTTTTTGTATATACCTAGAGCCTGTTACACAGACTGAAGGAAGTCTGAAAGCAACTTCTGAACGACATTTTCATACAACACTTAGAACATTCTGAATGGAACTCCAGAGCCTGAGGGACTTGAGGAGACTGTTTCACTCAAGCCCTCTTTTAAGGCTGAGGAGCTGGAGGCCGTAGCAGTTAAGTGACCGACTCTGTGTCCACCAGAGCGGGCAGCGGCACAGTCTTGCTCTCCCAGCTCCAGTCCCAGGCACATCGTGCTGCACCCCGCTGCCTCTCACAGCTCCCTGTCAGTGCTGGTTGCCACCCACACACTGCCTTCCCCCTGACATCTCCTGTCTCCCTGGTAAATAATGGATGCCTAGGGCTACACTGCTCCCAGGTGGAAGATGAATGGCGCTGAGGCAGGCTATGAATCTCCCCTCCCGTCAGCTGTGCTGTGCATTTCCAGTCATACTGGTGGGTCTCTTATTATGTGAATTTATAGTTGTGCCTTCAGCAGAGCCAAAACAAGCTTCTTAGCAACAACTTCCTACTCTCCCATTTTCCTAGGATCCCTGGGGTGGGGCTGTACTGATTAGGGAGGGGGTTCTCTGAGCAAGGCTTGGGGAAGACATTATCTTTGCCAGGGAGGTGGAGATACATTCTGTAGAATCCCATGGCTTCTACCCCATAACACCCCAATGGAAATCAACCTCTGCTCACCCTGCTCAAGTTTTCATCTTGTGCGGGGGGGGGGGGGTCCCTTTAACTGGAGGGACCAGAGTCATAACCCAAGTGTGACCTCAACAGGTTTGCGCCAAAGAAGTCCTGTATTCCCACTGTTCTCGCTTGGTTGTTTAGTCTCCTGATGTCTATGGAATGGGAACAAGGCGAGCGCTCATTATTTCCTGGGATTTCCCATTTTCATATTTGATTTGCTTATTTAATCTCAAGCAAGTCTGAATTGTCTCTGAGCCCATTTTACTCATCTCTCGTGAGCTGAGAATAAGGCACTTGGCATTCAATAAAGCTTTGTGAAACTGAACCAAAATGGAAAAAAAAAATCTGTTTAATTAACCACGAGTATTAATAGAATTTGAGGTTAAGATAAAGGGCCATGTTCCCCCCAAAATTTCCTCCAACACTGCGGGACCACAGATAAGGTACATGAACTCCCTACGCCTCAGGCTCCTCACCTGAAAAATGGGAGCACTAACTGTGGTCTGGGATGTCCCTTCTGGTTCTTACATTGACTCTGATTTAGGCTGATTTCTTGGACTCTGTCTGCTCTAATAGAATCCACATTCCTCCTACAATCGTGGTTCTTGGGAGAATCTGATGTCCACTCATAAGGGCAATCCCTCCTCCCTCTGTATCGCCTCTCTCCCTACCTCAAAATATATGAGTAGTGATAACTTTTTTCTTTTACTTAACAGATAACTGTTGATTTCAACCCCATGATCAGCCTTGGGTTGGGAGTTGCACATATAATTAATAAGATAGTGTCACAGTCCTCAAGGAGCTCTCAGTCTACAGAAGGAGACAAGTGACACAACAATAATAATAATACCAGCAAATGTTTACTGACAGCTTGTGTGCCAGACACTGTTCTAAGTGCTTTATATAAATATTACAATAATCTATGAGGCAACAACTATAGCTATTCTTATTTTACAGTTGAAAACATTATTGAGGCATTGACAGATCAAATATCTTGCCCATAATTGGTGGAGCTGCATTTTGAACCCAGAAAGTCTGATTCCAGTACCCAAGTTCTCACCCACCACATATACAAACAGATCCAATACCGTTACCACAGATGTGGGCTCTTACAGAGGGACAGGCTTCCGTGACCAGGAAGACAGACTACAAAGTAATACTTGAGATAATCTACCTCATCAGATTGGGCTTCCCAGGTGGCAGTAGTGGGAAAGAACCCACCTGCCAGTGCAGGAGACGTAAGAGATGCAGGTTCAATCCCTGGGTTGGGAAGATCCCCTGGAGGAGGGCATGGCAACCTACTTTAGTATTCTTGCCTGGAGAATCCTACGGACAGAGGAGCCTTGTGGGTTACAGTCCATAGGGTCACACAGAGTCAGACATGACTGAAGCGATTTAACATGCACACACACCTCATCGATTACTATAAGGATGTAAAGCATCGATGTCCAAATATCAAGTGTTTAGAAGACCGTCTGGCACATAAGCAGACACTTTCATATTATCTGTCTCCTCCCACAAACTGGGGGCTCCATTAGGGCTGGGTCAGTGTCTTACTGCTATATCCACAGCCCCCAATTCAGAACTTAGCCCAAAGCTGAAACCAGTAATTGCCTCTTAAGCAAAAGAACTGAACAGAGCAGATGCTCAGAGTTCCTTGAGGATCTGAGATGTGCCGGTCCTGTGCTAGGTTTTCCATTTGTGGCCCCTCACCAATCCCCGAGGGTCATGTGATTGTCCCCATTTTCCAGGTAAGACATATGTGTCAACTGGTTTGACCTGCTCCAAGTCCTTCTCCCTAACGTGCACATTTTTGAAAATACCTTTTGCTTTTATTTGACAGAAAGGGGTGACAGGCACAAAGACAGATCTCAGTGTTGGCTGATGGTTGGCTCGGGTACAAATGTCAGTGGTGTATCTGGGACAGAGAATATATTTTTAAACCTCCTTAACTTAGGGTTTACCATACTTACTTTTCCAACCTTATAATTCTGAGAAGCACTGGGGAACTTTTTTTTTTTTCAAATGATTTTTATAAATCAATCAAGATATACTTCAATAAAAATTCTAAGAACTAAATCAGGGAATGTCTGTTCATGGTAGAAAATTAGAAAACATAGATAAGCAAAAGGAAGGAAATTAAAATCCACTCTAATCCTATCACCAGAAATAACAAAATGTTAACATTGTGACCTTCGTGCATGTCCTTCCAGCTGTTTTCTATGCATATGAAATAGAATGAAGATTATGAATGCTGGCATATTCCCAACACCCTCCCAGTTGCTCACCCACCCCACCCATCACCCTACTGCAGTTAGCTACAAAGAATCCTGGCTTGGACCATCTCAGTTTCTCCCCTCCTCTTCTTCCAAGCAGAGCCCACCACTTGGCACAAGATTCTCTGGCTTTTGTGATGGAGAACAGAGAGTATGGGAGGGCACTAAGGCAGAAGGGGAGAGGGCTGCACGATTGTCTTAGTGGGATTTTGGGTAGAGACGCAAAAGCAGCTATGTAGCATGTGAATGGGAAAGGAATTAAGGATATTGAAAAAGTATTACTGGACATGACAGGATAGCCTTCAGATGCAGAAGCAGAAGTAGGGCTTTCCTGGTGACTCATGCAGTAAAGAATCTGCCTGCAATGCAGGAGACTCGAGTGCAGTCCCTGGGTCAGGAAGATCCCCTGGAGAAGGGAATGGCTACCCACTCCAGTATTCTTGCCTGGAAAATTCCATGGACAGTGGAGCCTGGCAGGCTACAGTATATGGGGTTGCAAAGAGTCAGACACAACTGAGCAACTAACACTTTTCACTTTCTTTCATAACTATTTAAAATGTACTTTTGTTGATATAATTCTTTTGACTTAGATACACTCTCAGACTAAGCCATCTGGGTCATGATTTTACAAACAGTATAATTGCACACATATATATTTTGTAAATGTATATAAATTAAATGTCCCATTTAATAAAGATCCTCCTACTTATATGAATATATATGGATTTATGTATATATAAAATAGAAGTATATATATTTTGAAATCTTTTTATACAACATTGCAAATAAATATCTCTGTCAATAAAAATATGGTATTTATAGGGAATAACTTTAAAAGATTTCACTGCATTCTGCTATATGGAGTTTTCAACCTATATGTAACTATCCATTCTTTTATGTAGTTTCCCAACAAAAGTGAAATCTGTATATTGTGGTTAAAATTCTGAATATAACCATGCATTTAGCCTTATGTTAAATTCCTGGAAGTAGAATTACTGAGTTAGAGAAAACGTACATATTTAAGATTTTGGATACTTATGGTATATAAGTGAGATAGGCTGAGACCCAGGACTTTTTGCTGTCATGTCTGCACCTGGACAAACATCTTCTCCAGCAACAAAATACAAAGAAACTAAATATAAGGGACTAAAAATAACTGTATACATGTGCTGTTGGGCCAAATGATGAACAATAAGATACAAGAGGGCCACAAACCAACTGCCACTTGTGAAGTGCCAGGAGCAAAAGCAGAGCATTACATGATCCCTGCACTCAGGCACTACCAAGGGGATGGGCAGACCACCTAAGCTATGCCTCCTGCCCAACCCACCAGATCCGCCCTCCCCCTCACTGCACTAAAGGAACCAGCTCACCGCCCCCCTCTCCACTTTGGGAGCAAGCAAGGGCACCTGTTTCTGATTTTCACTCCCTTGCTTGAGTTCCTCTTCTGATAAGAGTTCCTCTTATCAATTTCTATCGATTAAAGATCTGCAGAGTACATCATGAGAAACGCTGGGCTAGAAGAAGCACAAGCTGGAATCAAGATTGCTGGGAGAAATATCAATAACCTCAGATATGCAGATGACACCACCCTTATGGCAGAAAGTGAAGAGGAAGTAAAAAGCCTCTTGATGAAAGTGAAAGAGAAGACTGAAAAAGTTGGCTTAAAGCTCAACATTCAGAAAACTAAGATCATGGCATCTGGTCCCATCACTTCATGGTAAATAGTTGGGGAAACAGTGTCAGACTTTATTTTTTGGGGCTCCAAAATCACTGCAGATGGTTACTACAGCCATGAAATTAAAAGACGCTTACTCCTTGGAAGGAAAGTTATGACCAACCTAGATAGCATATTGAAAAGCAGAAACATACTTTGCCAACAAAGGTCCGTCTAGTCAAGGCTATGGTTTTTCCAGTGGTCATGTATGGATGTGAGAGTTGGACTGTGAAGAAAGCTGAGCGCCAAAGAATTGATGCTTTTGAACTGTGGTGTTGGAGAAGACTCTTGAGAGCCCCTTGGACTGCAAGGAGATCCAACCAGTCCATTCTAAAGGAGATCAGTCCTGGGTGTTTATTGGAAGGACTCATGCTGAGGCTGAAACTCTAATACTTTGACCACCTCATGCAAAGAGTTGACTCATTGGAAAAGACTCTGATGCTGGGAGGGGTTGGGGGCAGGAGAAGAAGGGGACAACAGAGGATGAGATGGCTGGATGACATCACCAATTTGATGCACATGAGTTTGGGTGAACTCCAGGAGTTGGTGATGGACAGGGAGGCCTGGTGTGCTGTGATTCATGGGGTCGCAAAGAGTCAGACACGACTGAGTGACTGAACTGAACTGAAAGATCCCCAGGGCTTCTAGGTTGGTAACCTATGTATCCTCAGCAGCAAAGGCCACAGATATCTAGAAGAAATTAAGGCCATTTCTTTTCCACCCCTGGACACACAGGCCCCTCGGATTGAGTTTTATGGTGGCCACCGGACAGAGCAAGCATATGCAATCTTTCACTGTTAAAAGAACACAGCCATACCATACATCTAGGAAGGCCCACACGGTGGCTATTTACGTGACTTCAGCTTCTCTTTGAAACACCACAGGAACAAACTTGAAGGAAACTATAGCCCTGCTAGGAGCCCCAGTTATCTTCTTTCTGGAAAATATTCCATCAGATTGCTTGGTCTTGGAACACATTCTGTAGCTATAAGACTTCATCAAAATTTAAAAAACAGTTTTGTTTTTTTTTTAACCAGACAAGTAATGAAAAGACAAGCCACCAGCCAGGAGAAATATTAGCATTTGTATCCAGAATGTATAAGTGTTTCCTATAAATAAATAACAAAATGACAAACAACCTAACTTAAAAATTGGGCAAAAGGCTTAAATTGACACCTTAATAAAAGAAAGTACATAGATGTCCAATAAATGCATAGAAAGGTGCTCAATATCATGAGTAATTAGGGAAATTATATCATTTCACATTCACTGGAATGGCTAAAATTAAAAAGATTAATCACAAATGTTGGTGAGGTTGAGGAGTAGAATTAGAACTGTCACAGTCCTGGGAGGAGAGTAAATGGCACACGTAGTTTGTAAACCTGTTTGTAGTTTTAAAAAGTTAAACATACACCTACACTAGGACCCAGAAATTCCAGTACCACTATATTTATCCAAGATAAATAAAAACATATTGTCTTTGTCTGTTCAAGCTGCTAGAATAAAATAACACAGCTGGGTGGCTTATAAACAGTACAAATCGATTTCTCACAGTCCTGGAGGCTGGAAGTCCAAGGCGGGCAGTGTGGTTGGGTGAGGGTCCTCTTCCAGGAATCATATTCCTAACTGTATCCTCACATAGAGGAAGGGGCAAGGTTGCTCTGGGGGAATCTCTTAAATAGGGGCCCTAATCCCATTCATGGATTCCATACTTAATCCTGATCGCTGCCCCCAACCTCCTAATACTAACACAATGGGGATTAGACTCTCACAGTTGGAATTTTAGGGAAACACACATTTAGACTACAGCACATAGGTTCACAAAACATGTGTGTGAAAATGTATATAGCAATTTTTCTATATTGCTGGACACAAAATATTCTATATTGTTGGACACCCTAATGTCCAACAATAGGATGATGGATAAATAAATAGTGGTATGTTCATACAACGGAATAGTACTCAGTAACAACAAAAAGTAAACTACTGAATACCAGACCACCTGACCTGCCTCTTGAGAAACCTATATGCAGGTCAGGAAGCAACAGTTAGAACTGGACATGGAACAACAGACTGGTTCCAACTAGGAAAAGGAGTACATCAAGGCTGTATATTGTCACCCTGCTTATTTAACGTATATGCAGAGTACATCATGAGAAACGCTGGGCTGGAAGAAGCACAAGCTGGAATCAAGATTGCCGGGAGAAATATCAAGAACCTCAGATATGCAGATGACACCACCCTTATGGCAGAAAGTGAAGAGGAAGTAAAAAGCCTCTTGATGAGAGTGAAAGAGGAGAGTGAAAAAGTTGGCTTAAAGCTCAACATTCAGAAAACTCAGATCATGGCATCTGGTCCCATCACTTCATGGGAGATAGTTGGGGAAACAGTGACAGACTTTATTTTTGGGGGCTCCAAAATCACTGCAGATGGTTACTGCAGCCATGAAATTAAAAGACACTTATTCCTTGGAAGGAAAGTTATGACCAACCTAGATAGCATATTCAAAAGCAGAGACATTACTTTGCCAACAAAGGTCCATCTAGTCAAGGGTATGGTTTTTCCAGTGGTCATGTATGGATGTGAGAGTTGGACTGTGAAGAAGGCTGAGCGCTGAAGAATTGATGCTTTTGAACATTGGAGAAGACTCTTGAGAGTCCCTTGGACTGCAAAGAGATCCAACCAGTCCATCCTAAAGGAGATCAGTCCTGGGTGTTCATTGGAAGGACTGATACTAAAGCTGAAACTCCAATACTTTGGCCACCTCATGTGAAGAGTTGACTCATTGGAAAAGACCCTGATGCTGGGAGGGGTTGGGGGCAGGAGAAGAAGGGGACGACAGAGGATGAGATGGCTGGATGGCATCACTGACTCGATGGACATGAGTTTGAGTAGACTCCGGGAGTTGGTGATGGACAGGGAGGCCTGGCGTGCTATGATTCATGGGATCACAAAGAGTCAGACACAACTGAGTGACTGAACTGAACTGAACCCTGTGTTTGGCGAAATGTGCTCTTAGAGCTCACCTTTGGACGTGTGATCTCTGTGTCCTTGGGGCAGAAAGGGAGCGTCTCGGGTACCCCTTACAAAGCCCTTGTCCAGCCCAGTCATGCTGGAGAAAGGCGCCCTTTGAGGAATCCAATCCTCTCTTTAGTGAGTACAATTCTGATCACCAATGTGTAAGTTTTTTCCCCACACATCCAATTCTTGACACCAGCTGGGTGTCCTACAGTTCAACTCATTTCAGACACTACCCAGAGAAAGCATCAGATGCCACAGGTTAAGAGCTCAGTCCCACCAGACTGCCCTCCATCCCCACCGCCCCCTCCCCACCGCAGAGGCCAGTCCCAAGGCCAGGTTGTCACCAGTGCTTCTGACCAATGAGCTAGACAGAGATCAGAGGCTCCAGTAACCTCCTCTTTAGGTTCAATTAACTTCCTGGAGCAGCTCAGAAAGCTCAGAGAAACATTTTACTTACTAGATTGCTGGCCCATCACTAAAAGACATAAATCAAGAACAACCAGATGGAAGAGATGCATAAGGCACTAGGGGGAAGGGCAGGGAGTTTTCATACTGTCTGAGAGTACCACTCTTCCAGAATCGCCACCTGTAAACCAACCTAGAAGCTCTCCAAACCCACTTCTTTTAGGTTTTTATGGAGGCTCCTTTGCTTAGGCATGATTGATTAAATCACTGGCCATTGGCCATGGAACTCAATCTCCAGTTCATCTCCCCTCCCTGGCAGTGGGCATGAGGTTGGAAATCACATATTGGGCTCCACAGGCAACCAGCCACCATCCTTAGGTGCTTTCCAGGTCACCTCTTTAACATGAAGAACATTTAATGTTCCCATCACTCAGGAAATCCCAAGGGGTTTTAGAGCTAGCTCTGGGCCAGCAGCAGGGACTAAGACCAAATAATGTATTTCTTTCTTTCTTTCTTTTTCTTTTGGCTGTACCAGGTTTCAGCTGTGGCATGTGGGATCTAGTTCCCCAACCAGGGATGGAACTCCAGGCTCCCTGCATTGGGAGCGTGGTCTCTTAATCACTGGACCACCAGGGAAGTCCCCAAGTGATATATTTCTTATTGTAAATCACAATATCACAGTATGTGAGAAAATTCACAGCAGGCCTGAAGTGTCTAAAGTGTTAGAATGGAAAAGAAACAGAAAAAAGAATATCCTTCTCTCCTTCATGGAATATTAGCCATAGCAACAACAGCTAATATTCACTGTGCATTTTCTATGTGTTTTATGAGCATAATGCATTTAATCCTCACATGCTTACTAATCCTCACGTGGGTACTAAGTTGCTTCAGTTGTGTCCAACTCTTTGCACCCCATGAACTGTAGCTGCCAGTCTCTTCTGTCCATGGGGATTCTCCAGGCAAGAATACTGGAGTGGGTTACCATGCCCTCCTCTAGGGGATCTTCCTGACTCAGGGATCGAACACACATCTTTTGTGTCTCCTGCATTGGCAGGTGGGTTCTTTACCACTAGTGCCACCTGGGAAGCCCCTTAATCCTCACAACAACCCTATAAGGCAGGTACAACTTGTATGCCCATTTTCCAGTTCGAGAAACTACAGCAGGTGATGAAGTAATTAGCCTAGCTTCACACTGCCAGTGTTCAACCGAGCTGGACCATGAACCAAGCCTAGCTCCAGAGGCCATGAGCATAACCATCACACAGTACTGCCTGTGAATGCTGAGAACAATACATTAGCCAGAGTCATGCGTTAGTAACAAATACTTACTAAAAAGGGACCAACCTGAAAGTAAACACACAAGAATGGCTTTCTGCCATGGGAAGCTATTTTGCTTTTGCTCTTAAGGTGAGTCACTACCTGCTTTTTCTTATCTTCTTAGCTTAGTTGACCCTGCAGGCAACAAGGCTTAACCCAAGCCAATACTATTCTGTAACAAAACAGGCTCTCCCCATTGCCAACTCAAATCTCCTTTTCCCCATCCTGTCTCTTGAAAAAGCCAGACAGATTCACAAAATCCCTCTTGGTCATTCTGTCTGCCTCCAAGATACAACCTTCAACAGTAGTCAGGCCTCCCCAAGCCCATGGGAAGAAGTAGTCATGGGCTCATCGCCTTGCCGATCTTTCCCTTCATGGGTGGTCAACCAAAGGTGTGTTTATCCCACAGCTGAGACTGGAGGGACAAGTGACATGGACGATTCTCCTGGTTTTACTCCTTAAAAGGCCCAACAGTCAATATTCCTCAAGGAGCAAGTACTGGGGTGGCCTCAGCATCCATCCACTCCTCTCCCTGGGTCTCAGGCACGGTCTCTGGGGTGGGGGTGGGGGATTAAGCCTGTCCTAGCTCTGCTGGTGACATCTGCCTGGGTTAAATCAACCAGTGGACCCCCCTCCCCCTGCCCACCACTCCCACCCCAGTGATACAGGGGTAGAGTGGGCATTGGACCTACTGTGGCTCAGTTAGAGTGAAAAACCCAAAAACTTTCAATTCATGGCTGGCTCTTGGGTTGGCCAACACAGCATGTAGACACAAGGCTCGAGGCTGCTGCAGGAAATGGCTATTTTCAGTGGAAAGAACCAACCTGTGCTTGAAGCCAACATATGAGGGGGCAGCACTGCATAATGCAGAGAAAAGGGGCACCAGTCAGACCAGGCCTGCATTTACTCTACCCAGTACATGTTCTTCATGAGTACAGTCTGAGTTGGGCTGGGCTTTCTGTTATTTTAGCCAAAGCATCCTAACATAACCACCATTTAGACTGAACTTCAAACAGTAACATGCATTTGTCTATGGTGTTGATAAGCCAGTCAAATCAATTGTTTATATGGCTCTGAGCTAAATCTGCCCCATATTTTCAAGTCTCAGCTCCAGAGTCACTTCTGGTTGACACTTGTTTGTTCGTTTGCTCTGCAAATAGAGACACTGCGTCTGATATGCACTGGTTCAGATTCTGAGTGCTGAGGCTTCCAGGATGAATAAAACATGATTTCTGTCCTTGAGGAGGGTGGGGGTTGGGGAATAATACAAGTAAATGCACTTGGGAGGAACAGGAATAAGGAACCTGATGAAGTGAGTCCCAGGTACTAAGTCAGACTCCAGATGCAGGGTCGAGGAAAAGATTCTCAAGGAGGCATTTAACCGAGTTCTGAAAGCACTGCCTGAATAGGCAGTTTTGTTTTGTTTTTTTTGAAGATTTTTTTTTTTTCTTGATGTGGACCATTTTTAAAGTCTTTTTTGAACTTGTTACAATATTGCTTCTGTCTTAGGTTTATGTGAGATCCTAGCTCCCTGACCAGGGATGGAACCCACACCCCCTGCATTGGAAGGCAAAGTCTTAACCACTAGACAGCCAGGGAAGTCCCAAGAATAGGCAGTTCTTAACTTGGAACAAGCTTGTCCCCAAAAGACACTTGGCATTGTCTGGAGGCATTCTGGGGCAGTCACAAGTGGGAAGGGCTATTGGCAGCTGGTGGGTAGAGGCCAGAGATGCTGCTGACCATCTTACAAGCACAGGACAGCCCTCCCTCCATGCAAAGAATTATCCAGCCCCCAGATCAATAGTGCCGAGGTTGAGCAACTTAAGCCAGAGGGAATGGATGTTCTGAACAGAGAGAGAAGCACAGGCAAAGATGTGCAGATGTGAAACCACAGGGCAAGTCTGGGGAGGGCGGGGAGGGCTGGACCCAACAGGTAGCTTAAGGAGCGGTGAGCATCAGCCAGAAGGGCATGTCGGGGCCAGCCGGAGCATCTGAGCCCTGAGCCGGAAGCTTAGGGTTTGAGTCTTTTTTTTTTTTTGTC
>NW_011495081.1:7945138-7947225 GCF_000754665.1 Bison bison bison | reverse complement strand
TTTTTTTTTTTTTTAATTGGAGGCTAATTACTTTACAATATTGTAGTCGTTTTTGCCATACATTGACATGAATCAGCCATGGGTGTACATGTGTTCCCTATCCTGAATCCCCCTCCCACCTCCCTCCCCATAGGGTTCGAGTCTTGTTCCCAAGCCCTGAGGAGCTGTGCTGTGCTGTGCTTAGTCACTCAGTCATGTCCAACTCGTTGTAACCCCATGGACTGTAGCCCACCAGACTCCTCTGTCCATGGGAATTCTCCAGGCAAGAAAACTGGAGTGAGTTGCCATGCCTTCCTCCAAGGGATCTTCACAACTCAGGGATCAAACCCAGGGCTCTCCTGCATTGCAGGCAGATTTTTTTTTTTACCATCTGAGCCACCAGGGAAGCCCACAAATACTGGAGTGGGTAGCCTATCCCTTCCCCAGGGGATCTTCTCGACCCAGGAATCAAACAGGAGTCTTCTGCATTGCAGATGGATTCTATACCAGTTGAGCTTCCTCAGGGAAGCCCCCCTGAGGAGCTACTGAAGGATTTTAAACAAGGGCATGTATTTTAGAAGGATTCCTCTGGCAGCTGTGAGTGAGACAGACGGGAACAGACTTCCAGGAAGACTTTCTGTTCCCATCCAAGTTCACTACCCCAACATGTTGCATATATCTCTACGTGTCCCCTCCACTAGCCTCCAAAAGCACCTTGGGGCAAGCACTAGTTAATCCACCTTCTCTTCTCCATAGAGCCTCACACAGGTAGTACAGTGGAATCACATGTGGGGCTCAGATGCTAATACCAGCAGAGAAGGTAGTTAAACCTTTGAAAATTCATCGTCATCCACATAGCATATACGCATGGCCTGTGTGTACAATCTTATACAAATAAGAAACAGGTCACCTATAACGCACAACATGAACAGAATATAGGCAAAAGCTAAGTTTTTTTTGCAATATTTATATTTTTTCCCTTATATATATTTTCCCTATATATATTTTTATCTTTCAGAGACTATATTGTGGAACTGGCAGATGTTAAACGCACAAATGATGCAATGGATCCAGTGCACTTGAGAAATGTTTGCTGGAAGAAATGAAGGGGTAGCAAGTACCGACGTGGGGTTCTAATTTGTCCTCTAGCTTTGGATCCTACAGGGATTTGAGGGCTCCCCGTGGGCCAAGGACCAGAGTTCGGAGCAACCAGCATGGGGTGGATGGTACTGTGCTTCTCCAGACTCGAGGGTTTCTTCCCTAGCTGATGGGCACGTCTCCAGTCCTTGGCTGTCATCTGGGTATTACCCTTGCTCTCCCCTGGCATTAGAGAGAACAGGCAATGCCAGCTCTCTCACTAGGAACTGTCCTTGGCTAAAGTGAAATGCCTCACCCAAGGACACACAAGGACTGGTCAGTACTAGAGGCTAAGAAACCAGATGCTTCTTGAAATCTTGACACAACTCTTTAGGGTTGCGTGAGTTACAGCGCTCCCCGGGGGGAGGTCTTGTAGTTCCTATACCACATCCGGACCTTTAACTCTGTCCAATCCTCCTCCTTTCCTTCCCTCAAGGTGTCCACACCAAGAGTGTACTGGGTGCACTGACCTGCAGTGAGCAGCTGCCAATGCAGATGTAAGAGATGCGGGTTCAATCTCTGGGTTGGGAAGACCCCCTGGAGGAGGACATGGCAGCCCCCTCCAGTATTCTTGCCTGAAGAATCCATGGACAGAGAGGCCTCACAAGCTATAGTCTCTAGGGTCACAAAGAGTCAGACATGACTTAGCACACATGCACACACTGATCAAGAGGCTAAGAGGTCTCAGAGCCCAGGAGAGGCAGGATGGGTAGGTGGTGCTAAGAACAGAAGCAGGCAGCATCCAGAACACAGGAGACCAGAGAGAACCAGCAGGCAGGTGGCACCTGAGTGCTCACTAAGCAAGGAAAGTTGTCTCCTGCCCACTGGGAACCCACCTGCATGGGAAGGAAGCCCAGCAGGGGAGGCCTGGCTCCAAGCAGGGTCACTAGGCCATCCTGAAACCTGATCTGCCGCCCCCCAAACCTGCAAACAAGAAACCACCTCCTGTTCCCCACATGCCAAGAGGCCTC
>NW_011495081.1:7927745-7945038 GCF_000754665.1 Bison bison bison | reverse complement strand
ATCTCTGTAGGTTAACAAGTCTCTTTGTGGGCAGCCACCAGCCTGGAGAGGTCTAGATGACACTGAAAGGCTCCCTTCACCACCAAACACCTCCCCCTTCACCACCAAATGCCTCCCTCTGCCTCAGCCTCAACCAGGGAGCCTGATTTCCCATTATCAGATATTTCCCTGGGATTAAAGGACTCTGTCAAAACACAAGGTCCTATACATTAACATGAGATAACATATCAAGCCAGGGTTATTAACAGCTTACACTAGTCAGCAGAGGCAAGATAAAGAAATGAAAGGCTGAGATGGGAGACCTATGTAAGCCAGTTCTAGGTGGGATGCTTAGGAGGTGATGGGGGTGGGGGCAGGGCTGGCACGGAGCATGTGGTTCAGAGGGCAACAGCAGGGGGCTTCTGCTAAGGGACGAAACCCCCCAGTCCAACCGTTCATTCCCCAATGAAACCAGTAGTTGGTTATGCCCTTCACTGGCACAGCATGTGGTACCAGGGCACCCTTGTGCCTTACCTTGGTCTCTGACTCTTATGCCACAATCCTAAGAGCAGGAGAGCCTCCCGTTAATGACAGGATTTACAAGTTTACTGAGAAGGCCCCAGACTCCCTCTAAGCTGTCTCAGGCAGGCAGGGGGCTTCCAGATCACATTTCATTCCCCTCCAAATGGAAGCCATCACAACAACTGCGTCAGGTCCTTAGTTGCAGCATGCAGGATCTTTTTTTTGCAGTGCATGGATTCTCTAGCTGTGGCACGCGGCTTAGCTGCTCTGCAACACGTGGGATCTCAGTTCCCTGACCAGGGATTGAACCCATGTCCCCTGCATTGCAAGGCAGATTCTTAACCACTGAACCACAAGGGAAATTCCTGAAATAGGTACTTTTATTTTGAAATATTAGGCTGACGTTATCTTTTCTACCCACTTATGCACTGTGAGGAATTCATTTCAATTCATGTCAAATTTAGTCTAAAGATACGGTCTGGCCTCATTAGGACTGATCTGTTTTGGACATCTTTTTAAAATCCTTCCTTCTTCTAAAAGGGATGCCTCCTCTAGAAAATTACTACTCAAGTGAGCCCCAGTGACTGCCAGGAGTGTACAGCACGTCTTAGCTGTTAGGGTTGAGAATCATTGCTGTAAAACACAGGGGTTCCCAACCCCCTTGTAGCTAAGTCTCTTCCGCATGCTCTTACTCCTCCTGCTCAGTGCAAAAAGTTCTGAAACAACCCAGGCAGCCATCAGTCCCAGGGCTGAGGTTTGCCCGTGATGAGTGTGTTTGTTGGCTTGCTCATTTATTCCTTTATTTTTACATGCAGGCATTTCCTTTGGGACTCTAACGCAGGCAACCTTTGAAAAATTCACACTTAAATCAATCTCCCAGTGCTTTTGTTTCTACCATGTTAAGGAGTGGGTCCTTCTGGCATTCCCTCATCTGGCAGAAAAGACTTGAAAATGTTGGCCTGGCTTTAAAATGCCCAGGCCCAGAAGGACGCATGACATGCCTCCAACTGAATGACCTGTTCACTGCTGAGCTACTGGGTTCTTCTGCCAGGAGTGCTTTGGCACTTTTGGAAAATCAAGATTCAGAAAACAAATGCATGCATTATTTAAAACTATGACTCTTCTTTTTCTACTTTATCTGCAGGTCCACCTTTTGCTTGCGTGAGTTCACCATGCAAGAGTTCTTGTGAGACCTGACATCTTAGAGAGATCAGAAATACAGGGCATATGTTATGTAAAAACAGATATATAGTATGGCGGGGGCACATGGAAGCAGTATTAAGGGGTAGTTAAGGGGACAGGATCTGGAGATGGGTAAACATATTACGTAACTGCCCAGAGCCTCAGTTTCCCATCTGTACAACGGGCATAATGAGAATAACTACTTGTCTGGTGACAGCAAATACAATTACATTATACACATAAAAAGACTAGAACAGGGCCTGGTCTAGTGTGGGCAGTCAGCAAATGATAGCAAATACCTCTCATGTAATTAAAAGGTTCAGGAGGCAATAAAGGAAACAATTTCATTCTTAGCATCAACAGTTTAAATTCTTCAAATTTTTCCCCAGATGATCATCATCTCTTAAGGAAACCTGTATTTGCATATGTTTTTGTGATCACACACACTTTTCAAAGAAACACATATTTTTAAAAAATTTATTGAAATGAAGTGGGCTTCCCTTAAAATAATCTGTAATTGGAATATTTATACATGACTGTGAGAGTACTCTTGCCTGGAAAATCCCATGGACGGAGGGGCCTGGTGGGCTGCAGTTCACGGGGTCGCTAGGAGTCGGACACGACTGAGCGACTTCACTTTATTTTTTCACTTTCATGCATTGGAGAAGGAAATGGCAACCCACTCCAGTGTTCTTGCCTGGAGAATCCCAGGGACGGGGGAGCCTGGTGGGCTGCCGTCTGTGGGGTCGCACAGAGTCGGACACGACTGAAGCGACTTTGCAGCAGCAGCAGCAGTAGCAGTGAGAGGTAAGCAACCTCCTTTTAAAAAAATCCTCTCTCTCCTACTGTTCTAATGCAACATTCCAAAAGTATCCAGTAAACACTCCAAGTCCTGGCACAGTGGCGAAAAACACCGGCAGTGTTCTCTTTTCAAGCCTAACAGTGTTCTGGCCTATTTCCCCAAACTGTGAAAACATCTATGTCTAGAACGTCATAAGAAATCTATTAATACAAGTCTTGAAAAAAACTAAGAATGCTATCACATATCAGCAGAATATTCCTGAGCAGAAGAAAAAGTTTCCCAAACTACAAGCATCCAGGAAGAATACTCACTGTTGGTAGGGAGAGATTAAATGGAAATTTCAAATGCCCTACTTTTAACTACAGGCTGATTATCAAATTGATGACCAAGCTTGGCATAAGAAATATTTGTACGAGGAGAAAATTTAACATTGAATACTTTAATCTGGAGGAGGAAAAAAAAAGAGATTTGCCCAAAGCATCTGGAATTTTACAAAATTAAACCACCTAACTCTTAGCTATGAAAAAGAAATAAAAGATAAGGGTATCACCACCAACACAGATATCAAGTTTAAATGTCAGGAAGCTAATTAGAAATTCAAATTAGGTACAGTATCTCTGTTTTAATTGGACCAATTAAAAATCCCACTTTAAGCTTTGTGGCAAAGAATGGCCAATTCCGAGGGGGGAAAAACCTTCTTGCCTTCAAATTAGCACCGTATGTTTCAGAAAGCAAGTGTAGCTTTCAAATTACAACCTCACAATTAAAACAAAAGTTTATCTGGATATATTTGAATCATAACTCCTCTTACAGAAAATTTTGTATTTGTAATTAGAGAAACATTTTACAAGAAAAGGAAAGAAACATTTTCATAAAACCTAAGAGTATATTCAAACCATTTGAATCTTGGGACACCATAAAGCACTATTGAACATCTTAGCAGAGCACCTTTCACGCGAACTCATGAGAGCAACTACACGTGAAGGGAGGTAAGCAGTTTGATAGGAGGCACCAAACTGTTAAGTCATCACCTGGGGAGTTTGATGGGATTAGAAACATTTTTGCAGCCTGGAGCACCCCTGCACATAAGCATGTGCTTCATCATGTGAAATCACCAAACCGCTCTGTGGGAAATCTCATTGTTTCCATGGCATATTGAGGAGTTACGAAATCAGGAACAAATCCAACTTCTCAACAGTGCTCTGGATTAAAAGACGCCCGTGTTCAAATGAATTCTAACCCACGGCCATGGTTCCTACTGAGTTTCTAAGAACAAAGGGGAAAAAATTAAGGGCATTTAGCATTGCTGTTGAGTTTAAGGTCAATAAAGTACTATTCATAAAATGGTTGAATTTAAACCTTGAGATTCTGTGAACAATAATTTGTTACTCTGATACATTCCAATTACTCTTACTTAGCAAAAGAGGAAATAAGGAATAATAAAATAGAAAACATTTTAGTGTATTTTTAAATTCTACTAATATTCAATAAACTGAAACATGACAGAGTGCTCTATCCCCTTTGCATTCAGGAAAAAGCAAAGCTTGCATTCACCTCTGCCCACCAGACACTTACATCGTATCCACTGTTACGTATCCCACGCCGGGGTCGCTCCCGAGTTACTAGAAGGTCCATCTCTGTTTCCCCTGGACTCGGGCTGTTCAGAGATTGCCGGCTCCGGTAGACAGAGTTCTTCATCTGTTGCCTGAAGAAAATTCAACAACTGTTATGATGCAGCAAATACCCTGACAGATGGAATTCTCCACTGATCCAAACTACAGGCAACCAATGAAGGCTTTGGAGTTGCCTCGCGAATCTCAGAATTGATGGTATTTGTTCCCTGGCCATCAGGAACTACAGAAAGAGTGGAATAAAGATTTTATCCCCCCAGATGCTGTAACCATTTGGCTGAATTGTAAGTGCCCTTTCGTATGGAAACCAGGTAACTTGAATCAATTGCATCATTGCACCCTCATCTAAAATTCTGCTGACAGCAAGGCCAGGGACTCTCCCTTGACCCTCTAGGACAGTGAATGCTGGAAGAACAAACTTGCTTTTGTTGGCTTTGTTGACTTAACAGCCTCCTATTCCTTTTCACCTTTCTAATTTCACATGCAGGATTCCACGATGTGTCAACAAACACTGTGGATAATAAGCTTCTTAAACACGACTGATGATAGATTTTCTTTTCTGCTTTCATCACAATGGATTCCCTTCTGGGCTAAGGAGCCATAATTTGGGGCCTGTGCATCCATCCATCCATTACTGAGTGGCTAAAATGTACCAGGTAGGGTGGAAGAGAATGAGGATCCACCATGAGACAGACACAGCCCTGCTTTGCTGAGCATACATTCTAAAGAGGCAGATAGACAGTGCGCCTGGTAATTCCCAAATAAGGGTGACAGATAGTCACCAGGATGTGGGGTGACTTTAGATGGGATGGATGGTCAGGGAAGGCCTCTCTAGAGAGGTGACATTTCGGTAGACACCTGAACAGAGCCAGCCACATACCAACCTGGACACAGAGCATTTCAGGCCCAGGAAGTTCACTTCAATTAATTTCAAAGTTAGTTTACAGTTATCGTCTAGCCTCATTAGGACTGATCAGTTTCGGACATCTTTTTAAAATCACGCCTTCTTCTAAAAGGGGTGCCTCCTTCTAGAAAATTACTAGTCAAGTGAGCCCCAGTAACTGCCAGGAGCGTGCAGCCCCTCATAGCTGTTAGGGTGGCAAAGTGGTTGAGAATTATGGCATGCAAAGCACAGGGAGGGAGATGGGAGGGAGGTTCAAGAGAGAGGGGACATATGTATACCTATGGCTAATTCATGCTGATATTTGGCAGAAAACAACAAAATTCTGTAAAGCAATTATCCTTCAATTAAAAGATAAATAAATTAAAACACACACACGCAGGGATACCCAAACCCCTTGTAGCTAAGAGTCTTTTCCGCATGCCCTTACTCCTCCTGCTCAGTGGAAAAGTTCTGGAACAATCCAGGCTTCCATCAGTGCCAGTGCCATCATTTGCCCATGATGAGTGTGTTTGTTGGCTTGTTTATTTATTCCTTTAGTTTTACATGCAGGCGTTTTCCAGTGCCCTGACCAGGGACTGAGGTTCACACGTTCAGAGGCTCCAGCCAGCTCACTCCAGGAAATGCATACTTTTGTCATCACTGTTTTGTTTCTACTTGTCCTTAGAGGAATCTTTTTTAGATGGGGGAAAGAACCAGTAACAGCGAGGGCTGTGGCTGTGCTTTTCTTTTTGCAGAGGAGGCAACTCAGGAGTGATGACTTTTTTGCAGGGTTTTATTCTGCAAAATTTTCAGGGTTTATCCCACATGATTTTGCAGGGTTTATCCCATATGATCTTGCAGAGTTTATCCCACAAAAGTAGGATAAAATCACTGGCTACTTCCCTCTCATCCAACAGTAAGTTTTTCTCTATAAATTATTTGCATTTCAGAGCATCTACCTTCAGAGAACTCCCCTATTTTGTGTCTTGGTTCTAAGATTCTATCCATTTGTGAGTTCAAGGTACAGAGGTTGTGTTATTGTCAGTGACTATGGAAGAAACCTGGGAGGTAAAGACACCTTTTCATGACCCCACACCCGGTTAGTCAGAGCATGACATTCACACACTGCCAGTCTAGAACAGACATCAGAACCCCAAGGGCGAGACCCTGCCCTTGCAATTCATCTAGGGAATAAAACATGCACTATTAGACTGACTCCTTCACCGAGAGGAGCTTACACCTGTTTAGAGAGCCTCTGTGGTCTTCGCTCATCTGGCACCAGGACAAGACTCTTAAGCTCTTCTCCAGGGACAGGCATGAGACACAGGCCGGACAATCATAGCATCACAACCCCATGGCCATAAGAACTGGTCAGAGTGTGCACATGAGTTCGTCAAGTGCGACGAAGTCTCAAGGCTTTTGCTACAACAATCAGGAAAGAGGCATTCTCTTGGCATTGAGGTTTCTAAGAAGATAGGATATAAGCCTAGAGTTGCTGGGAGCCAGTTTGCCACTATGAGGTAAGAGCCTGCCTGAAAAGGAGCCAGCAAAAAGTGAAGAAACAAGATAAATATGGAAGTCATTGTATGACCTCTTGGATCTAGCCATGCTTGAAGCCTTGGCCTGTTCAGTGGTAAAATTTCCCCTTTATTGAGCCAATTTGTGTTGGTTTTCCATTATTTGCAACCAAAAGAATCCTGACTAATATAGGAGCTTACCACCTAATGTTATAAACTGTGCCCTATAGTTATCTGCAAATAGAGGCGTCCTCTAGGAAAGGAGCACAATCTTGTGAAACAGAATCTGTTTTGAGTGACTCATACTTTAAGAAGACCCCAAAGAATTCTTTCCCTTGACCCGATTACAAATCATTCTTTGAAAAAGCAGACTCCGTAACTGTCCTGAGATTGCCAATTAACCCGTTTAGAAAAGATTTACTCATAATGGTGGTGGAGGAGTAAATACTAGGATTAGCAATTGACATTTAAGTAGGTTATTTTGGAAGTATTAGAAATACAATAGTGAGATTGTATAAGCCCTTTTGAGAACCTTGAACGTGGGTGCGCCCTTAGACACTGGCATACCTTCCAGTCTCCTTTTCCATCAAAGACACTGTTCCATTATATACAGCTTAAAGGCTGCTGTTTAACATGAATCTCAATTAATCAGGCTACCAATGTGTGCCTGCAACTACTTTGAAATAAACTGGGCTTTTGGGTAGAGAAATTATTTATTTTAATCAAATAGAGTTCCATTAGGTATATCATTTCCTATTGGTTTTTTTCTATATTCTTTAAAAGTTAAAAAATTTTAAAACTTGAAAAATTGAGGTATAAGTTTTTTAACCTCTGAAAATATTGCTGGGAGGAGGATAATGGATTTCATTTGGATTTTTTAGGAGGCTGGGATCAACCACTATAGTTTAAGAAAGTAGTTCCTGAACACTGTGTTCTGGGAGAGTAGCATTGACATATATACACTGCTGCTGCTGCTAAGTCGCTTCAGTCGTGTCCGACTCTGTGCGACCCCATAGACACCAGGCTCCTCCGTCCCTGGGATTCTCCAGGCAAGAACACTGGAGTGGGTTGCCATTTCCTTCTCCAATGCAGGAAAGTGAAAAGTGAAAGTGAAGTCACTCAGTTGTGTCCGACTCTTATCGACCCCATGGACTGCAGCCTACCAGGCTCCTCCATCCATGGGATTTTCCAAGCAAGAGTACTGGAGTGTGGTGCCATTGAGCCCTAGGGTTCCATAAAGATGGACTAGAAGGAGGAGGAGGAAGAGGAGGGGAAGGGGAAGAGGAGGGGGAGGAGGTCCTGCTTCTACCAGAGCAACTCTGTCTTTACAGGTTATTGCCTTAGCTTGGGTCCCCCCAGAAGTAAGCTCTGTGATGATCTGAGTAGAAGTGGTTTATTTGGGAGAGGGTTCCGGGAAGCACAAGTTGAGAAGTGGGAAAATGAGAGCGGGAAGGGAAGGGGCCAATAAAGAATGTGGTCTAGAGCAGATCAATGTCTTGGGCATCTGGGGCTCAAACTTACTGGAGAAGTGTGGGAGATCATTGTTTTTAAATGTAGGTTTCATTGTTATTCAGGTATGGTAAACCCAACAGATCGGGGGATGACCGCCATTGAAGAGATGGCTTGTATACTCACAGATCCCGAGAGGAAGGGGCACACCGCACTATAGAGGGCCACAGGGGAAGCACAGGGTCAGTCACAAGGCAGGGGGAGTGCAGGGAGAATGTGGGCAGGAGCCTTTATTGTGGCTTTCATGGGAAAGAACTGGAAAGGGGTGATTTGCACAGGAGATTAGGCCAGAGTGCAGAGCCTCTGTGTGCAGGAGGCAGCTGGGGTCTGAGTTCCCGCTTGTCTGGTTTGTGTGTGACAGCTGCATTTGGACATGAGAATTACTGTCCCAGGAACTGGCAACCCAGCCCGGGGAGGGGCAGTTTCTCCAGGGGCCAGACCCCAGATGTCAAATCATCAAATACAGAAAGCAGAAAATGTGGTTCTTACAACAGGGTAGAGTTCTCTTGCCAGGGGTGTTTATCTATCAGCCCGCATCTGTCACGGACTGCAGCTGCTCCAGAGTACGTTAACTACCCAACACTTCTGCTTGGGGAGTTCATATCAGAGTCACAGATGTTTGCAGTAAGAAGGATGCTGCTGGCCTGTAGGGGGGCCCAGGGGACATATAGGGGGCCTCTGATAGCACCTGCCTCAGTTATATTATGTACTTTGTATCTCTGAAGACATGAAGAGTTTATAACATAAAAATGGGGGTGTGCTCTGACTTAAAAAAAGCTGTGAAAACTCTTTGAAAGGGGATCAGGATGAGTCAGCATTTGGAATCTAAATTTTGATTTGATTTATTTAGGTCTCAGGGTAAGATTCTGGTTATTGATGCTATCTCTGGCCTAGAGAATGGGTTCCTTACTCGTGCCTTACAGGGGCTGGTCACTGAGAGCAGAACCTCTAGAGAGCTGAACTGTGAAAGGTAACTAACAGGTATGTCTCACCTGTGATAACAGGTGACATACAACGGGCAGCAGTGGACAGTGCCTGGAGTCAACAGCAGAGTGTGACAAGAATAGTGCTTGAGGGACTTCCCCGGTGGTCCAGTGGCTATGACTCCGTGCTCCCAATGCAGGGGGCCTGGGTTCGATTCCTGGTCAGGGAACTAGATCCCACGTGTACAGCTAAGCGTTTGTATGTGGCAACTAAAGATCCCTCATGCAGCAACTAAGACCCAGTGTAACCAAATAAATATCTTTTAAAAAGAATCTCCAAGAGCTTACTAAGTCTCTTTCTCGACATTAATCTTTCTCTTCTCATCCCCATCTCTTGCTGATCTCATCTCCCTTTCTACCCCCACCCCACCTGATTTGTAGTTATCTCTAATTTTCCCATAACTGATCACATTTTTTTAAATTAAATCCTTTCTTCAACAGACATTTACTAAGAATTGCCTGTATACTCCCAGCATCAGAAGGCTAGCAAAAGGCCTTAGGAAACTGGCCTGACCTTTTGTGAGGCAGTGGAGATACACCTCTCCAGAAAAATGTTTTGTTCATTCTCCTTATAAAATGGCTTCAGTGAAAATTGTATTTAACTCTCAAATAATTTCCAAACTAAGTTTCACATACTTGTACATGATTTCTGATTCATTTTCCAAATGTCAGCAGGAAACCCAGGAAAAAATAAATCCCCACTCCAGTCTATAAAAGACCCCTGAAGTAAAAAGTCCCGAAGTGTGAAGTAAAAGCCAAAGACGCCCCCAGTCTCCCAATAAAATCCACAGATGTCCTTCCCTTTTTTTCTACGGTTATCAACACAGGGGTATGCGCACTATGATCCCATCACAGTGTGATTTAACACCAACAGCTTGTCATCCCCACCAAGCCTAATAAGAAACCTGGAAAATGAAGCACTGGCTTAGAATTCCCTCTTTTCATTATTAAAAATAAATCATGCAGGTTCCATTCATAAAATTTATTCCCCACTCCCAGCTTGACTATGTGGCTTCCATCTAAGCCCATCACATAGTCGTTTTGGCTTTTAATAAATACCCACTCAGTCCAGGAACCATCCTGTCCTCCCCAGGGACCTCTCTAGAGGCTGTGTCTTGTGAAGGCTATGGTTTGGGTTAGAGCACTGGCAGCTCTGAGTCAAGGGGCAGCTGCCAAGGAGAACATGTATTTAGAAGAGTTGGTCTCAAGTCATGAAAATGCTTCTGGGGGAAGTGCCTCAGAGGGGAAGGCAAAAAAGAGAAGTGAGCCTATTGAGCTTTGCTGACATTTACCCCTTTTCTCTCAGATGGGAAAGAAACTGCCTGCAATATAGGAGATCGGGGTTGAATCTCTGGGTCGGAAGATCCCCCTGGAAAAGGGAATGGCAACCCACTCCAGTGTTCTTGCCTGGAGAATTCCATGGACAGAGGAGCTTGGCAGGCTATAGTCATAGAATCAGACCTGACTGAGTGAGTAACACACACACACACCCCTTTTTCTAGTAGGTGAAGCCACTCCCTGCTGAGTTAGGAGCAAAGTTTAGAAGGTTGCCAATTTCAGCCACCAGGCCTACCCCTCCTTTGCTAGGGCAGGCCTGCCTTTTAGGCTGCACATTTCAAACACCCATCACACTTGTGAGCAAGAAACTCTTGGGCTCGTCTTTCTCTCCCATTAGGCCTTAAGTTCCATAAAAGCAGAGACTGGGCTGTTCGGCCCACCATAAAATATTGAATGAACAAACACATGACCTTGACAGTATTCAGCATCATGCCTGGTGCCCAGTACAGAGCAGGAGACAATAAAGGTCAAATGGACAAGTCTATGAATTAAAGACAGGAACCCAGCATGGAGATTGGAGTAGCTGTGCAGTAAATATTGATTGAAGCTGAATAAAAAGGTGAGGCATGGATTCTGTTTTTCTTATGCAAGAGACACTAAAATCATTGATGAATACACTGTCCCTTGATCTGGAAGTTGTGTAACCAGGTGGGTGATAATTACATGCGAACCCAGCTCTGACACAGCTACAGGTTTGAAAACATCATTAAAAGCTAAGGGACAATTATGGTTGTTTGCCTAAGTGTTGTTTTTCAGTGGTTTGAATTTTATTTTCTTCCAGACTCACTGTGGAACTCCTGCTTGTACAGACCAGTGCGGCCCAGACCAGCAGCCTGCAAAGATGACAGTCCTCAGGTGACAAATAGAGCCAGAGACCTGGACGGTACGGCCCAAGGCACCCCCTGCACTCATCCCCCTAATGGTACAGCGACCCCTGGAGAATCCCTTAGGAACTGCACCTGTTTTTAGCTTCGGTGAATGGGGCACACAGTTCTGGGTCTGGATCCAAGACGTGCTCAATTTCCTTTGGTGCTTTTTCATACATCTTTTTCCTTTCCGTCTGAGCCTTGCTAGCTTCCACCGGGGGGAAGTCGTAGTAACCCTTCCTCTTGGCTTTGAGGCGCAGCTTGTTCCGATAGTGCTCGATGTCTGACTTCTGCTTCAGGGCTTTGTTCACCTGGGGAGAGAAACAGTCTCATCACGCATGGTGACATGCAGGTGACAACGACTGTCACGTGAATAAACAAGTCTATGGCCATTTAGCTGATGTCCAGCTGGATAAGACCACCAGCTCTTGAAGGGCTAGAGTTGGGATGAATGGGGTGGCAAAGGGGAGTAGACATTCTGCTTGCAAGGTCTCCCCGGTCTATCAACCTGCACTTGAAAGCTTATTTTTGTTAGTCAATAGCTTTGTTGTTGTTGTTTAGCTGTTCAATCATGTCTGCTCTTTTGCAACCCCATAGACTGCAGCCCACCAGGCTCCTCTGTCCATGGGATTTTCTGGGAAAGATACTGGAGTGGGTTACCATTTCTTCCTCCAGGGGATCTTCCAACCCAGGGATCAAACCCATGTCTCCCCATCTCCTGCACTGCAGGCACATTCTTTACTGCTAGGTAATTTTGAAGCCTTGCATGGCCATTATTGCCAACTGGTTCCTGCTCACCTGTCAAAAATACAGATGACTGTGCTAAATAAATTAACAAATGATATGAAGATGTTATGTCCACAAACAGAGTTGAATGAAACCTGCCTGATACTGAACAATGTGGAGAACCATCAGAGCTGTTTGCAGTCAGACTTGATTACATCTGTATAATCATGTATAGAGAACGTTTTCATAGCTAAGATTTCAAGGGACAATCACGGAAAGGCTGGTAAATGTGGGGATGACGTCCACCTGGCAGATGAGGAAACTAAGAGCCAAAAGAGCTAAGTTAGTAAACTGAAGAGTTGGGACCCCTAGTGAACTAAGACCTCCCCTTACAGATTCTGTGTGGTGCCATCACTGTGGTGACTTACGTGCATGATGTCTTCTTAACCTTCATGACAACCCATAATCAGAGGTGGGGTCAGGGTTTGACCTCGGACAGTCTGTGTCAGAGTCTGCACACTTAGCTGCTAAATACCCTGCCCCTCAGGATGAGAAGACAAAGACGCACAGAGGGTCCAAGGTCTAAGCCCCTGGACTATAGATTCTGCCCAGGGAGTGGCTGGGGGCTGGGGTTGGTGTGGGCTTGCCAGAATTGGCGCTTTCCATTTGGAAGATGCTGAAGGCAATGGTCAATCGGCAGAGCATTGGAGCTGCATGCAGAGCTGGCAAAAATCCAGAGGCCCAGACCTGCTGAATCAGAATCTTCAAGAGTGAGGCTTGGGCATCTGTAGTTTGCAAAAGTCCCAGAGCTGACTCTGGTCCCGAACCTGGGTGAGAAACCTCTGGCACTGATCAGTGGTTTTCAAATTATATTCCATGGATTTTTGGAAGATCAGTAGAAAATCTGAGAGTTAGGAGTCTTGCCCTCCAAAAGCCAATACACAGCTATTTTCATATTGCTTTAGCAAGTCTAGGGACCTGGGCTAAGAACTGTTGCCCAAGGGCTCCAGGAGGGTCCTCAGGAGTCAGGGAAGTACAGGGGCAGCAAGAAGAGGGGGCTGAGCTGCTGGTCCTCATTCCCAATCAACAGAGCAGCCGCCCACGCTCCTGTCTGCTGTGCTGGACTCCTACAAAACAGTGTGTTTGAAGAAAGGATTAGGGGGTGAGAGAAGGCTTAAGGTCCAGCGGTCTTAGAAACTTGAGGTCAGATCCCCAGGTCAGGCTCTGCTGAGCTTCTGAAGGCACGTGTGAAGTACACAGGTGGCAAGGCCAGGGAGGACAGGAGGAACCGCCTGGAGGCCCCGGGGACATGGCAGAGGAGATTCCTTACTGCTGCAGCCAATGCCAAGGGAGGAAGAGGGGGTGGGGGGGTACAGCTGTCTCACCTCCATTTGTGTCCCTCCTGGACCTGAAAGTCCCCCTGGTAGCAGGGTCCAAAGCCTGGAATTCTGGGCTTCCAGTCATTGGACCCATGAATCCCTGACTCACTGTCCATGCTGCTGACAATACTTTAGACTAAGCTCTTTTTCTTCTTAAGTCTCTTCTGTTTGGATAATGAACTTAAAATCTGCTAGGACATCAGGACTCCAAAAACTAAGGCTGGTAGTACTACCTTCTGCAGAGGGAACTGCTTGTTCCCCTCTGTCCTCCGGGTCCCCCCGCTGCCATAGGGAAGCACAGGAGCAGGGTCCCCTCTTGAGCCAAACTTAAGTAAGTTTGCCAGCAACGCAGGGGAAGAATCTCCTTTTAAAGTCAGTCTCTCTCTCTCATTCCCAACTCTTCATGAAACATTTACCAGAGCTCACTGGGTTTATATGCAAACACTCTTGGGAGGATAATTCTGTTGCTTTCAGTCATTTACATTTTAATGATGGTGTGGCATAAAGCTGGGGCTAAGGGTATAGGTTCTGGAACCAGACCAAATGCCTGGGTTTAAATCTCAGCTCTGTCTTTCCCTAGCTGGGTGACCCTGGGCACATTACTTAACTTCTCTGTGCCTCAGATTCTTTCGGTGTAAGAGGGAGATAATACTACTGCCCTCGTAGAGCTGTTGTGAGGATTGCAGGAGTTCACACGCACCGCATGCTTGCAATATGGCCAGGCACTGAGACCAACTCTAAAACAGACTATCTATTTTACATATGGGAATGAATATGTTTCCACACTGCTCTCTCCATTCATCTTGAAGATTTTTGTATGAAGAAAAGAATGTAAAAATAATTTAATTGTATCTTTTGTATATTGAAAAAAAATAAATCTTATTACCATTAATGTGGGTTGTGCAGGGTTCATTTTCACAAAGACTAAGGGAAACAGAGTCTGACGGAGACAAGGGGAGGGGAAATGAGTAGCTTTGGGAGCACAGAGCACTAAAGTGAGTAGGCTTGGGTGGAGTGGGGCAATGGAGGGGGCTTTGTGCTGAACAGCATGGGTGCGGCACTTTGGGGGCTGGGGGTTCAGGGGAGGGGCGGGACGAAGAAAGGAAGGCAGACAGGCCACGTCTACACTGCTGTCTTAGAATGTCTCTGTTCCTTCTTTGCCCATGGGAGTTGCTCTGGTTGTTTTTTCTGGCTTTTGTTTCAAGAATGAAAGAGGAAGGGGTAATCCAGCTGCAAGAAGCAGCTGTGACAATACAAACCAACACCCGGGGGCTTTACGGGTTAGATACAGCAATAGCTGTGTTTGGTCAAGTAGTGGTGACAGTGTGGTGCTTTATGAAAACCCGTCTATGCAGCTAGCTCGGAAGCCAGGAGCCTGAGCCCCTATACGTATCCCATCCTCTAGGATAAACTCTCAAATGCCCAGGACACGGTTCAGTGTGCAAGTAGAGACTCCAGTCCTGACACTTCGCACTGCTCGGTGATTCTAGCAACGTACTCATCCAGGGGTAAGATACGTGTCAACTGATGTACAAAGCCAGGGGTTCACCAACATGAGGCCACATGTTATGTAGATGCTTTACTTTTACAAGGTTTGAAGAAACAAACTGAGGGATATATTTTTTCTAACTCTTGCAAAGATTTCCCCAACTGGGTCCTGATGGTATCTTTAGGCCGCCAGCATCTCACAAGTGTTTAATTGTTCCCTCATTCCACTTTTCACTGAGAAAACCAGCAAAGGGAAGAAGCTAGCATGACATCCTCTGAGCCAGGAATCCCTTTCTGGAATCTCTCCTAAGATGACATTCCAAGAGAATTTCAAAGTCAGAGATGAAAGTTAACATCGTCAGTAATTAGATATATCAGTATCAGGTACTTCTTGATTCCGTGGCCATGAAGGGGCACATCATTTCCATGGATATGTGAAAAATTCATAGCCTCAATCCAATCACAAGAAAACACCAGACAAATCCAAACCGAGGGACATTCTACACAGTAACTGGCCAGGACGTTTCAAAAGAATAATAGTCATGAAGAACAAAACGGTCACAAAGGATGGAGGAACTCTCCCAAACTTGAACTACCCCAAACTTGTTTGGGAGGAGGCTCAAGAGACAATTAAATCCCACATGGGATCCTGGATTGGGTTACAGAACAGAGAATGGACATAAGAAAGAAACCGGTGAATTTCAAATGAGGTCTGCACATTATTCAACAGTATTGCACCAATATTATGTTCCTGGGCTGGATCATTTTTTATGGTTACACAAGGTGTTCATATTAGGGGTAGCAGGTAAACAACTAGCTGGATAAAGGAATTCTCTGTACTATTATGGCAACTCTTTTGTAAATCTAAAGTTATTCTCAAAATAAAAAGTTTCTATAAGTCATGCATGAAAACTAAAACCGAAGAATAGCTGGTTTGAACAAGGGGAGAGTAGTTTCCCAAACAATGGTGCACTTACTCAATCAAGATATTCACAATGATTGTCAGAAAGACAACAGCAACACAGCCAATGCTTAAGATGTAAGATATAAGGTGGTCTGAATACGATAAGATTCTAAAATATACATGAGTTTGAGCAAACGCTTGAAGAGAAGGTGGAAAACATGAAAACAGAGGATATGTTAGGGTAGTGAAATTAAGTGGTCTTTCTTATTTTCTGAATTTTGTATGCTGTTATTCTGTTTACTTTAAAATAATCTTTAAAAGAATTACCTACAATTCATACAAAGAAAATTTATGGCTTTGAGGCTGTGTTTTCTTCACTTAAACAAGCTGCCTGTAAGAGAAGGAGGAAAATGATAAAATAATCTGCCTTAAATTTCACAAGGCAGCAAATTACAGAGAACAGTTCAGGGCTCTTTTTCAATCCAGATGCCAGCAGGGTCTATTCCTTCAACTACCAAAATATGACATGTATACAGTTCTGGACAGGGAGAATGCTACTCTGTTCTCTCGTGACAGTGTGATGGGTCTGGCTGAAAAAGAGAGTGGTAAGTTAGATTTAGCCGACATCTGGAATCTGTCCCCATCGCTAAGCTGGGATGAAAAGATCCAGGCATGGCAGCTGTCACCTGGGTTCATACTGGGTAGAGGGTCTTAATGAAGAATAGTTATCAGTGCATCAGTGATAACCTCAGAGGCCTCTAATCTGGGGCTTGAGTGTCCAGTGGCAGAACTGGGCCCAGGGAAAGATTCAGTGGCTGTGATTGGCTTTGAGAAGATATACAGATTCCCAAATTGTAGGGCCTAAGGGCATTAAGTACTTGATCAATGAATCCTGGATGGTTAGCTGACTAATGATAAAGTATGCTCAGTTACTATATAAAGCACATCTATTTCTGCTTTATTGACTATGCCAAAGCCTTTGACTGTGTGGATCACAATAAACCTTGGAAAATTCTGAAAGAGATGGGAATACCAGACCACCTGACCTGCCTCTTGAGAAACCTATATTCAGGTCAGGAAGCAACTGTTAGAACTGGACATGGAACAATAGACTGGTTCCAAATACAAAAAGGAGTACATCAAGGCTGTATATTGTCACCCTGCTTATTTAACTTATATGCAGAGTACATCATGAGAAACGCTGGGCTGGAAGAAGCACAAGCTGGAGTCAAGATTGCCAGGAGAAATATCAATCACCTCAGATATGCAGATGACACCACCCTTATGGCAGAAAGTGAAGAGGATCTAGAGTGAAAGAGGAGACTGAAAAAGTTGGCTTAAAGCTCAACATTCAGAAAACTCAGATCATGGCATGTGGTCCCATCATTTCATGGGAAATAGATGGGGAAACACTGGAAACAGTGTCAGACTTTATTTTTTTGGGCTCCAAAATCACTGCAGATGGTGACCGCAGCCGTGAAATTAAAAGACACTTACTCCTTGGAAGAAAAGTTATGACCAACCTAGATAGCATATTGAAAAGCAGAGACATTACTTTGCCAACAAAGGTCCATCTAGTCACTG
>NW_011495081.1:7866925-7927645 GCF_000754665.1 Bison bison bison | reverse complement strand
ACATTCCTTTGCCAACAAAGGTCCATCTAGTCAAGGGTATGGTTTTTCCAGTGGTCATGTATGGATGCGAGAGTTGGACTGTGAAGAAAGCTGAACGCCGAAGAATTGATGCTTTTGAACTGTGGTGTTGGAGAAGACTCTTGAGAGTCCCTTGGACTGCAAGGAGATCCAACTAGTCCATTCTAAAGGAGATCAGCCCTGGGTGTTCTTTGGAAGGAATGATGCTGAAGCTGAAACTCCAGTACTTTGGCCACCTCATGCGAAGAGTTGACTCATTGGAAAAGACTCTGATGCTGGGAGGGGTTGGGGGCAAGAGGAAAAGGGGACGACAGAGGATGAGATGGCTGGATGGCATCACCGACTCGATGGACATGAGTTTGAGTGAACTCTGGGAGATGGTGATGGACAGGGAGGCCTGGCATTGCAGGAGTTCTCAAAGAGTCAGGCACAACTGAACAACTGAACTGAACTGAACTGATGCTCAGTCACTCAGTTGTGCATGATTCTGTGGCCCTATGGACTGTAGCCCTCTAGGCTCCTCTGTCCATAGGATTCTCCAGGTAAGAATACTGGAGTGGGTTTCCATTTCCTACTCCAGGGGACCTTCCTGACCCAGGGACTGAACCTGTGTCTTCTATATCTTCTGCATTGGCAGGTGGGTTCTTTACCACTAGCACCACCTGAAAGCTAATGATGATGATATAATAATAACATATTTGTTGTATGTTAGAGATAGAGATACTGAGGCACAGAGAATTTAAGCTGTTGGTGATGGACAGGGAGGCCTGGTGTGCTGTAGTTCATGGTGTTGCAAAGAGTCGGACACGACTGAGAGACTGAACTGAACTGAACTGAACTGAAGGTCACGCAGATATTAAGTATAAAAGCCAGGACTCACATTCTTGCAGTGTGGTTGGAGAGTCCATGCTCTTTCAAGCAAAGTGCTCTTTTTTACTGATGGGCCACAGTAAAGCCACAGAGAGGGAAGGAGTGCTGGACAGGGAGCCAGGGGACCTGATCATCATGCTGTCACAATAACCTGCAGTGTGACTCTGAGTAAGCCACCTGAGCCCTCTGACTTCCATTTCTTTGTCTAAAAAAAAATGATAAGGTTGGGATACAAGTGCTCTATGAGTCCACAACTAGTTAAGTTCTTTTTATTTTTAATTAATTATTTATTTATTTTTATTTTTGGCTGCCCTGTGCAGCTTGTGGGAGCTTAGTTTCCCAACTAGGGATCAAACCCAGGCCCACATAAGTGAAAGTTTCAAGTCTTAACCAGTGGACCTCCAGGAAATTCCCAGTTAAGTTCTTTTTAAAAATCGATGAACAAAAATAAATAAATAAATAAATAAAAATAAAAATTGATGAACATCAACTCATCATCCCTCTAGGCAGTTCAGTCTTTCTGTTGAGAAAACAGAAGGAGCTGCTGGATCAGGTCTATAACAGGCTTTTTCACGTGGCCTGGATGGGGGATGTGGACAAGCCGCTGAAGGGTGTTTACAGTAGCCAGCTGTATGGGGTTGTGGTGTGTTCCTCAAGGTGTGGTGGGAAAGAGTCTTTAAAGCTTGGGAAGTCTCCCACACAGTACAGGTAACCATAGCCAGCTGGGTATAAACAAACATAGTGAATAACCAAACTGTTGAATGACAACAGAGAATAACAATGAAATTATGTGTGTGTGCGTGCATGTATGAGGTATTCACAAGGAGGTCCCATAAGCATGGCCTTAAGGGATCATGAACATCTTCAGCCCACTGACCATTCTGCTGCAGAAGATGGAGAAATGGCAGCTAATTTTTACCCAATTTACTCTCTTGTTCTCCCCTAAACTGCCTCTATCTATCATCTATCTGTCTCTATCCACCCATCCATCCATCCATCCATCCATCTGTTTTTCTTTGGTGAAATCTCTGGTGTACAGTACTAATCTTTTTAAGACTTAGGAAAATTGACTAACATCACGCTATTCCTGGAAGCACACAAAGGGTTGCTTCAAGCTTGCTCAAAGAAATAAAAGTCATTTCAAAGCCTATGTAGTGGGCCACATTCCCTGTCCATATCTCCTCTGGTGCCCTATCAATTCCAGCTCTCTCCATCCCCACTGCCACAGATATCCCATCCTGACCACTTTAGTGGTGTTAGCAAGAAAGGAAGCAGGCTGTGTGAGTGAGGGATTAGGGGAAGCAGAATTTTGGGTGTTTCTCTTCATAATGACAGTTTTTTAAAAAGTCCCCTATGGGCTTTCTGGCCTGGAGAACTCCATGGACTGTATAGTTCATGGGGTCACAAAGAGTTGGACACGACTGAGCGACTTTCACTTCACTTCATTTCATGGACTCTCTGATGAAGGTGGAAAATGCTCCAAAAACATCACTCAACAAACTGGTTTGGGGTGACCGGTGTACTGATTCATTCCACTGAGGCCTGCACATGCGGAGGTAAAAATGACCCCCAGAGTCCTGTCCGTACACCTGCACCCGGGGCCCCCAGGGGCTCCTCATTGGTCCACGTTCACAGAGTCCTGGCTGCACCCACTCTCTCCCGCTCTGTCCTGGGGTGCTCACCTCGCCGTTGAGGACAGCCGGCTCCTGGCTCCTGTCCGAGGTGGGGTGCACCACGGGGAGGGCTGTGGGTTTTATTCCAATGAGTTGCACAGACCCAGAAGACGTGTCAAAGGGATCCACAGCCGCCTTGCCAGAGTTGTCAAAAAGGACCGCTCCTTCCTCTTCATCACTCGCCGGCACTAAAGCATAACATAAACACGTTGATTTTCTGTTGTAGGGGAGTTGTGCCATCGTGGGGGAATGTATGTCAGGCTCACAGCCTAAGGACATCATTTTACTCAAAATGACCTCAGGAACAACAGCGTCTGGTTCGGTGCCAATGGCTCACTGCTGCTGGTGGCTTTCTCTTAAAATTTACTATCTATACTCTTCACCTCGCCACTGGTTTGAATTTAAACGGCAAAACCATTCCTTCAAAACTGTGACAGAACGCATTTGGGGAAAAAAAAAAAAACGTTAATTTGTTCTCTATATTGGGGTCGGAGATGGGGAGAGTGCCATTTGGCCAAACTAGGTAGCTATTCTTAAAACATGATAATCAAGACAATAATAGCACTCAGTTAATCTCTGTCACCAAAGCCACCCATTTTCACATTGCATAAAGGTTGAGTCTTCCCTGGTCAACCAGCCACAGTAATTGCTGCTGAAACTTTTTTTTTCCCCCTAAATATTGTTTCTCCAGTGACTAAGGTTTTGGTTTCTTTCATTTGTGTAAAATGAAAAAGAGCTAAGAAATAACCACCGAGAAATGAATTTAAAGCTACAGTGAAAGTCACTCAGTCGTGTCCGACTCTGCAACCCCATGGACTATACAGTCCATGGAATTCTCTAGACCAGAATACTGGAATGGGTAGCCTTTCCCTTCTCCACGGGATCTTCCCAACCCAGAGATTGAACCCAGGTCTCCTGCATTGCAGGCGGATTATTTACCAGCTGAGCCACAAGGGAAGCCCTTAAACCTATAGACAACTCCCCTAATTACCTAGAGCGATTTGCACCTACATTCTGTTAAACTAACGCTCCCCTCTGACAGAGGGTTCTGCTGCAATTGCTGAATGACAGCCATCTGCCTTGTGCATCCATAGATAGGCTGATGGAGAATGTTCCAGGGCCAGTGGTACCTTGCTGATTTACTTAAAGCACATTCCCATTAAATAACTATATGAATGACCGTTTACTAAGCATGGCTTGGCAAGAGATAAATGAAGCCTATTCAAACAACCAACCCAGTAAGCAACTTAGGAGCAAAATAGGTGTTATATAAAATATGAATGTAATAGAAATGTATTCATCTTTCCTCCTGTCTCACGAGATTGGGATGTCATTTAAATTATTGAGAAACACATAGTTTGTGTCATTCTGTCACTTATCATAATCACAGAAGATTTGTTAAATTAAGCCAGGTAAATTGCTATTTTTACAAAAGTCTAACCATGGGTTATAACTGGAATATTTGGGGGTGCTGAGGACTTATTTGTAAATAGGTCACTGATGAGCCAATGACAGAGGAAGACCTTTATTCAGATGTGTTACCAGATGCATATATCATTTTAGAATGTAGTTTTGCTAGGCAGTTCTTGCTTTCCCATCATTATCTCCCTCCCAGACAACTGCTATGAAGTTCAAGATGGCACCAAGATGTCTCGGTGTATCCAAGTTGCACTCCAAGATGGCACCAAGTAATTCTTGCCTCATAGTCACATAGGACCAACCTGTGTAACAAATAGGTAACTGCAGAAATGACAATGCATTGCTTCCAAGTCTAGGTCATTAAAAAAGCATTGTTGCTTCCACCTTGGTCTCTCTTGGATTACTTCTTACTCTAGGGGAAGTCTGCTGCCATGTTTATGAGACCACTAAAGTAGCCCTATGGAGAGGTCCATTCGGCAAGAAACTGAGACTCCTGCCAACAACTATGACAGTGAGCCATCTTGTAAATGGGTTTGGCCAGGCCTTTTGATGGTTACAGCTCAGCCCAACATCTTGACTGCAACCTCATGAGATACTCTGAACCAGAATCACCCAATTAATCCATTTCTGAATTCCTGACCCACAGACATTATGAAGTGAAGTGAAGTGAAGTCACTCAGTCATGTCCGACTCTTTGCGGGCCCATGGACTGTAGCCTGCCAGGCTCCTCCATCCATGGGATTTTTCAGGCAAGAATACTGGAGTGGGTTGCCATTTCCTTCTCCAGGGGATCTTCCTGACCCAGGGATCGAAGCTGGGTCTCCTGCATCACAGGCAGATGCTTTACCCTCTAAGCCACCTGCTGCTGCTGCTGCTGCTGCTGCTAAGTCGCTTCAGTCATGTCTGACTCTGTGAGACCCCATAGACGGCAGCCCACCAGGCTCCCCCGTCCCTGGGATTCTCCAGGCAAGAACACTGGAGTGGGTCGCCATTTCCTTCTCCAATGCATGAAAGTGAAAAGTGAAAGTGAAGTCGCTCAGTCGTGTCTGACTCTAGCGACCCTATGGACTGCAGCCTACCAGGCTCCTCCATCCATGGGATTTTCCAGGCAAGAGTACTGGAGTGGGTGCCATTGCCTTCTCCGCTAAGCCACCTAAGTGATGTCAAAAACCTCAAACTAAATCAATCAGCACACTTTCCCAGAGTGAGGCAGCAGGTTGATCAACACGTCTTTACTGTTTGTTAGTATGCTAACTCAGGGCTTGTTACAGCAACACTTTTAATCTCATCCTGATTAGTAATGATAATGCTTGCTCCTCCTGACAGAATGTATGATTAGTCATTGTTCAATCTACTTATAGAAATTCCTGGTTAACTGGAATTTCTGCTTAAGGAGTATCTGGTAGCACTTTAAAATCATGCAGCATAATTTTGGGTGTCAGAAACACGACTACATTCTACTCCTCTGAAAACAGATAACTTGAGTGATAATAACCCAAACACGCTATCTCATGACCACATCATTTAACAGATTTGGTCTTGCTTGTGAAACAAAAAATAAAAGGCTTCATTACCTATATTTTATCTTTGTATGAGAGGGTAGGTCTCTGCTTGAATACTGCTTTGAGAGTGGGCTCAAATCACCCTCACAGACATTATGTGAGATACTAAATTTAGTTAGTCATTTTTGGTGGCTAGGTGTTGGGGTAATTTGTTACACAGCTCTAAGTAACTAATACACTTCCTAAACAACCCCCCTCCTCTGAGCTTCCACTCGGCTCCTCCTACTTCTAAAATACACATTCCACTAGCAGCTAGGATGGGTTATCTCTTCAGGAGATAACCAGATCACAGCACTCCTTTGATCAGAACCCTCTGAAGGCTTCATCTCTCTCGGAATAAAACCAAGAGTCTTCACTGTGACCTAGAAATTCTGCACCACGTGGCCCTGGCCACCGTGCTGAACCCACTCCCCAACTCTCCCCTGAGTCAGTCTACTCCAGCCACAATGGCCTTTTGAACACAGCAGGCTTGTTTCCACCTCCAGGATTCTGCATTTACTATTCCTTCTGCTCAGACTGCTCTTTCCATGATTCTTTACCTGCCTAGTTCCTTCTTATTTTTCAAGTTGCTGCTTAAAAAAGACTTCCTTTATCCACCAATCTAAAATAACTCACCTCATCCCTCTATTATTTCTGCACCACCTTTATCACTATTGCTGTATTGACTTAATCTGCTCCAATCCCCTGCCACTAGAACATAAGCTCCATTCATGCCCCTCTTTTTAAAGTCTGATGACTTTGCCTTTAACAATGTCTTACACACAGTTGGCTTTCAATAGGGATTTGCTGAATGAGTGACGGAAGGACTAAGATTTCCTGACTTGGAAAAGGAAATGCTGTTAGTACCTGCAAAACCAGTAAACATGTAGAAGTTAAAGTCTTGCTATCATGAAAGCATTCAGAGGTTGAAAAGATGGTACTTTGCATTTGTATTGCTTCCAAGTTGTGATACTCTTACTTCCCACCCCATGGTCAGGTAAAGGGGGAGCATAACTATAATAGGTCAGGAAAAGGATACCCTGGGAACTATAAACTGCAGCTCTTTTCCGTCATCACTTAAAGTCATATTTAGATTCACACAATAATTCCTCTAGGTTTCTTTAAGAGCAAAATAGCTATTCCCCTGGCCCTCCAAAATAAAAGACTGTGTGGAAAAATACATTAAAGGGCACTGCATTGAGTGCTAATACATTAAAGTGTTATGTGAATACAGCAGGTTCATGAGAATATTTAAAGCATAATTTGTCCCCTAAGAAAAAAGCATGAGGCAATGCTAAGAAAAGGGCCATGGTGAGGCTGAGAAAGTCCTAGAACATCATCATGTCATCAGTAATTGCCACCAAGCATCCACCCCGTATCTATTTGTGTTTTGTTTGCATTGCTGGTTTGAACTTCAGTAAATAAGGCTGAAAAGAGATTTCACTTTCTCCTGTTTCAACTGGCAGGAGGAGAACCTTCCCATCAGAGGCAGAAAATGCCCTTAAACAAAACGTGTTCTTTTGTGGGGGGAATCTTTATTAAAGCTCAAAGACAAATAATCTACAACTAGAATCACTGCCCTTTGGGTTGCTTATCAAATAATAAGTGAGTCTCCATCTCATTGAGAAGGCAAAGAAAATAAAAACTAAAACTGTTTTTGAGTGAATATCTCTAACAAATCCTCAAGGGCCCCTGCCAAGAAAGTAGTGATTCATCCTCCAAGCTCTCTGATTCTTGTCTCCCTCCTGTCCCATGATAGCTAGGAGGCAAGGTCTGATTAAATTCTGAACCCTGGCTGTGAAATTACGGTATCTTAAAGGAAGGTACACCCTTATGGGTTTATGGAGGTTCTTTCTTCCAGATAACTGAAGGTATAAATACATACATTATGTTCTCACCTTGAACTCATTTTTAACTCCTTCATGGAAAACACTCTTCTTAAGGTGACATTCATTTTCTTTCAGAAGTTTGCATGCACGTGTCTCAGTTTCTCAGTCATGTCTATCTTTTGTGACCTCATGGACTGTAGCCTGCCAGGCTCCTCTGTCTCTGGGATTTTCCAGGCAAGAATACTGGAGTAGGCTGCCATTTCCTTCTCCAGGGATCTTCCTGTGGGAAGGACTGAACCTGTGTCTCCTACATCTCCTTTACTGGCAGGCAGATTCTTTACTACTGAGCCACCTGGGAAGTTTAAGCGTCTGTATTTAGTTGAGAAAATGCCAAACTGTTTTGCTTTCAAAATCCTAGCTCTCACATCTATCTTTCCCATTTATATTTAAACATCATCTTGAAATAGACTCTAAAATTGCCTATAGCTATGGTAGGTATGGACCAAACAGAAGCAGAAGATATTAAGAAGAGGTAGCAAGAATACACAGAAGAATACAAAAAAGATCTTAATGACCCAGATAACCATGATTATGTGACCACTCACCTAGAGCCAGACAGCTTGGAGTGAGAAGTTAAGTGGGCCTTAGGAAGCATCACTATGAACAAAGCTAATGGAGGTGAAGGAATTTCAGCTGAGCCATTTCAAATCTTAAAAGATGATGCTGTGAAAGTGCTGCACTCAATATACCAGCAAATTTGGAAAACAGCAGTGGCCACAGGACTGGAAAAGGTCAGTTTTCATGCCAAGCCCAAAGAAGGGCAATGCCAAAGAATGTTCAAACTATCACACAATTGCACTCATTTCACACGCTAGCAAAGTAATGCTCAAAATTCTCCAAGCCAAGCTTCAACAGTATGTGAACCGAGAACTTCCAGATGTTCAAGCTGAATTTAGAAAAGGCAGAGGAACCAGAGATCAAACTGCGAACATCTGTTGCATCATCGAAAAAGGAAGAGAGTTCCAGAAAAACGTCTACTTCTGCTTCATTGACTATGCTAAAGCCTTTGACTGTGTGGATCACAAAAAACTGAAAAATTCTGAAAGAGATGGGAATATCAAACCATCTGACCTGCCTCCTGAGAAATCTGTATGTAGGTCAAGAAGCAACAGTTAGAACCAGACATGAAACAATGGACTGGTTCCAAACTGGGAAAGGAGTACATCAAGGCTATATATTGTCACCCTGCCTATTTAACTTCTATGCAGAGTACATCATGTGAAATGCCAGGCTGGATGAAGCACAAGCTGGAATCAAGATTGCTGGGAGAAATATCAATAACCTCAGATATGCAGATGACACCACTCTCATGGCAGAAAGAGGAACTCAAAAGCCTCTTGATGAAGGTGAAAGAGGAGAGTGAAAAGCTGGCTTAAAACTCAACATTCAAAAAACAAAGATTATGGCATCCAGTCCCACCACTTCATGGGAAATAGATGGGGAAACAATGGAAACAGTGAAAGACTTTATTTTCTTGGGCTCCAAAATCACTGCAGATGGTGACTGCAGCCATGAAATTAAGATATTTGCTCCTCGGAAGAAAAGCTATAACAAACCTAGATAGTAAATTAAAAAGCAGAGACATTACTTTGCCAACAAAGATCTGTAAAGTCAAAGCTATGGTTTTTCCAGTAGTCATGTATGGATGTGAGAGCTGGACCATAAAGAAGGCTAAATGCTGAAGAATTGATGCTTTTGAGCTGTGATGTTGGAGAAGACTCTTGAGAGTCCCTTGGGCTGCAAGGAGATCAAACCATCAATCCTAAAGGAAATCAATCCTGAATATTTATTAGAAGGACTGATGCTGAAGCTGAGGCTCCAGTACTCTGGCCACCTGATGCGAAGAACTGACTCATTAGAAAAGACCCCGATGCTGGGAAAGATTGAAGGCAGGAGGAGAAGGGGACAGCAGAGGACGAGATGGTTGGATGGCACCACTGACTCAATGGACGTGAATTTGAGCGAGCTTCAGGAAATGGTGACGGGCAGGGAAGGCTGGCATGCTGCAGTCCATGTGGTCACAAAGAGTCAGACATGACTGAGTGACTGAACAACACAATGACAACAGCTATGTTAACTAACGAAGCCACTGAACTACAAGTTTCCCTATCCCCACCCTACCCCTGCCTTCAGCCACATTGCATATGAAACAGGCTTTTCCTTTTAAAGTTTTGATTTTCACAAAAAAGTAGAGTTAGAAGCTACTGAGGCAACCAACCTGGTGAAAACCAAGAACAATTTTAGAATAACAGCCTGTTAAATGAACATTTATTAATTAAAATCAGTAACCCTAACTTCTAGGATGGACACTGAGCCATAAAACAACATCTGATTATTCCATACCAAAAGAATAATCTATTCTCAGAGGTTATATTCACACAAGCAGTACTTTTTGCAAGCTGACAATGTGATGGAAATACACCTTATACGTTTTCCACAATTCCATTCAATGTTATTTTTTGCTTTCCCTTCCTTCCCTGTTTATCTTCTAATCCAATAAAATATGTTATTGATGTTTTTGATGAACTATAATATTGTATTGTAATAAAGTGGAACCTGTGTTAAAAAAGGACACTTGTAGGTTCCATTGAAGGTTCAGCCTAGAATTCTAATGTGCTTCAGCATCTGTTGAATTTTACATTAAACGAGTTGGTCCTTTCATTTCTATTTGAAACTTTCAAAGTGAAGCCTCACTGAACAGGAACCTGTGGTCAAAGAGAAGTGACCAAGTCTGAAAATTCACTGTGTTTACCTTTGGCAAAAAATAAAATGCAACGAAGCACTGTAAATTTGGATAAAGGATGGCTTTTTAATAAAACAAACACATTAAAACCTCAACCTGGTACAGTAATTGCATTTTATTCATGCACTGGCTGTTGCTATTTCTGAACCTGATATTTAAATAATCAAAGTGACCTAAAGGAACTAAGGAGGCAGGCAGGAAGGGTGGGGGAAACAAGAACAGGAAGGTCAGCGGGAACATTTAGAGAACTCAGTGTCCCACTGACTGGGCCAGTGGGGAGTCATGGAGTATGAAACTGGCCCTGCCCCTTCCTCTTGTACAGATTAAATGCAGGGAAGGGGGAAAGGCATCGTCTTGTAAGAGAGTATTTACTGACAGAAGAGTCTGTATGTTGCAAATTTTTAAGCAAGTAAAAGGGCATAGAGCAGTATGTACATTGGTCTCATTGTACAAAATAAAACAAAGCAATACAACAAAAAAAGCAAATATACGTGTGTGTTGTCATATGCATAGTCAATAGGTCTGAGAGAGACACACTGAGTTATTTAAGACCCTTTGAAGACTGGGGTGGGTGATGGGGCAGCTGGGGGAGGATGGACTCTGATTTCAGTTCAGTTCAGTTCAGTCGCTCAGTCATGTGCAACTCTGTGACCCCATGGACCGCAGCATGCCAGGCCTCCCTGTCCATTACCAACTCCCGGAGCCCACCCAGACTTTACACATTTCCAGGAAGAATATAAAGGAAGGTGGGGGAGGAGTGTGCCAGGAGTAGGAGGAGCAGGAGGGCCTCTTGATTAGAGGTCTTGGTGGTCACCACATTTGGTTAAAACAGCCTGCCCCTATGGCTTCATGGCTCACTGTCTCTGGGTTGCCGCACTCCCTCTGCCCACCTCTCTGATGATCTCACTCAGGAGGAAAGAGGAGAAAGTTGCGAAGTTCACATCTCCCTAAGCCGGAGCTCCTGCGGTCCCCTGTGTGTTGGCTTGGCAGAACACGAAGTGGTCCCAGGTGGGGTGGTTATGCCAGGAAAACCCCATACGTCACACCCTGATTCTGGCATGGAATGTACGATCTCTATGTTACAGAGCATAGAGGGGTTTAGGAAAAGAAAAAACTTTAAGAATCAAATCGGTATGCCAGTTTAAACAAATGCTTTACATAATGGCCAGAAATAGGGACCACGTTTTCCCTACAGAAGACAAATCCATTGTGTCACTCTTTTTTGGTCAAAAAAAGAAATGTGATATTTGGAAACAAAAGAACATTCTGGTGCTCTCTTCAAGACAGAGTCCTTGAACCACACTGCATCAAATTTCTTTTTAAAAAAAAGCACAGCCAACCAGAGTGCCAGACTGTTTGCCTTTTCACCTGGCATTGTTATAGGACTCCGTCTATAACCCTTGGAGATCCAAAAGGAATTTTCCCTGATCTGAGTGGCAGAGACATCATACACGGAAGGATCGAGCAAAAATGAGGCTCAGGTCAAAAGTAAGATGAGGAGGAGGGCGGGAGGCTGCACAGTGATGCCTGACAGAGGCCATCTGTAGACGGTGCGACAGCACAGCAAGGCGGCTGTGACCACTTGTAAACAACCCCCAGGACCAGTCCTTACGGGGAGGGAAAAGACGTGCCCTAGAGAGAAACTAAATAGTTAAGCTGCCCTGGAGAATAAAGACAGGAGCACGGGCTGATTTTTATAGCGACAGATTTATTACTGTCTTATTTTTCCTGGGGGAGCTAGACTTGTACTATCTGGATTCAGAGGCACAGACTGAACCCCTGAAATTTATCAAGGGACTCAGGGCATGAAAATGAAGGGCAACCTCCAAGACAAGCATCGGTTCGGAAACCTGCCACCCTAGTGGACCTGGTGCTAGAAATCAAGGCAATTCACCCCAAATAAGAAAAATCTCTAAGCAAACCTCAGTTCAACCTGTAAATGAGGTTTTTCTGCACAGTCCCATAAGAACAGAGGGCAGAGGTAGTGAAACAGTATAATTCAGGGAAGGGTATAGTGTGATACCTCAGGAAGGTAGGTAGGACCTTTGTAGGACACAGGAAGGAGGAGCGTGGGGGCTGATTTAAAGCACACTGGTGTGCAAGTGTGAGCACGCGCTTGCGCGAGTGTGTGTGGGCTGGGCTCGGGGGTGGTGCTTGGCAGGGAAGGCTTCTCACCATTTCTCTTCCGAGCCTCCTCCTTTGTCACTTTCTGCTGTGCCATTACATTCTGGGGTGAGCGTCTCCCCGAGCTGGGCTTCCCTGATTCGTTGCTGATGACAGAGCCATTCTCACTGGGCGACCTGCTGGAGGTAACCATAGCAACAGGGAGACGGTAAGTTTCAACTGGAGCAGCCTCCTCTCAAGGTTATTTTATTTGCACAGTTTATGTCTGTAGCCTTTTTTTCCGGTTTTATCCACCAAGAAGACATAACACAGGAAAAGGGGAAAAAACAAACCCTGCAGGATATATAACCCTATAGCTTAACACTACAGGGTTAAGCAGCTGGCTGTTGTAAAGTGCGTTTACCAGTGCTTAGCTCTGCAGAGAAGTTCAACGAGTGCAGCCCTCCATTCCCATCTCCTTTTCATTAACCCCCAGTGACTACAGACACGGCAGTGATGGCGTGTGCTCACTGTGCCCTCTTTAAAACACGCAATTTGGAGAGTGTTGCAGAGTGCTTGATTCACATGGCATCTTGGGGGACATGCATAAAACACGGTTCTCTTTGGCTGGTTTCTTTACAGAATATACCTTGACTCCTAAAGATTAAGTCACTCCACCACTGAATTCTCTCTCTCTCACACACACACGCACACACATTCTTTGTGCTAACTGGTAACCACTTACATGTGAATCTATCAATTTGAGCTATCCATTCACTCAGAAATCCCTGCTCTGTGCTGGGATCTGTGCCAGGTTTACAGGCATACAGAGATATGAGGATACCACCCACGTTCTCCAAAAACCCACCATGAGCACCTACTATGTGCCAAGGACTGTGCTGCATGCTTTCAAACTCTTGTGCTCGGTGCTAAGTCACTTCAGTCGTGTCCAACTCTACGACCCTATGGACTGTAGCCCTGCAGGCTCTTCTGTCCATGGGATTCTCCAGACAAGAACACTGGAGTGCGTTGCCCTTTCCTTTCTCCAGGGGATCTTCCTGACCCGGGGATCAAACCCCCGTCTCTTACGTCTCCTGCATTGGCAAGCAGGTTCTTTACCACTAGCGCCCACCAGGAAGCCCTTCAAACTGTTACTACATCCTTATTACAACCAACTGGCATGGTGACTGCCACTCTTGTTAGCAAGTGAGGAATGTGAATTTCAGGAGGCGAGGTGTTTTGTCCAGGGCAGAGTTGGGAAGTGGTGAGTCAGCCCTGGAAGCCAGAGCCCCTTCCCTTTCTGTCTTCTACAGTGTCCCAGAGGAGGCAGGCCTTACACAGGGCAAGCCACAGGGCCTTCTTGCCTTCCCTTGGGGCCGTTCTCTGGTCCTCTGGAAGCTATGGCAAAATGGACTCCTGCCCCTGCTGAGGCTCACACACCCCAGATCACACCAGCCTGTGGGTGGGATGAGCTAAAGACCCACTGCCTTCCCCTCTGGGGGAGACAATCAGGGGGCAGCTATCCAGAGGCTCACCAAACCCCTTGTTCTTCTCTTGTCAATTGCACAGACTCAGAACCTACTGGCACGTGGCCCCTATAATGGAAAACTGACTGGAATAAAATGCAGCCCCTGACCCGTAAGTAAGCCTCCTCCTCCCATTTCCCTCTTTTCCTCTGAGAATTTGGGATTCTCAGTCATGCACATTTCCATGCACTTCAGCACCCTAAAAACCATGCACAATGAAAGTGCCCACTCACAACCATGGGAGGAGGCAGAGTCGGCACGAGTGCACAGAGCACACCCAGGGCCACAGGAGATGCTCTCTGCCAAGGACATGCAGACAAGCATGAGTCTGGGAGGAACCGTTTACAATACTCCCACTTTGGGCATTCCGACAGCATGTTAGCACTTCAAAGGGTCCCATCAGTCCTGTCAGAAAGAGATTCATCTTGTTTTGTTTAATTCAGCACTTCCCTGGGTTTTTTTTTTTACCACAACCTCTTTCACCATAAAAGTAATACAACAAATGTAGTTTGAGAAATATGAATGAGGCATTAACTATGTGATCACTGAGTGCCAGGTGTGCAAACACACACATGCTCTAGGATTGTTTTCAGAACTTCACAGTTAATGGCACCTACTCTCCCCAAGACCCTGATGCTGGGCAAAATTGAAGGCTGGAGGAGAAGGGGATGGCAGGATGAGATGGTTGGATGGCATCACTAACTCAATGGACATGAGTCTGAGTAAACTCCAGGAGTAGCTGATGGACAGGGAGGCCTGGTATGGTGCAGTTCATGGGGTCGCAAAGAGTCAGACACGACTGAGTGACTGAACTGAACTGAACTCTTCCCATTGGCTTTTTGGGACAAAGGGATTTTTCACTGAGGTCCAGAAAGAAAAGCTCCTGGCAACTTGTTTTACACGCACAAAACATTTAATGGTTTTTCTGAGGCATTTGCATGTCTCTTACCTCATTTGATCTTGAAACAATTTTCTGGCTATTCCTTTCCCTCTAAGGAAAGGTATGAATGAGCACATTTCCGGGGTGGAGGGGGGAGCCCAACTCTGCTTTATTCTTACATCAACTTATAGACTTCTGTTTACATGAAACTGTCAACTCCATTCATAGGGCTAGGTGGCTTAGACAGTAAAGAGTCCGCCTGCAATGCAGGAGACCCGGGTTTGTCAATTCCATGAACTTCTGATCCAAAACAGAGGGTAAGATGTGTGCGTGTGTGTGTGTGTGTCCACTCAGGACAGGGACAAAAGTGTCTTTAAATGGGTCACCAGAGAGGCTGCAGTCTAAGGCTACTGAACTCAATAGTCCCCATTCTGAGTCTGGGTGGACACAGATCCTGAAGAACAATCATGGGGGTGGGGATTAAATCAACTGCTGAATAATCAGGACCAGTCCATGCATTGAAGTGCCCACTGCAAATGGCTGTCCCTATGAGGTCAATTCTCCATCCTTGCTCATAATTTCAGTCATGGACCAACAAGATGGCATTGCCAAAAGCCTACATAAGAACCTGAAACATCATCTGGTTGTTTGCACACAGCCAAATCTTCCATTTTCCTTCAGTTTTAAAAAATTTTTGAAGAATGGAGATATCTTAATGATTACCAAAATCATTGGTTTCCCCTATTCTTTTTTTTTTGTTTTTAAAGATTTTTTTTTGTGTGGATCATTTTTAAGTCTTCTATTGAAATTGTACAACACTGTTTCCATTTTCTATGTTTTGGCTTTTGGGGGGCCATGAGGCACGTGGGATCTCGGCTCCCGAACCAGGGGTCGAACCTGCATCCCTTGCACTGGAAGGCATAGTCTTTTAACCACTGGACCACCAGAGAAGTCACTCCCTTATTCTTCACTTGCAAAACTTTTTGGACCATCTAACAGCCCCATTCTGAGAGGTCACACAGTCCTGGTCTGGCAAGAATGAGGAGACTGATGCGGCAAGTTGGGGAAGACAGAAACATAGATGTATGACACACTTGTTCTTGGATTTGGCATCTTAAAATCTTCCTAAACGATCAGAGACTCCTGTGATCAGTTGAACTTGAACAGAGATGAGGTTTGTCCCACAGTTTTGGCAATGATATAGCCAGCCCTTAGTAAAGTTATATGTGTAGACAAAATTATGAAGCAAATGGAGATATCATTTAACAGGGTCATTGTTTTCTTTATTTGTATTTGTTTCATAAGCTAGTATTTCTTAATAAAAATCTGAGGTTAAAGAATTTGAATCTGATTAGCAAGAGTAGACTCCTTGCAAATTCATGAAAAAAAGAACTTTTTCTAAAACCAGTTTTTAAAGAGAAAGCTTTGCATAATTTAAACCACTCAACTAGAATGTGTGGAAAAGTTTCTATTCCTCCTGGCAGTGCAGAGCTGTGTTAATATCCTAATTTTAGTAATTCTATTTATTTCTTTTAAGTGTCATCCTAATAGGTGATAAAAAATTATTAACGTGCCCTTATTGTACTTGGCAAAGATCATAAAGAGAGTAATTACTATAGATAACACTACTGGCCAGCCAACTCCGATACATCATCCATTGCTTCTCTGTGTGTTTCAACTCCAGGCGGGGGTGGACCCTGGCATTCAAGGCCCCAATTTGTTCACACTTCCCTGTAACCAACTTAGGGTAGTCCCCTCCCACACTGACTCTTGTGTTTTGCTTTGGCCAATAGGACAGCAGTAAACATGATACAAGCAAAGACTTGAGGTTTGTTTGGGGCTTGTTTTCTTGCTTCCCTGGGAACTCTGTAACCATCCTGTCAAAAAGCTAGAGCTAACCTTCTAGAGGAGTCAGGACCACATACCAAGACACCCCAGTTACCTGGCCACCCCAGTTACCTGGCCGCCCCAGACAAGGCTGTCAATCAACAAGCTAGCCCAGCAGACCTCCCCCCTGACCAAAGATGCATGAGACAGCCCAGCTGAGATCAGCCAAGCCAAGTTCAGACTAGAAGAACCACCCAGCTGAGCTCAGCCAAGACTGCTGATCCCCTAAAAATTACGAGCTAAATAAATGGTTGCTGTTTTAGGCTGCTAAACTTTAGAGTGGTTTGTTATGGGGCAACAGATAATTAATCAACATGCCCTCCACATTCTTCCCCACACAAGATGAAATCCAACCCTCTGTTTCTCTGTAATTCCTTTTTAGGTACTAAGATCTCCTGGAGAAAAGCTCGGAGATTTGATGCTTGACTCCAATACAAAATTTGTAAATTTGATACAAACAATCCTTTCTTCCTCCTGAAATAACTTCATTCGCTTGGCTTCCTGGATTCCATTCTTGCTTTGTTCTCGTGCCTTTCTTATGGATGCTTTTCAGAATCTTTTGCCGATTCATCTTTATTATCTGGGTCTCTAATCACTGCCATGTCCCAGGCATCAGTTTTTAGATTTATTCTCCATCTGTACTCTCCAAGGTGCCCATCTAGTCTCAGAGATTTTTGTAACTAAACACTGATAGCTCCTACATTTATATTTCGACTCTCAACCTTTCCTCTGAACTCCAGACTCATATGGTTAACTGAGCTCTCAATGTCTCCACTTGCATGTCTCATGGGCATCTCACACTGAACATGTCCACATCCAAACTCTACAAACTTCTCCTCCAGTCTTTCCCAGCACAAAAATGGCAAATCATCCCTCTCTATTTCCATACTACACAGCAATTTATCAGCACATCTTGTCAGCTCTTCCTTGTAAACACCTCTAGAGCCTAATCACTTCCCACATCTCCAAGCCCTGGTCCACACCACCATCTCTCACCTGGACTCCTACAAAAGCCTCCTAATGGGTCTCTCTGCTCCTCTACAGTCTATTTCCACACAGCAGCCAGAGGGAGCCTTTAAAATGCAAGTCACATCCTGTCATTATTCTCAAAACCCTCTTCTAAGGACTCCTAATCTTCATTCACAATAAAATCCCAAGTTCTGACTTTGATTTCTAAAGCCTGACAAGATCAACCTCAGTTAGTTTCTCTGACTCAGCTGCTACAAACTTCCTCCCTAGTTCACATCAGCCTCCTTGGCCTTCATGCTCTTCCTTAAGCAAGTCAAGACGTTTCCTCCTCTGGGCTTAGCACATACTGTTCCATCTGCTTGGGATGTTCTTCCACTAGATAACCTTACACATCATTTCAATAAAGTCTTCCTCACATGTCATTTTATCAGTGAGGCCTTCCCCAACTTCTTACTAAAGTAGCATCATATTCCCCTTTCCACATCTCCAATCCCTGACCGTGCTTTGGTTTTCTTCTTCATACTCATCACCTCCCAACCTACTATATTTTTATCTCTCTGTTTATTGTCTATCTCTCCCCCATCAAACTGTAAGAACTGTAGGAGTATGAACTTTGTCTTGTTCGTTGCAGTATCCTTTGTGCCTGGTTAACAGCAAACAATTGATAAATATCTGTTACCTGAAAGGAGAGAAGAAGGACAACAAGATGTAGTTTTTCAGCCACCATTGTGGTACCAGGCAAGAAAGAAAGAGGTTGGCAATGAGAGTTGGTTAGCCAGGCAACAGAGTTAGCCATAGAGTTCATTACCTCTTTGTGAGGCTATTGCAAAGTCCCAACAAGTGTCCTGGCCTCTAGCCTTAACCTCTCCCATCTATCATTCACAGTGCACTGGAGTAGTCTTTCTAAGATACAGTTGGGCATCACTGTCTTCCTGAAGAACTCTCAGTGGCTTAATACTGCTTAGAGTATAAAGGTCAAACTCCTCAGTCTGGCAGTTAAGACTCTCCACAGTTTTCATCTATCTTCTGGTTTCATCTTTCACTGCATTTCAAGCACTGTGAACTCTAAACCCCAAGGATATTCATCATAAGTAATCATTGCTGTCTCCTGGCTCTTCCAGCCTGGATGCTTTTATCTCTTCCCCTCCATGGACATCCCACTTGTCCTTCAAGGCTTGGTTAAAACATAACCTCTTCCATGACACTTTCCCACATCAGAATTAAATTCTTCCTTCTCTCTTTTCCCCAGGACATGGTTTAGACTCCCCAGTAGGCACCTGCACATCAGGCTTGGTATTCCAATGATTTATCTCTTGTCTTTCCATCATGAGATGCTTGGGGTCAGGAATCAATCTTAAACCTTTCTGTAGTCATCCCAATGCCTGTCAAAGTGCCCTGCTCATAGTAAAAGCCCAATAACTGATTTTTGAACTAAAACCACAAGCTCTATAGAGAAATTGCCAGATAAAATACAACTATCCTGAACCAAAGGCACTGCTTTTAAGATAAATTTAAAAATATAAGTGTAACATCAGTGCCAAATTTGTTACAATAAATCTAAGAAGAAAACCTCAACCGTTGTGGTTGATTAGACATCTAAAACGTTACAATGGATGGCTCATGAGATGCAGGAATTATGATTCCTATCCTCTTCCTTAGTCTCCTTCTCAAATATTCACAGCAAGCATGAAGGGGAATTTTTAAAGAAAACAGAGGAATTGAGGGCTTCAGCTCTTCTCCCCATCAATTATTTCTCTCGCTGACACAGAGAGGCAGAATCTGGCCCCGTGCCTACCTCTTTCTGGTTTCAATGGATTTGGCTGTCTTGATGGTGCTTCCATCCTGAGGGGCATCCCTTTCCTGAGAGGCAGGAGCATCTCTAACGGGTAGTGGGAGGACCACCGTCTCCTGAGTCACCGGGATGACCTCCTCGTCCGCCCCTTGCTGGCCCAGGTGCTGCTTGGCATAATCAAAGCCCTGCACAGGCTGCAAAGAGGAAACAGATTGCAGTCATGTTTCTGGCAAAGTGTGATGCTCACAGCAGCTTTAAGAGAAGACAGGCAGGAAAGTGTACATGATGGGACCATACTTAGCTTTCCGATGGATAAGAGTTAACTCAAATCTCCATCCTGATTTCTGTCTTTACGAAATCAAAGTCCACATTAATTCCACCTAGCTACAGAACTTCCATAGATAAGACTCAGAAAAATGAATAGTATAAAAAAGATGCAAATATGTTTACGAGAACAAGTTCTTTCAAGGATTTTAGACCACTTATTCTAAGTCACTAGATACTGCTAATTAGAAGCTCTTAATTGCTACATTAAACAGGTCCTGCCTCTTCTACATAAGAATAGTTCTGTCATCTCTTAAGTCCTGTGAAATAACAGGTTTTGTGACTTTGCCAAGTCATTGAAATCTGAACCTCAATGTTTTCATCTGAGAAATGAAGATTATCATATCTGTTCTACCTTCACCACCCTACAGTGTTACAGAGAATCACAGATCTGAAAACAAAAGAGGAGAAACATGCTACCACATGTGAGGCAGTATAATTATTAACAATAAAATGGAACTTATGGAATCACTCTAATCCAGACCGTTCCCTTTAGCAGGCTAGCTCACCTCTCATTTGTCATGACTGAGAAATTAGCAACGTTTTTATTGCAGTGTCTGAAGTCCCAAGTGAAAAGGGCAGCTGTGAGCAAAACCCAACAGACATGTATTAGTGGGGTAATAAAAAACCAAGAAGCGTGTTTAAACAATTCCTGTGAGTGTCTCTATTCTGCTCTATGCCCCAAAGCAGCACAGTACGGATTTGAGGCAGGACGATGGGGTGGCTAGGAGCAGCCACTCTGAAAACAGATAGCCTGGGTTCAAATCCTGTCTCTGACACATATTAGCTGTGTGGCCTTGGGTAAGTGACTGAGATTCTCTGCACATGTTTCCTCACCTGTAACAAGGGGAGAATATAGTGTGAGCAGGATCAAACATGTATGTCTGTGACAGTATTTAACCACCCTCAGAGGGACGCTGTGTAGATAAGTAAATTCAAGCCCAGCATTGAGCTAAGTACCTGACACATAGTAAGTACTCAATCAATATTTGTTCAAATTGTTTTCCTGCCTACTAAATCATTGGCCAGGTGAAATGGACATCAGCGATTCTCTTTCAGAAAATTTGGGGTGAAACTTAACCTCTATCGTTTGGGTTCTATCAGAACTTGACATGATCAGACATTCCTCTTTTAGCACCTTACTTAGTCAAGAACTGTAACAGGAAGGCCAGATTAAATGGTCTAAGACCGTGGCCCAACCCATCACACCGTGTCTCAGAATAGGAGGGAGTTTTATTGCTAAATCCAGAAAAGCTTCCTTTTTCAAGCTGTCTGTAGTATAGCCAAGGGCTTCTCCAGTGGCTTGGCAGTAAAGAATTTGCCTGCAATGCAGGAGACACAGGAGATGTGGGTTCAATCCCTGGATAGGGAAGATCCCTTGGAGGGAGACATGGCAACCCATGACTTGCTGATGTTCCTAGAATACTGAACCTGCTTCTCCTATAAACAATTAATCACCAGTTGAACCCAACTGAAATGTTTTTGGAAACTGACCTCTTCTCCCCAGGTCCAGTGCTGTACTGACTCTGCCATGGTCTTGTAATTTCGATTCTGCTCCTTTCCGAATGCATCCTTGACAACCCTCCAAAGTTATCTCCCTTAGAAATTAATCAGGTCATCACTCTCTCATTAAAAACTCTCTGGCACCCAAACTTTTTGGCAAGGCATTCAAGACCCTTGAACTCTATGTGAACCCATGTGTCCAGTCTCATCTCCTATTGGTCCCTTTTCTGTTCTACCCTTATCCTCCCATTATCCTGTTCAGTTTTGTTCCAACTCTAGTTATTGGGCATTGGCTTGTGTCAGGGACTGTGCTTGGTGCTGGAAATACAAAGGTGAATAATAACTGGCTCCTCTACCCTCAAGAAGCTCACAGTTTCAGTTTCACTTGATATCGTTGGTATAACACTGAATATATAACATGAGTTATGTCATTTCATCCTCACTGTAGCTCAAGGAGGTAGGTATTGTTATGGTTCTCCATTTTAAAGATGAAGAAACTGAGGTTCAGAGAGGTTCATCAGTTTCCCCAGACTCACTCAGCTGGTCTATGGTGGAGTCAGGATATGAATCCAGGACCATAGGGGCCAGAGCCAGAACACCCAAACACTGCTTGATGATTCATCCCACCGCCTCTTCTCTCTTTCTGCAGCCTGCCACCTAGGTTGGGCATCTCCCACCACACTTCATCTGGCTCCTGTTTTCAGTCTCCTGGCCTGTGTGTGAGCCATCGGCAGTCTGCAGCAGCGGCTAAGAATTTAGTGAAAAGGACAAGCTGGTGCTGGCTTGTCCCCCTCATTTCCACCTTCTTTGGTTCCTTCACACTGCACTGGATACTTCAGGGGACTGAGCTGATGATGGGTGACCAGAAGGACATTAAGGAATGACAAGCTTAAGATGTGGCCTTTGTTATTAGGTTAACAAGAATCCCTGTACATGTTCAGTACGTACAGCCTGCAAGACACTGACACCTCATTTCATTCTCACAACAACCCTATGGGAAAATTGGGCAAACAGCACAGTCTTCACTTTATGGTAAGAAAACAAAAGCTCAGAGAAGGTCAGTGACTTGCCTAAGACCACACAGCTAAGTGGTGAAAGACTCAGGACTTGTACCCTGCTCTTTTGACTGACAGGATAGTGGGCTTTCAACCTCCAACTTGAGAATCACCTGAGATTAACTAACTGCCCACTGGACACACACTGGAAACCCCTAACACCGCTAATACAACATCATGAAACATTTATAGTTGCTTTAATGAGTTTTGTAAAATTATCAAATCAAAATAATCCCAATTTCAAAGGTAGATATGTTACCTGGATATTTTTAAGAAACATGTGCAATAATAAAAATCAACTTACCTATAATGTTTATTCTATACAAGGCACATTCAAAGTAATTCACATAACTCAATCCTCACAACAAAGTGTAAGTGAACACTGTTATCACCCCCAATGCACAGATGGGGAAAACTGAGGCACATATAAATAGTATGTGAGAAAAGAACAGGGCATCTTTAGGGGGTGACTGAGCCATCCCGAGCAGGGCATGCCAACCCTCCAAGCTCCGTTTTGTGTCTCCATATGGCCTTAACAACTTTGTCTTCAGGTTGCCTGATCCAAGGGGCCATGTTCTCTTGTATGAAGGGACAATCTGGGGAAAGTCTGTGAATCCAATGACAAAGAGGAAGCAAAAATGAACTAGGAAGAAAGGAGATGACAAAGGCATGACACCCAGCTCTCGTCCTGTGTCGATCATTTTTTTAACCTTCTGCCTGCGTCCGGCTGACTGCGGTGGTAACAGGGTTACGTCTATGGTATTGATACCTTGTCTCTGAAGAAGGGAGCAGGCAGGTATGGCCTGATCTCGGCTCTGAGACAGCCACACTCACCTCCTCTGAGCCTGCTGGGTCTACTAGTGAGGCTCAGCAAAGGTCCCCAGCCGTGTCCTCTGGCTCCGCAGCCAACATTCTTACAGATGCAGCGGTGTCCCTGGAGACTAGGAGACCATCCTCCCCGTCTCTGGGTTGGTGGCAATAGCTAACTTTCTCTTCCCGCCTCGTCCCTGGGCACTAAATGAATTCTGCTCACACCCCCAGGCTGTGAGAAGTGACGCAGGCAGCTCGCTCCTCTGGCAAACGCCGCAGTGTCCACAGGTTGCTCCAGCAGAAGGAGTGCAGTGGGAAGGAGGCAGTTCCACCCCACTGGTTTCCCGTGATAACAGGGCTTTGGAAATCAAAGTGCGTAGCCCAGCCTCACTGAGGAGAAAACAACCGCTGCCACCCCCACGAGTGAACTCAGTCATCTCAGGCAACATAAATTTGCTTGATTTTCCACAGCAGCTGGGTATCTCTTGAAGCACAATGTGCTGGGCAAGGACATAAAAGGGGCTATGAAAACCCACAAACGTGAATCTGTTCCAGCCTCAGACAGCTTTCCAGCCAGGGGATATGCTGAAATCACGTGCTGCCCAGCTCATCTCAGCAAATTAATAAAATTCTGCCTTCATCAATCACATGAAGATGGCATTTACAACCTCGGTATGGCATGCTTTGCATTCCTGGACTTGGCTGCAATTAGATTCTGGTAATTACTGTTATGTCTGAAAGGCTCAGATTGTAACTGAGCTAAGATGGAAATGAAATACCCCCTCTTGGAATAGCTTCATTTTTCACTGCTTGGGTAATTACCAACATCGTGCCGCGTCCTTGCAGCGGGTACCTTTGTGTCAACAGACATGGAATGACATTCTCTGGGGTTGGACCCTTCGCTAGACAGAGTGTCTCAGCAAGCTGCAGCTTCTCAACAGGTGACTTGGCTTAATAAACAACCAAATTCATTTGATTTCTTTTGTTGAAGCGAGGTATGGTCATCCAGGAAGAACTAGGCATGCGTGACTCCCAGCAAGGACAACCACCAAGTCATGTGGCCCAGTGGATGTGAAATTCCATTCTCTCTTTCATTCTTGCCCAGAGAATTAGGCAGAACAAGCACAGAGGTTAGGGGCTGGAGGAGGGTTCTACCCACCAAGTGTCAGGGTTCAGGATGGTGTATAATGTAGACAAAGCCCAAAGACTCAGGTATGGACCTGAGTGCCCCCCTCTGCTGTGGATAAGTCCCATTGTCTCTCATTCTTTTGAGTTTCTCTGCAGTAAAATGAAACTAATAAGAGCTGCCCTGACTATGACCTACCTCATAGGACTACTGTGATGAGCAAACAAGGTGACAGGCCTAGAAGAGCCCAGGATATTGTAAGACATTATTTAAACATGATATGATAATCTGGGTAGTAGAGGTTACTACATTCCTTTTGGGGACTATGGTGAAGGGAGCTACATGACCAGAAAACGTGTTATTGCTGAGTTGCTCAGTCGTGTCCGACTCTTTGTGACCCCATACTATATAGCCTGCTAGGCTCCTCTGTCCATAGGATTTCCTAAGCAAGAATACTAGAGTAGGTTGCCATTTCCTGACCCAGGGATCAAACCTGGGTCTCCTGAGCCGCCAGGGAAGTCCGACTGGAAAATTCGCCTTTGGAATTTTCCCAGCTTGCCCCTCTCCCAGTCACTGGAGGGGGATGGTGCAGCCCAGTGGAGGCTGTGGATGGTGGATGAAGCCCCCCGCTAGCCTTCAGTGGAGCCACTGAACTGGGGTTTGACAGCTGCCCTGCCAAGGCTCTGCAGCTTGGTCATCATGCAGCCTTTTTGTTTTTTTTTTTTTAATTATTTATTTGACTGTCTTAGTTGCAGCCAAGTCTTAGTTGCAGCATGTGGGATCTAGTTACCTGACCAGGAATATAACCTGGAACCCCTGCATTGGGGGCGTGAACTCTTAGCCATTGGACCACCAGGGAAGTCCCCGTCATGTAGCCTTTGAAGATCAGCCACTCTGGCCAGTGGAAGAAGGAAGGTTTTGAGGGTCTGATGTGCCCCCAAAGAGCCTTGACACCTGGTTAACCTTGGCTCCTAACCTCAAAGAGTTAGGGGCCAAGACACCTGGTTCTACCATCAGTTCTGCTACTTACTCACTGTGCCATCATGAAAAAGTCACTTCTCTGTAAAAGGGAAGGTGTCAGATCAGATGAGCTCTGAGACCCCTTTCAAGTCTATCTAACTCCTCATTTTCTGTACCTCTGTTTCCTCCTCTGAAAAATAATGTTCTTCCTCAAAGGGCTGCTACAAAGAGTAAGTGAGCTGGTACCTGCAAAGCACTGAAAAGCACTTAGATCAAAGAGTTATTGTGTTCCAATTATAAAAATGAAGGTTTGCACAACAATGCAAATATCCTTAATAATACTGAGCTGAACACTTAAAAAGGGCTAAATGGTACACTTTATGTTATGTATATTTTACAATTTTTTAAACATTCAAATAAGTAACAAAAGGGTCTCCTTCAACATGAGGACTGAGGAGGAGGTTTCCGAAGGTACTTGCAGTGACCTCAATGGCCAAAAGGCAGGCAAAGCCCCCTCGGGCCAGGGTTCTTACCCCTCTCCTCTCAGCTTCCAACACATACCTTTGCTCGCTGAGGCAGGTTCATCACGGTGTCTGGCTTGAAGTCGTTCTTGTTCTTGCGGCAGAGCACGGCAGTGATGATAATGACGATGACGGTGACCACGGCGATGGGCGCCAGCACTGCAGCGATGATCCACAGGTTGTTGGGTGGGTTCTTCACCACGGCTGCGGAGTTGAGGGGGGAAGCATGTGACCAGGAGCTCAGGGAAGCAAAAACACCCCTGAGATAAGCGCCTCCAGTCCCCAGTCATGAGGTGGTTGAGAGGCTTTGGGCTCAGAAAGGCTCTTGCTTTGACAAGTTACTCCAGGTCTCTGAGTCTCAGTGTCCCCATCTGTAAAATGGGCTATCCTGTGGTGAGGCATCAGAGACAAGGTACATGTGGTGCTTGGTGTAGCCCCTAGGAGGTGCTCAATGAATGAAAGTCTTTACTAGGACCAGGAGGAGGAAGAGGAAGATGGATTGGGATCAATTTTCCCCACTGGTGATGTCCGTGAATCAGAAGAAGAGAGAAGAACTCTGAGGATTAGTGTGTTGCTTCAATCAGGAGGCAAAGGTCACAGAGAGATGACTCGAAATATTGTAGTGAAGTCGCCCCTCTGAATGACCAATGAATAAAACACACCTGAGTGGACGGATCTGCTCCCATCCTGCCATGGTCAGCTGGGGATGCTTGGAAATGCCGTGCTCTAATCAATACCATGTCCGATTAGACACGGGTAATCTGGCCAGACAGTAGGGAAGGTGGTGGGCAAGATGGCTGTGACTGGTTGTTTTAGCTTGTGATACTGTCTGCTAACAACACACATGCTCTCGTCTCTCCCACTCCCTGGATGATCTCATAGACTCATGGCATCAAACACCATCTGGGCTGATGATGCTCATTTACATAGCTCTAACTAGGACCTCTACCCCAAACTCCAGATTCCTATATCCAACTGCCAACTCAAATCTCCAACTGGATACATAAGAGATGTCTCAAATTTAATACATCTGGAACACAACTCTCAATCTCCCACCCCCTAAAACCTGTTCTTGTGATATTCTCTTCTCCAATAAGTGGTAACTCTTTCCTTCCAGCTGTGAAGGCCAATAACTGTCATCAGTGTCAACCTGTTTCTTTTATTCTCTCCCAACATCCTATTTGTCAACAAACCCTGTCATCCCCATCTTCAAAATATATCAGTTCTTTCTATTGCTATGGTCCAACCTAGCAACACGTCTCACCTGAACTACTGCAATGGTCTCCTCCCTTGTTCTCTATAGTCTACTTGTAACACAGAAGCTGGAGGGATCCTTTGAAAATTCAGATCACAACATTCTTCTGCTCAAACCCTGCAGAGGCTCCAACCTCACTCAGAGTAAGAGCCACAGTATAATTTCTACAAAGCTTTAAGTGATCTGCTCCAGCAAACCATCCTAGTTACTTCTCTGCTCTTAAAGCTCTTCCTTCAACTCACTCTGTTCCAGTCTACCTTCCTCCGACTGTTCCTTAAGCATGCTGGACATGCTTCTGCCTCAGGGCCTTTACATCAGTTTATTCTTCTACCTAGAACACTCTTCACCTAGATATCCACACGACTCTCTCCCTCATTCCTTCAGGGCTCTGAACAAGTGTCACTATATCTGTGAGGCTTTCCCTGTATTCTTTGTAAAATAACAATCCCTGCCCCAGGCACTCTCCATCCCCTTTTTCCTACTTAGTGTTCCTTTACATCAGTGCTTCTCAAACTGTAAAGTGAAAGTGTGAAAGTGAAAGTCATTCAGCTGTGTCTGACTCTTTGCGACCCCACGGAGTATACAGTCCATAGTATTCTCCAGGCCGGAATACTGGAGTGGGTAGCCGTTTCCTTCTCCAGAGGATCTTCCCAACCCAGGTATCGAACCCAGGTCTCCCACATTGCAGGTGGATTCTTTACCAGCTGAACCACTAGGGAAGCCCAAGAACACTGGAGTGGGTAGCCTATCCCTTCTCCAGCAGATCTTCCTAACCCAGGAATCGAACCAGGATCTCCTGCATTGCAGGTGGATTCTTTACCAGCTGACCTACCAGGGAATCCCCTCAAACTAAAGTGCATGCCAATCACCTGGGAATCTTGCTCAACGTGGATTCTAATTTTGTGGATTGGGATGGGTCCACCTATAATAGGTTCTTCAGGACACCAGTCCACCATCTTCTCTGTCTACTGGCTGTCTGAATAAAGTCACTATTCCTTGCCTCAACAACTTGTGTCTCAATTTGTTGGCCTGACATGTGGTGAGTAATATGAGCTTGGACTTGGTAACATGCCTAATAAGCTCCCAGTAGATACCCATGCAGCAGGGCCCCAGGCCATACTTGGAATGGTGAGACTCTAAAGTATATATCACCATCTGCTGTGATACATACATTATTTGCTCACCATCTGTCACCCCTGCCCCTCGTTTAGCATGTATACCCTAACAGAGCAGGGAGGTTTACTTTTTGTCTCTTGTTTGCTGCATCCCCAGGGCTAGAACAGAGCCTTGCACATAGTAGTGAAAAGTGAAAGTGAAAGTCGCTCAGTCGTGTCCAACTCTGCGACCCCATGGACTATAGAGTCCATAGAATTCTCCAGGTCAGAATACTAGAATGGGTAGCCTTTCTCTGCTCCAGGGGAATCTTCCCAATCCAGGGTTCAAACCGGGGTCTCCTGCATTGCAGGCATTTTCTTGACCAGCTGAGCCACAAGGGAAGCCCAAGAATACTGGATGGGTAGTCTATCCCTTCTTTAGCAGATCTTCCCAACTCAGGAATCGAACTGGGGTCTCCTACATTGCAGGCAGATTCTTTACCAACTGAGCTATCAGGGAAGCCCCTGCACATAGTAGGTGCTCAATTAAAAGCTGAATGAATGTATAACTAAACTATCATTAATCCTGTTCCAATTTGGCTCCCCCTACAGGTTTCTACGAAGGATAGAGTAAAAGCCATTTAAGGGAGAAGTTCCCTTCTCCCTGGTAGTTCCCATCCATGAAACTGTGCTGTGTGTGCTAAGTTGCTTCAGTCGTGTCCAAGTCCCGGTGACCTCATGGACTGTATTCTACCAGGCTCCTCTGTCCATGGAATTCTCCAGGGGAGAATACTGGAGTGGGTTGTCATTTCCTTCTCCAAGTTCCAATCTACATTTTAAATTAAATACTTTCAAACTGGTTTATATATCACTCTCTTATAAGTCTGGTTAGCCTAAGTTGGTACTCCTGATCCTGTTTAACTCTGGGGGCTGCTAAACTCACAAAACTGAGGACTCAAGTCTGGAGTACAAAGACCCCACCAGTAAGCATCACATGGTGAGGACCTGCCTGAGGAGCCAGCTGGTCTTTCTCTGACATCAACCACCCCTGACTTCCACTGGCACCTCATTAGCCAAGATTTACCTCTCCTCAGGCAGCTCTTGGCTCGGGAGTGCTATTAGTACAAAATAACTTCTTTTCCACAGTTTTTGTCAATCGGTGATTAATCACATTATTAACTTCTGAAAACAGCTCATTAGATAATGTGCTTCTGTTGACATTAAACATGTAATTGCTGCTGCTTTTAGTAATTCAGTATTTCTATGTGAGTTTTAGGCCATTAACATTTTTTAAAGCTTAATGCTTCTGTGAAAAATATCAATTTTGGCTATTCTATCCTGATGGGGAAAAATGTATAGTGTATCAGAACATGATACCCTAAATATATTTATATGTATTTTTTTCATTAGCAAGAATGAAATATTAACATGAGTTCAGCTTTTACTCAGCTTTATTGTTTTGATGGATGTGTGCAGTATGGAAAATCCTTTCACCTCTATTTAAATGAGGAAGGAATAAAGGTATGCTATGTACATTAATAAATTCATTTAACGGTCAAAGCGATAGTAAAGTTAGGTCAACTGAAGTCATCCAAACCTAATATATTCATTGGCATAATGATCTAAAACTACAAAGTCAGGTACAGAGGTGAAAAGGAACAAATGGCTATTTAATTTGCAACAATGTCAGAGGAAGGATAGGAAAATGAGACAACACATTCTGAGCTTCTACTGTGCGTTAGGCACTGCAATACACTCTTTGTCAGGCTTTTACTCTCATACCCATTTTGCAGATGAAGAAACTGAGCCCCAGGGAGGTTAGACTATATATTTTTTTTAACCATAAAAAGTCATTTCTCTGAAATATACAGTATAAGTCAGCTCTGAGTTAATGCATATGAATGGGAGTGTGTGCATGTATGAGTGCACACACACAAAGTATTGGTCAGAGCGAATGAACTCAATAGGTCTCTATAATCTGAACTCAGAAAGAATTACTCTCATGTAGAGCAAATGGTGATAGGAGAAGGATTCCATTCAAAAAAGTTCTCAGCTCGTCTTCATGACTCCCAAAACATGAGAAATCATGACTGGTGTGAGTAGACACAGGAAGGGTCTAACTCAGATCCCTGAAGCTGGGGAGAGCTCAGGCCCATCATGCCCCTGCCCACACGCTCTTGCGGCTCTCATCCCACTCAGGTGTGGCCCATGAGGCTCTACCGCTGGTGGCTCCTCTGCTGCATCTGTGACTCATCATTGCTGCTCTCTTCCATCAGGGACCTCCTCACTGGCTCTCAAACCCCACCCCTTCTCTGTCTGGAACTTTCTTCCCAGGTATCCTCAAGAAGCAACTCAAAGGTTGCTTCCTCAATATCGTCTTCACACCCCCAAACAATTTAAGATTGCAACCATTATCTCCTCGGCATCCTTCAGCCTCTTCCCTGCTTAATTTTTCTCCATGGTACTTACCAGCATATAACATATTATTCAGTTATTTTGTCTGCTTAATCTGCCCACTTAGGAATATAAGATCCATGTGGGCAGAGTGTTTGCCTGCTTGGCTCACAGCTGTATCTCCAGGGCCTAGAACAGTGCCAGACATATACTAGGTGCTCAAGAAATATTTGTTGAAAGAATGAGAGTTCCCTTTACTGAAGGGCCAGTCTATATAGCTTTCTTTAAGTGATATTTTTTGAGATCGATGTCTGACGGCCACATAAGGGAAACAGTTCCTGCCCTGGTCTGCTTGTGTATGGGGAGAACTGTCCCTACGCCATCGGCTGGATAAGCTCTCTGAGGGACCCCTCACTCCAGATCCTGCAAAGAGAGCAGATGAAAACCTCCATCGGGAACGCAGCCACTTCTTTAGAAGTTACTGCTGCCCCATTTCCCGGAGATGACATGAGGAGAGCGGGCATCACACATTCCACTGTAGGGCACTGCCCATTGGCCCTGTGCTGTGTGTATGCTAAGTCACTTCAGTCGTGTCCAACTCTTTGCAGCCCCATGGACTATAGCCCACCAGGCTCTTTGTCCATGGGATTCTCCAGGCAAGAATACTGGGGTGGGTTCCATGCCCCTCTCCAGGGCATCTTCCTGACCCAGGGATCCAATCTGCATCTCTTCCATCTCCTGCATTGGCAGGTGGGTTCTTTATCACTACTGCCACCTGAGAAGCCCTGCACATCGGCCCTAGACCTAGCAATTTAGAAAACACTGGAACGTACAGTACAGGATAAGGAGGTGTCTGTTCAACACCGTGATTCTCCATTCAAAGTGCTGACCTTAGATTTACATCGCAGGCTGATTTAAGAACTATTAGGAGAAAATGCGGAGAAGGCAATGGCACCCCACTCCAGTACTCTTTACAGCCATCCATCCTGGGTGTCGGAGAAGGTGATGGCCCTAAGTGAATAAATCACACTCTCCCTCCTAAAAGAGCTTCTCCTCACCAACTCCCTCTCTAATTTTATTAACAGCACCCTGTACTCTGAATTATATAGGCTCTTAACCTTCAAATCACCTTTGCTTCTTCATAGACTCTCCTTGAGTCCTTCCACCTTATGGATAAATAAGACATTCAGCTACTACTTATTATGTGTTTAATAGGTGCCCCAGGGATATACTAAACCCTCTATATGCAATAATTATTTCATTTAAACCCCTAGTAGTTCTCCCAGGTCAGTGTTTTTATTTCTCCGTTTTACAGATGAGGAAAATGTAGGTCAAAGAGGGTCACTCATTTGTCTCCTGTCTTATTGCAAAGGCTCTGCTCTCAACTGTTCTGCTATGGTGTCTTCCAACCACATGCCTCACTCATGGCCTGGCAAAGGCATTTAGCAAAGGTGGCTCCTAGGCTTTCACAAGAATAGAGCCAGGCAGTAACTGAGGCTGGATATTCAGAAAGGAATGAGATATGGTACCTGCTTTTAAAGAGCTCATGAGGAAGAAAGCAAGAAAACAATTCATTTGGCCACTGGGATAAGGGCAATGAAGGCCCTTGGAACTTGGGGGAAGGGGTCACGCTTCAGCAGTCAGGGACAGGGAATGTGAAGAATGAATCCTCCCGTGTGGCTGAAGCCCTGGGTCTGAAGGAAAGAAGAGTAGGCTGTATGATTGGGAAAGAAGCCTGGAGACGAGGCTGTGAAGGGATCTGAATGGTTGCTGCACACCTGTTGTGAAGGGCTTGGAAGGCCCACTTTAAGAAGCTTGGATTTTACTCTTGTGAACAGTGAAGAGCCACCAAATATTTTTTAAATGTTGTAAATGTACGATCAGAACCTGTGTTTATTATAATGACTCTAATTACAATGTAGACAGTACATTAGTGGCACAGAAGCTGAAGCTGAGTCATTTGGGAAGCACATGCAAAGTCCAAGAGGAGATAATGATGAAATGGAGAAGAAAAAACAGTTTGAGAATTACTCTAGAAGGGAGCAGGGAGGGCCAAGTGGATTTGAAGGAAACAAAAAAGTAAGGGTGAAGGCTAGCAGCTCTGAAGGCAGGTGGAACAGAGTTGAAATCCTGTCTCTCTGAGCCGCAGTCACGCCTCTAAGGTCCCTAGATGATCCTTCGACTCTCATTTCCAAAAGGCTCCAAGCACCTTCTAACTGCTGTGACTGCTGTCTCTGGCCCAAGCTCTTAAACCTTCCACTGTTCCCCATGCATTTCCATCAGTAAAGTCCCCTTAGCCTCAACCTCTTCTCCTGACACTTCATTCACCTCCTGGTCTAAATAAGGCCAGCTCTCCCATTGCTGCCCCTTCCCAAGTACAATGAGGCCGGGAGTAGAAGTAAGGAGGTCAAGGAACTGATCTCAAAGTAAAGGATGGGTTGGGGCAGGAGAAGTGGTGAAGAAGAGGAGACAATGAACCAGGTAAAAATCTCTAAAGGATGGACTTCCCTGGTTGTTCAGTGGTTGGGAGTCTGCCTCCCAATGCAGGGGATGCAGGTTCAATCCCTGGTCTGGGAAGATTTCACATGCCATAGGGCAACTACGCCTGCGCACCATAACCACTGAGCCTGCACTCTAGTGCCTGTGCCCTGAAATAAGAAAAGCCACTGAAATGAGAAGCCCGTGCACCACAGCTAGAGAGTAGCCCGTACACAGCAACAACGACCGAGGGTAGCCGAAAGTAAGTAAATTAATGTTAAAAAAAAACTTCAAAGGACAGTGGGGGTCAGCTTGGGGTCTAGAGGTGACTGCAATAAGGAGGGGGCAACTTTGAAGCATCTAGCATTTTTCCAGAATAGAAGAAATGGTCTGAACATAGCAATAAGGAGCTGGGAGGTGGGGAGCCTTCCTCTCTTATGGTGTTTCTCTAATCAGTTTGCTGATTCACAGTGTGTACCACCGCACCCAGGCTCAAATGTGCCCTGCCCCACAATCCTAAGCTCAGCTGCCTCCTTCACTTCATTATGACCCAAGAGAGCAGAAACAACCACAGAGATTCCTCAGGCTTCCAGTACCAAATGTACCATGTGACTGACACCCACACCCCTGCTCCGCTTGCCTTCCTGCTGCCAAAGGCTGGGCCATCCCCGCTCCTCGCTGAGTCTGACCCTCCACTTGTGCCGCCCCCTTGTCCATGTGTGGGCTTTATTCCTGCAAGGCTTGTCTCTCTTCTGCATTGTCAGTTTCTCCCTCTCTATTACAGTCTTACTACTCAAATGTACCCACTCTCTTTCATGTGGCCTCATTAATCTTCTCCCTTTGCTGTCCTTGCTTCCCCACCTTCACTGTCTCCTGGGCCCGCTCCAGCTACTCTGTCTCCACTACCTATTCCTGGGAACCCCTCCTGCCAAGCTTTCCACCAAGCTCCAGTTTAGCAAGGCCACTTCATCTCCGTCCTTCCAGTCTCTGCCTCTTAAGAACAGAAGCTGATGCAAGAGCTCAACTCCTTCTAAGACATTCACTTTCTTTGCCTGTTTCTGGACCCTACCTCCTCCTGGGTTTCCTCCATCTCCCTGGATGCTCCTTCTCAGGGTCCTTTGCTGGCTCCAGTTCTTCCCTCATGTAACTTCCCCAGGCCTTAATTTTCACCCTCTTCTCTTTAGTTCTAAATCGTGCTGAGTCTGGTTAATCTCATGAACTCCCTTAACTCTAAATGTTATCTGTGTTGATGACTCCTCCCAAGTTAGTATTTCCTGATCTCTACTTGCATGTATAAACTAACATGTTCAAAACCAAACTCTCAATTCCATCTGCCCATCCCCACCACTGCCCCACTGAACCACCTCCTCTCTGTACCTTCTGCATCTCAACAAGTGACACCAAAGTCAGTGCTCAAGCAAACACCTTGGAGTCAACCTTGAGTCTTTTGGCCCTCACCTTCTCCTACTCATACCCAATCCATTATCTTGTCGCACTGGTTCTGTCTGCAAAAATATGTAAAATATCTTCTCTGAGTCTCTACCTCTGACACATTCCTCTCTCACCTGGACACCTGCAGTGGTTTTCACTCCTACCCTCTACAATTCATTCTCCACCTGGAGAGATGGATAAAGAGCTGAGGATGGAGCCTGGGGACACACACATGAAGAGGATATAGCAGAACTGATTAGGTCATTGACCTGACCAGAGATGGGACGGAGCCCACAGGGAGGGAAGGACAGAGGTGCAGAGGAAGAGAATCTGAGTTAAAAACATTTTAAAGGCAAGACTGTAGAGGGTGATCATCATTTCTACGCAAAGGTGTGTCTATGAGGATGTGCTGGCTGAGCAGAAGTGAGGGCCATAACAACACACGGGCTGGATCATCCCCATGGAAGCCACACCCACCGTGGATGAAGGCAGAAGATGAGGAGAGGAAAACAATGAGCCAGGTGTCAGGTTCCTAAGGAGTGTGGACACCAACTAGGAGATCAAGCTAGGCCTTCCAGGCCTAGAGCATGCTCCACGTGCTGCCGAATCTAACGTTTCTGCCACACAGTTGCTCACCTGCCTCACCTATTCCCTGGTTTCTCTGAAGCCCTTATTCGGGTCCCTAATGCCTGGGCCATCAGAAAGCCTCTTTAGTTCTGCCTTCTCTCAACCTGAACACTGACAACAGATTAATCTCCCTAGATAATGGGTACTTTCAATGATACTATTCCCCTGCACAGAAGTCTCCAATAGCTCCCCAGAACCAATCTCATCACTGTACAATCCCTTCCCTTGCCATGCAAGGCCTGAGTCTCCTAAGCAATGCTCATTTCTACCCCCATCATCTCCTCCTCATGCTTCGGTACTGCATGAAACTTGACTCCTTTTTTCCAAGCACTGCTGGTACTTTTCACTTCCCTTCTATTGCTCCTGCTTCTTCCTCTTTCTGGACTATACCCTCTTCCCCACCCTCAGCTGGATTCATAGCGTGTAATACAGTTAAGAACACACTTTGGAACTCAGATTCAGATTCCTGTCTTGGAGTTAATATCATGTCAAGTACTAATTCTGTGATATGGAGCAAGTTAGTATATATCCAAACCTGTCTTAGCCTAGGTTTCTTCATCTGTAACTGGGGGCTGAATAAAGTTGCCCCAGAGAAATAGAGAAAAATTAGTGTAAAGCAACAAGCATAGCAGCTGCCATGGGGAGGGCCCTCAAAGAGGCAGTTATTATGTTTCATATCCTTTCTCTATTAATCCTTCCCAGATACCCCTTGAGAGCAATCTGTCCCTCTGTTGAGCCCTGTATCGATCACGTTGTCTCCTCGAAGCATCTCTGCATTCTACACCTTTATATCTGCATCAACACCTTCTCTGCCTTAAAGGCAGGGATTTAGCAAGTCTTGCCCACTTCTCTGTGTCCTCCAGCACAGTTCATGTAGGACTCTGGAAAGTTTACTGAATCAAATTACCTTTAATTCCCCAGCAGACAAATACAATCTCAGCAGTGGTGATTTTTCTAGCTGTTCACAAGACTCTACTGAGGAGGAAGAGTGGGTAGCACCTGGGGCAAAGCAGTATTACCATCACCCTAGTATCCAAAACACATCCCTTACCCAAAACCTGATAGCTACCTCATATCAGGGCTTCCCTGAGAGCTCCATTGGTAAAGAATCTGCCTGCAATGCAGGAGACCTGGGTTTGATCCCTGGGTTCGGGAGATCCCCTGGAGAAGGGAAAGGCTACCCACTCCAGTATTCTGGCCTAGAGAATTTCATGGACTGCATAGTCCATGGAGTCACAAAGAGTCGGACACAACTGAGCGACTTTTACTTTCACTCAAATCCTATTGCTTTAAACAATACAGGAAACAGCTGGTTGGTCTGAGAACCTTCCAGAATAGAAGTATTTTTAGCTCTGGGTCTACTAACATGAGTTTAGAGACTCACTTGGATGAACAGGAAATATTTACTGATGTTAAAAATATTGAATAGAAAGACTGTCCCCTTACGGTCAGCTTGCAGAAGAACAACATGATGCAGAGTCAAGGCCATCCTTTGGGAGTCAATGGTGCTCAGGATCTTGGCAGCTGCAGTCCCCAGCAAAGGTTTCCCATTGTACAGGGTGTAGTAAGTCAGCTCCGCGGGGTCTTTGGGTCCTGGCACCCGCTGCATCTTTACCATCTTTCAGAAAAAGATAGGCTTTGTTTACAGGGCATTGTGCATCAACTCTGCAATTACTCACATGATCAGCAGGCTCGCTCCTGACTGTGAAGCCTTCTCCAGCTGAGTGGACCCATAACATATATTTAAGGCATCAACCTTCACATACCTCCCTAACACCGATGTCTCAAGGAACCCTACTATTGCTGGAAGAGGAAGGCAGGGAGGAGAAAACAGTCTTGAAAATACAAACATCTGGGAAGAACAGTTTGAGATGGAGAAGAAACGCTAAAGTGGTCAAGTCTTCCAGCCTCCAGAGAACTCTGGCCTCATTTGAAAATAGGCCTCCACATGAATTCAGGGCATGTTAAGTTATGCTCAAACAAGATTTCTGATTTCAAATTCCTGCAATTGCCAGAGAAGGGGAAAAAAATGAACTTCTAGGTCTACAATCCAAAAGGTCTCTGATAAGAGCAGGGTTTGGAGACTCAAAGTTCTTTTTCTAAAATAACCTTTGTTGCTTTTTCTCACTGCACTACGGAGAATTTGAAAATACAGAAAAGCATCGAGAAATGAAATAAAATAAAAACAACCTGTAACCCCCTCCACAAGCTAATTACTATCATCATTTTAGAGTATTTGCTACTATTTTTTTTCCACACAAGCCTCTTATTTATCATTTTACAAAATTATTTATCATATTTCCTGTATAATATTATATATTGCCATTTTTACTTGCATCCATAGGGGCTTAATTATAATAAAAGCATAAACGTTAGTTTCTACATGGCCTTCCAAGGCATACCTCGTAAACTTACTTACCAATCCTTTATTGTTAAACACCTAGATTGTTACTCATTTTTCAGTATTGTAACTAACAATTGATAATCACACATAAAACATAAATTTTAATACCTACATAATGTTCTACTGTGTGCATGTGTCATAAACTTCACTAAACCTTCATTTGTGGACATTTAGGTTGTTATCAAGTTTTCACTAGCATAATTCACCATTGATAAATATGGCATCATGTAAGTATTTCCCAAAGTGTATCTGACAGATTATGAGTTTCACAGGATATCAAAAGAGGTAACAAAAATGTTTATAGCAGCATTGCTCATAATAGCTAAAAAAAAAATACAAAAATTCAGAAGTCTCTAACAGTAGGGTGGATAAATGAATTATAGTACTGTTGCACAATTAAATATTATAGAGTAGTAGAACTGTGGCTCTTTGATCCAATATGGGTGAATACAAAACCTGATATGGAGCAAAAGAGACAAATTACAGAATATGAAGTTCAAAAACAAACAAACCAGATGATGCACTGCTTACGGATACACATGAGAATGGTAAAATCTATACAGAAAACACAGGCATGATTTAATGCAAAACCCAGAAGCACATTCAACGCTGGTAGAAAGGAAGCAAGTAGGTATAATCAGAAAAGACACAGAGAAAGCTTCTGGGGTAAGGTAACAGTAATTCTCTTTGGGTTGTGGGTTCTTTTTTTATTAGTGTTCTTTAAACTCTGCATATTTTTATGCTCCTGAGTATGTATGCTACAAATAACAATTAAAAATAAATATTACTACAATCCAATAAAAAATGGCTTTTAAAATAATCTGACCAGACATTTCACAAAGAAAGATATCTGAGGAGCCAATAAGCATGTTTTTTTAGATGCTCAATGAGGAAATTAAACTAAAACCCATAAGGCATCACTATCAACCACCAGAATGACTAAAATAAGAAGGGCTGACAACCCTGTGTCAATGAAGACTTGGGGTAACTCCATATCCGGTTGGTGGGAGCATCAGACAGTACACTCTGGGGAAAGGTCTGGTGGTTTCTCACAGAATTCGTATACACCAACCCTGTGAACCACTCCTGCATACCCAAGAGAAATGACAGCGCATGTCCAAAGAAAGGCTTGCAGAAGAGGGTTCAGAGAAGTTTTGCTTATTGTAGCTAAAAATTGGGAAAAGCCCAGGTGTCCATCAACAGAAGCATGGATAAACAATGCTTGGATAAACAACCTGTAGTATAGTTCATACAAGGGAATGTCACTCAGCAATAAAAAGCAATAAACTACTGAATAAAAGAACAACATGGATGAATCTCAAAAACACTCCAGAGTCAAAAGACTACACAAAAGGGAGTCTACTGTAGGATTTCATTTATATGAGGTTTTAGAACAGTCCAAACTGATTCATGGTATGGAAATGATATATGTTATCAAATATAAGATGGTAACGTCATACACAGTTAATGGTAGAACCGAGATGTTGAGTATATGTGTGTTTACATCATAATTTTTGGAACTTTTCTGTGAGTTTACAAATGGTCATAATAAAATGTCAGGGAAATGTAGATATTATTATAAACAAGGGTCTTGAAAGTGAAAGTGAATTTGCTCAATCATGTCCGACTTTGGGACCCCATGGACTGTAGCCTATCAGGCTCCTCCATCCATGGGGGTTTCCAGGCAAGAGTGCTGGAGTGGATTGCCATTTCCTTCTCCAGGGGATCTTCCTGATGGTACTTACATTTAGAAACCAGCATATTGCAGAAAGGCAAGGAGATTACTTGCAGGTCTTTTGAGAGTCTTTGTATGTTAATATACCTTTGGAATCTTTAAGAATGCTCTAGAGGATGCAGCCTTACCCAAACTGACCTGGTCAGATGGGCACCTTACAAAAGCATTTTCCGGACACTCTGAGAAACAGTGCTCTCACCTCTTTATCTTCGTGTTCACCTTTATCTTCTCGAAAGGAATTTCTAGGGGTGAGGTTGTGACCATCTAAAAGGTTCTTGTCTAAATCACTCACATGTTCTCCCATTTACTGAGTTTGAGGGTGCCCACTTCACTGCATCCCCATCAACACTGGATAGTACCAATTCACTCACTTTTAGTAGGTGAAAAGGGCATCTTGTGGTCGTTAGAACTTGCATTACTTCGATGACAAATAGAGTTACACAATTAAAAATGCTTACTGGTCCTATGTATGTCTTCTTTGGACTCACTTTTTCGAATATATCCACTAGAGAAATATCTTTAGATTCTAGACATTTAAATTTCCATATTCATGAAGGTGGCTCATCTTTAAAAATGATCTGAGCCCAGATGAAAGGCTTCTCTGCATGACGGATGATGCAAGCTCTACAGAGTGAATTTTATTTGGGAAACTGGGGGTGTTATTTCTGTCCCCAGTGGGAGAGGAGGTAGGGAGAGCATTAATATAACCAGGTATGAGATGAATGAACATTCAAGCAACTAATAACTTTGCTCAATTTCAATTTAACAGCAGATTCTTCCTAGCAAATTCCTCCAAGGATGATGTTGGAAGGTGATCTACACCCTTGGGAAATTGGAGATTTGCAGAAATAAATCCCTAGTTACTTCACTCAGGTTTTCCAGGTAACAAAAGGGGTCACACACACTGAATACTCAGGAAAAAAGAGGAAAAAACACCTTGCTGGGCTCTTTTAGGCACTTAGAATGTGTTGCGTTTCTTAGGTTAACAAATAATCGTGAGTGTAGAGGGATTCTTTCTCCCACTTCAGTTAAGGCAAACTCCATTTCAACTGTCTGAATCCCAGAGACTTCCTTTCTGTTACTTGGAGAAATGTGAATTATAGGGCTCACATGGACCCCCACAAACCTGGCACATGAAATTAACGACCGCTTTACCTCATCACGAGGCTGTCTTAGACCCCAAAGACTTTTAGAACCGAAGCAACGTTCAATAGGACAAGAGGCCAAATATACCAACTGCGAATGGGGTACCTGGAGTCTCCCTAAGGGGTGGGATGTTGACTGATGTAGGAAACTTTGTTCCAAAAGATGGGTTGCTTGTACTTCCAAGATTGCCTGGGGACATGATCTGCAGACAGACTATGGTAATGTCTGTAATTTCCTTTAAAGTGTTCTCTTAGACAATGCAATACCATGCATGTATGTTTGGGTTAAGTTATACCCTAGATGTGGTCAGTCACCAATCAGGAGTTCACACCCCAGGGGCAGTTGGCTAAATGCCATAGAAGAAGCCCACTCTCTAGAAATGCCTGCCAGAAGTGCTTCTATAACTTGATACCTTGCTCCACAGAGCTTTGATTAGCATAACAAATGTTGGAAATGGATTCTCATTGGGTAGAAGTAGTGGTACTCAAGATACGTGGATTGGTTAGAATATGCTGGAGACAGTCCCACTCTTGCTTGAACTGGATAAAGAATCTAGAGTGGCTCAGAGCCTCTACCCTCAGGATGGTATCTCTGTTGGGTTCCCTCTGAAGCAGACTCTGAGAAGAGCTGAATGCTTGTCATTTATTGAAGAGGTGCAGAGAACTGATGGAGTGGTGGGAGGTCGGAAATGAGCTGACAAGGGGTGCATTAGGAAGTGAGTCACCACGGTGGGAAACCAAAGCTTAATTCTGTGGGAAAGCTCTGCTGGTGATCCTAAAGCACACTTTTCAGAATTCCCCCAGCCAAGAAACCAAAGAGCTGTGGTATTTATACCCCCACTGCCAGTGAAGTCCCAAGTACTTCCAGCCAGCCATGACTGGGCAAAGTGGGTTCTGGCATCTCAAGAGCAGCCCTTGAATAAAATGATGCTGGAAGTCTACCAGCCTTCATAGAAATGGTAAGCAAGTATGGGCAGGGCCCCAGCAGTGTCTGCTATAGTGTATTCCCCTAAATCTCAGTGTGGTCAAGTCTCCCTTATAAATGGAGAGGGCTCTGTTTGTTGAAACAGACACGACAAGGCCAACAGAACTCCACTTTTGGAAGGCTGATGAGTGTTTCTGCTGATCACAGCCATGGTGCTGAGAGGCCTGAAAGCTGGGACCTCATCCAGCCTCCGGAGCAGGTTGCGGGGGAGCTGACACTTACTAATAATGCTTTGTTGAATAAATATGCACGTGTGGGCAGCATGTCTTCTGAGACCTGCTTCCCCCTGCAATCCAGAGTGAGACAGTTGGGAGAGCAGCTCTCACCCTCCTTCACAATGTCAATGATTATGACCACCAACCCCACAAAAGTAAGAGCAGTGTGGATTAACCGGCCTCATCAGCTTGTGGTATGCACGCACCTCGGCAAGCAGCACAATCTACCTCAGCTCAGGAAGCACGTTTCCATACCTTTCTTATAGGCTTTGCACGCACCCACCTGTACGGTGTAGCTTCCCAGAGTGGTGGCCCGTTTAAACCGCCGGCCTTGCTGCTGGGACATCATGAACAGCTGGGCCAGGCGCTGCTCCATGACCCGGGCGAAGCTCTGGTTGTGCAGACCCACCAGGGAATTGTCCACGCCCTGCAGCACTGGACACAGAAGACAGAGGTGCTGTCAGGGGAGAGGCTCACTGCTGACTCAGAAGCCACGGCCACCAGGGCCAGGCCTGCACCAGCTGTAAGGGCCGTGGGCTTGAACCCCTGTTAGGGTCTGGCCATCCTTCCCTCTTGACGCCCCAGGGGTTAGGAATCACTATCCGCTTGTTTGAGACGCTGAAGAGGCTATGTGACTTGTCTAAGTTCACACAGCTAGTAATCAGCAAAGCCGGGGCTTAAGCCCAAACCCCTGAAACCCTGCCTTCACAAACTGGGACAGGCGTAATGATCCAAACTTGTTGTACTAGGTCCCAACCTTTTTAAGATAGTCTGTTCAGTCAGAGTCTGTATGGGAACACAGCATTGCTGCAGAACAGCTGATTGGATTTCTTGGTGGTTCCTGGTTCAGTGCTACCCTGATTCTACTCTTCTTTCCAACAGCTTTGCTGAAGGATCTAAGCTCCATCCTGCTACTCAGCCCCTTCCATGTGGGCAAGCCACTCTGCTGTGTTGTCATCCCCTCCCTCGTCAGTGGGGACCTTTCAGGGCTCACTCCTAAAGTTGCCCAGGGCCCCAGGGGTCTCTCCTGGTGAGAGACCCTCCTGACTTGAGAGCAGGATCGTGTGATCAAAGGAGTGGGCTCTCTCAGCACTGGCACTTGCCAGCTGGGGGACTTTGGGCAAACCACTGGCCCTCTCAGAGTCCAAGTCCTTCTTTGTAAAATGGAATAAGAAAGGCTACATCACAGCAAATATATTTCTAGTGGGCTTTAAGGTTGAGATGAGATGTATATAGCAGTGTAGCACAGAGCCTCCTGTGTGGAAGGTAAATGAAACCCTCTCTTTCTACCCTTCCTCCACTTCTGGACTTTATCCACACCCGGAGTATCTGTAATCAGTAAGTAAAGCACTGATACGGAATTCCAGGCTATGGCTGGTGCCTGGAGGAGGATTTTAATGAACGCCAGGACCATCCTAGAACTGCTGCAGTCACTTACTATGGGGGCGACTGCCTTTATGCTGTCTATTCCCCAAGCCAGCCCTTCTTCCAAGTCCCTTGGGAAGAAGCACACTTCTCCCCAAACACCTAAAACACTCCCTCCAAACACAGTCATCCCTGAAAATAAAAATGCTAAAAGCAATTCTCATCTTCTTAGACCAAAACTTACACGGGCTGGGGATGTAATACAAGATTTTTCATTTAGCAGAGTTTGTTCTACTACACTCCAGCCAAGGACCATTAATACCACCCTGTCTACTGGGATCTGAAAAGAGCCTGGATATAAAGGCCATATTGTTACTATGATGGCATTCTAACAGGGCCAGAACAAGGCACAGATGACAATGAGATACAGACAGCGATGTCGAAACTGACCATGAGAAAAGTGAAACCCACAGCTGAGTTTCAGAAGTTATTTCTTTGAAACCACAAATCCTAAAAAAAATCCCCATGAAAGGCATAAAGCAGCTTTCCTCCCCAGGGCTCTCATGAGGGACTCCCAGCTCAGCAGAATTCCTGCAAACAAACTCCTGCAAACATTCCTGTGCCTCCCATGGTGGTGGGTCCCAGAAAGGCCCCTCCAAGCCCTTCTCGCACAGCTGTCAGGCTGAGGAAGGGCTGACCCACCTCCTGACCCCAGGAGGAGAGCTCGTGTTCTTTCAAGTTCAAAGATACGCCTCCCATAAAACGACAGCGCCAACTGCTGCAGGATTACTCCTATGCTGGCCTCTCCTCACCAGGGGACAAGGGTGAGAGAGGGAATGCAGGACGGTTGAGGGGTGTCACCATGAGTTACTTTAGAGACATCCCAGTGGTGATGCAGAAAGGGCAGACATCAAAGAAGAGAAGAGTCAAAGCCTCCAAGTGACAAACCGTTTCAGAAATAGACAGTGGTGATGGCTGCACAATTCTGTGAACGTACTTAATGCTGCTGTGTTGTACACTTAGAAAAATGGTACCAATGAACCTAGTCCCAGGGCAGGAATAGAGACGCAGATGTAGAGAACAGACTCGCAGACGCTTGGGGGGAAGAAGAGGGTGGGACAAATTGGGAGAGTAGCTTTGACATATATACACTGCTGCTGCTGTCGCTGCTAAGTCGCTTCAGTCGTGTCCGACTCTGTGCAACCCCATAGACAGCAGCCCACCAGGCTCCCCCATCCCTGAGATTCTCCAGGTAAGAACACTGGAGTGGGTTGCCATTTCCTTCTCCAATGCATGAAAGTGAAAAGTGAAAGTGAAGTCGCTCAGTTGCGTCCGACTCTTAGCGACCCCATGGACTGCAGCCCACCAGGCTCCTCCATCCATGGGATTTTCCAGGCAAGAGTACTGGAGTGGGATGCCATCGCCTTCTCCCATATATACACTACCATGTATAAAATAGCTAGCTAGTAGAAGCTGCTATACAGCACAGGGAGCTCAGCTCGGCGATGTGTGACAACCTGAAGCTGAGGGATCAGAGTGTGGCGGTGGGAGAGAGGTCCAAGAGGGAGGGGATGTATGTATACATATAAATGACCCACTTTGATGTAAAACAGAAACTAACACAACATCGTAAAGCAATTGTACTCCAATAGAAAATAATCTTTTAAAAGGTTAAAACGATAAATCACATGTTATGTGTATTTTACCACAATTTTAAAAATTGAGACCAAAAAAATGCCTCCAGGGAAGTGCAGGAAGTTACGGGAACCTGCCACAGAGTTCCAGGGAATCAACAGCTGGGCAGCTCCCACGTGCCTCGTGGCTCTGTCTGCAAAGACGATGTGTCCTTCCTAAGGACAGTCTTCCAGCTGGATAAGAGCTGGGGGCTGGAGCCGGGAGCCTGGGTTTGAATCCTGATGCCCCCCGACTGAGTGTTCTTGGGCAAGTTCCTCTGGGCCCAGTTCCTCATCTGAAAACACGGTTATCATAAGCTACTCCTGACCATATCATGAAGAACAGAATACTTTATAAAAGAAAACTGCTTCTAGCATAGTGCCATAAAGCCCTTGAGAGGATGCCCACAAGCAGTAGCTGTTGTTGCTCAAAGGCACCTCCTGCTTCGCTAGACAGGTCCTCAGCAGAGGAAGGAATTGCCTGGAAAACACAGAGCTGTGTTCCAGGACTACAGCTCCTCTCCTTTCTCCTGAGAAGCCCAGTGGCCTCAGGCTCCTGGCCTGGGGAATGGGTTGAACAAAGCTATCTTCATCTCTACGTTCCCAATCTCCTACCCCTTCTAGAAATGACGGTAAAAGTTGGTGGTGACTGCCCACAGGTCTAGAAAGTGGTCATGGGCCAAAGGGAAGGCAGGAGGGTCCTCCTGAAACCTGAAACTCTTCCCCTTTCTCCCTGCCCCTCAAGTAGAAATCAACTGGTCCAATGAGCTCCGAACACAGTGTTGAGATGGGTTGGGTGGGGGGTCATTGTGTATGCTGATTACCAGCAGCAGCACCAGTGATAACAAGTGAGGGATGTCCAGTCAAGTCGCAAGAGAATCCTGAAAACAAGACCATGTATGGAGCCTTTTATTAAGCACGTGTCACTCAGACAGAGGTACCTGAGGAAAGGACAAAACAAGAGGTTGACAAGGACAGGGTGTCTTACCATCAAACGTCAATATTAAAGTTAGAGAAGGGGGGGTATGTATCTGCAAGTTTAAAAAAAAGCATTCCTTGGGCAGGAAACATGATTTTATAAGTGTTACATAACCTGCTGGCTTCAAAAATGTGTTGCTGGGTTAGCACTGTCTCTCTTGGGCATAAGCTCTGGTGGGTCGCTGCTGTTTTCCTTTGTAAACACATTTCTTTTGTTGGCTTTCTTCACAGGTAAAATAATCTCTGCAAATCCATGGCCTTGCAGGGCAGAAAGAAACACAATTTTCTGCAGTTTAGGAGAGGTCTTGAGCAGGCTTCACCGAGCTCCTAGTTAGTATTCCAGCCAGCACCCACTTACTGCTTGTTTGGGACCGCAAGAGAGGGAGGAGACAGGGAAGGGAAGAGGGAGGCTGGGGAGGGCCTGCTTGTCCAGGCTCATCTTCCAGGACTTGCAAAATCTTGCTCCCTCTTTGTTATGGGCGGAGTTGTTTCCCCCACACCCCATCTGATGATCTTTTATCCCCCAGGACCTCAGAATGTGACTGTTTGGGATAGGGCAATTAAGATACAATGAGGTCATTAGGGTGGCGCCTAGTCCTAAATGACTGGTATCCTTGTAAGAAGAGGAAATTAAGACACAGACCTGCACAGAGGGAAGGTGGATGTTTTCCAAGCCAGGGAGAGAGAACCTCAGAAGCAAACAACCCTGCTGACACCTTGATATTAGACCTCCAGCCTCTTGAGTTATGAGAAAATAAATTCCTGTGGTTGAAGCCCCCACCCTCACCCCCCAGCCTAGGGTAGCAGCTCTAGCAGACCAACACCTTCCTGTCCCTCCCCTTGAAACCGAGGAGGACCCTTTGGGGCTCCTGGGCATGGAAGCCTTTCTGTCCCCATTTCTTGTAGGCAAGACTCCAGCCACTGTAACCTTCCCCAAGTTCCAAAGGGCAGATCCAGAACAGCTGCTAATGAAGGAGAGAGCTGCCACAAAACCACGTGAGGCAAGATTTACAGGGACCAGAGAAGTGCGTCAAGAATAGGAGACCAACCACCTGAGACCCCGGGCGTGCTAAGTCGCTTCAGTCACGTCCAACTCCTTGCAACCCTATGGACTGTAGCCCTCCAGGTTCCTCTGTCCATGGATTCCCCAGGCAAGAATACTGGAGGGGGTTGCCATGCCCTCCTCCAGGGGATCTTCCTAACCCAGAGATTGAACCCACGTCTCTTACATCTACCTGCATTGGCAGGCAGGTTCTTTACCACCAGCACCACCTGGAGACCCTACACACACCTTAATCTTTTTAGCAACCCTACCTTGAACTATTGCTATAAAACCCTACCTTGAACTATTGCTATAAAACCCCTCATCAAATCCTCCCAGGTTGGGACATGTAGTTTTTTGAGGCAGGAGCTTGCGGTATCCCCTGCTAGCAAAGCAATGAAGCTATCCATTTCTACTTCACTCCAAACTGCCTCTGAGATTCAATTTGGCACCAGTGAACAGAGAAGCTGAGCTTTCGGCACCACCCTTAATGACCCAGCTAGTCACTCTGCCTCCTACAAGCTTCTGTTCTCTGCTTCTAATCCTTGCTTCTCTAATTTTCAGAGCTACTGTCTGGCTTTTGAAAAACACAAACAAGAACTTTTTTTTGCTGTTTCATAAATCTCAGCTAGAAAATGTCAAGGAAAATGCCACCCAAACACCCTTCTACTTCCGTCCGCCTTCACTGTCAGGACACGCTGGGCTTCAACAGGATCAGTGTGGGTGTGCCCAGGGAGAGAGAAAAGTGCATGCCTGGCATTCCTCTGACTTCCACTGGGTTTTGTAGGGCAGTGCAGAAAGGCCTACGATCTTTAAACAAATAGACAACCATTCGCATGGACATGCCCCAGCCCTCCACAGCTTAATGCTCTTCCTTCTGATGGATGCATGTTTTGCAAGAAGAAGGCTCCAGACTAGGACTTTCAAGGTAGCTGTTTTGAACTGATTATTTAACACCCATCTTCAGTGTGATGTCTTTTTTTTTTTAATTTTTAATTGAAGGATAATTACAACATTGTGTTGGTTTCTGCCTCAACATGGATCAGCCATAGGTATATACATGTCCACTCCCTCTTCAGCCTCTCTCCCACCTCCCACCCCAGCTGACCCCCTCTAGGTTGTCACAGAGCCCAGGTTCTTATCTCAGTTTACTCCATTTCTGGTCCTATGGAAGGAACTCCTTGGCTTATAAGGCAGAATCCAAGAAAAGATGCCAATTCTATCACTGAAAGGCAAGCAAGCTTTTAAAAATAAACCAACCTGATAGGGTGAAAGGAGCAAAGAAAGAAGAGATTACCTGTAATTACCCAGTAGTCTCTCGTCGTTTCTGATATATCAAGGTTGGGGTATTCCAGCGCTAAAACAAACAAGAAACACACCAAATTACTTTCACAAGTTTTATATATAGATTTCGTTCAGGGAAATAGACACAGTTGACAAAATACCAAGCAGCTAAATCCTGCTCTATCATTCTTGGGAACTCTAGGACATACAGCCTGAAACTTGCTTTTCAGAAAACTAAAATACTCAGTAAAGGGCTAACTTTCAGAAGAGTTTTCTAAGGCTTTTGGGTGTCTGCTTTCAGCTTTTCCATCCAAACCTTCTTAAGGCAAAACAATTTTACTGTCAAGACTTTCAACGAGAACCTGTCAACTATAGCCTTCTTTTTAAAAAAATTACCCATCATAACATATTTTTAGGAATAATTATTTCTTGAATGGATCTTTCCAAAGACTAAGTTTAGTAGCTAAATGCTTGCAAGCAATGGTCCCATTTCTTTATAGTGTGGTGACCATCAGAGTTTAGCACATTATTTGGCACATAATAAGTACTCAGTAAATCACAGTTGTGTTATTATTATTATTCTTAGACTATCAAGATGATCAAAGAAAATAAATCCTTCACATGCCACCAGGTGACATAATGCCATCTTTTATGACATTATCTTTTCCATATAATCCAGAGTCATCTTTTCTGAGTACATGGAAATTCACAAAAGCTTGCCACTAAACTAACATTTTTTTATAAAGTCTGAGTGGCTACTTTGTGCTAATAAGTACATTAGCACATTATCTCACTTATTTACAATATAAAAAGGAACCATAGAGGGAAATGAAAACAACTTTGCTAATACATGTTTAAAAAAATACACTTACCCAGTGACCTTGAGTATGTATCAACAATTAAATTTAAGAGCAGGGATCTATACTTCCTTTGGCTACTGAGTAAGTGTTTGGGTACAAAATGTAGGCTGCATCTTCGAAGTCTATGCCTGGTGCATGATAATGAGGATTATGCAACTGAAGCGTTAGAGAAAGAGGAGGCCACAAGCCTATGGGGACTTCATCAAGTGAAGTCACGATGCTGACTGCACGTGAAATGCATTATAATATCTATAGCCCAGGCAAGGGCTGAGGGCCTGGGAATTTTTGGTGATGGCAGAAGTGGGGGAAACCCTAGCAACCAAGATTGCCATGAGGACAGACAGACGCTCTACCGGGCAATGTTATAAGCTAAGAAGACAGACTGCTTGGTTCAAGCCCCAGGTTTGATGTCTCACCAGCTATGTCAGAGTAGGCATCTTGGAGTTAAACCTCTTGGAGTTTCAATTTTCCCATTTCTGCAAAATGGCGCTAATTTTGCACCTACCATAGAGGGTAGTTGTGAGGATTAAATGAGATACAAGACAAGTGAAGGGTAAAAGCACCTAGCCAGTGCTTTTTACAACATGCAGTCACGTTTTCATCAATTCAACCCCCTTCAGTCACATATTACAGTTGTGATTTTATGACAAAAGAGTTAGCACATGGCACCATGGAGGCTTGCTAAGTGGACAAGCTTCCGGAGAAGACGGTAGAGTCCTACAGGGACTCGAACACAGCTCGAACATACTCACGTTCCGCGATGGTGAGCGGCGGGTAGGTGAGGTAGAACCCCACCAGCTCAGCGGAGAGCTGGCGGAGGAGGCTGCTGGCCACGGTGCCGTTGAGGAAGGAGCTTCGGTTGGCCACCACGTACACCAAGGTGACTGTCTGGGAGGCGTTGGATGTGCTCACCATCTGAATGGACACAGGAGGAAAGGGGAGGGAGACATGCCAAATAAGACGAGGGTCTGTTTCATGGAGGCCGTGGGAAGAGAAGCTTAAGGAGAGGTTAGGAATGAAAGGGAGGTGGGAAGAGAGCAAGGAAGAGATAAGAATAACAACAGTTGTCACTTATGATGGCTCACAACATGCCAGGCATCTCGTACCAGGCATCGTTCCAAGGGCACATGATCTCATTTAATCCTCACCACAACCCTAGGAGGTGTATCCTGTCATGGAGGTATATCCTTTGACAGAGGAGGAAACTGAAGCCCAGAACGATCAAGGGACTTGCCCAAGGTCACACAGCTAATAAGTGACAGAGCCAGGATCCAAACCTGTGCAGCCTGACTTCAGGTTTTAACCACAGGTGGTGTATCTTTTCCAGGGGCTAAATGGTCGCAGGCTATTTTTATGGTTCTGAAGATACACTATAGAGCATAGGAATGATAAATTTAAGGAGGGCTCAACTGCTCAGACCAAGAAAGCCTGATTCAAACTTCTGGGGAATTTTAAAGTTGAAAGGACAGAGAATGCACGCCACTGGTCACTAACCTAGTAATGGACAGCATGATGAAAACTGATGACAATAAGAATGCAGAAATAGAAAACAGCTTCTTTCGAGAGAGATTCCATTTCATTGCGGTCTATCAATTCAATGTAGAATATGTTAATATTACTATGAGATGGTACAGTTTTCTTTTTGAATCTTTAAGTCAGGTTTTTAGTTATGAAGAAATGAGACTTTCATGGGTCAGTGTATATACACACAAACACCCCACAGATGAAATGTGAAAAACAGATGCAGTAGGAAGGCGTTCTGCCTGGTGAGACAGTCTTTGTGGGCTTCTGCGCTGGATGTCTGCCCCTTCCCCACCAGATCCATTTGCTACCCTGCCCTCATCCTGCTCAGTGCCCCCAGAGGCAGAATTCTGTGGAGCACACCAATGGGCTACTTGGTGCCCTGATGTTAGCTACAGGGAGCTCAGGAGGATGTGGGCGAGAAGGAGGAGAGTGAGGTCAGAGAGCTGGTGTTGGGAGCTCCCTCCTGGGGGGTCACAGCTCTTGTTGCGCACTTCTGGCCCAAGTTTCCCACAACTGCTCCGTCCCCTCACCTCATCAGCCCCAAAGTCACAGCCTTGAAAGCTGCACCACCCCCCTGGTCCCCCTAGAGCCTGGGCACACTTCTGTAAAGTCCTTTTCATTGGACTTTCCTCAAATTGCCTTCATTTGAATATGTCCTCTCTTTTTGCCAGGAACTGATACCCAGTCTGTCTAAAACCTTTGTGTGCTCAGACACAGATATCTCTGCAGCATTCCTTTTAAAACTTACTTTGAAGACTATCAAGAGTAAGCGTCTTCAAGCTATTTCGAAGTTTTTCCCATAAGAGCAAGTTCCTTTTTAAGTTCTCTAACACAGCGCCTAGAGTCCCATGATTACTGACATATGGAGTCAACATTTCTGGTCAACTCTTACTTCCTCTCCAGAGGATTTTTGGAATGTGGTTTAGCCACAGGTATTCACACCTCTTTCCCAAGGTACCAAGAAGAAAGGTACTTCTTTCTGAATAATTCAAAAGACCTCACTGTACTGTCACCTAAAAAATAATAACTAAAGTAACCTTGCAATCTTTATCTCTATTTGGAACATTATATATATATATACATACATATACATATATATATGTACGTATATGTATATATGCTTGTTTCTTTTCAACAAAACTAAGTCTCACTGGATCCCAAAGAGCTTGTAGTATGGTATCTTAGTATATACTACACTTGACAAAGTAAGTTATACTTTTTTTAACTGAGAACATTTTTATTGAGGAGACTTCATTAACATACAACACTATATTAGTTTCATACTTTCTGTGGTAAAATACACATTATGTTATACTATTTTAACCATTTAAAGTGTACAGTGGCATTAAGTACATTCACATTCTTGGGCAATCATCACCACTGTCCATTTCCAAACCTTTTCCATCATCCCAAACTGAAACTCTGTACCTACTAAACAACTCCCCATTTCTTCCTCTTCCTAGTCCCTGGGAACCACCATTCAGCTTTTCTGTCTCTATTAATTTGACAAAGCTACACTCGTGGCTCAGACGGTAAAAGCGTCTGCCTGCAGTGCGGGAGACCTGGGTTCAATCCCTGGGTCAGGAAGATCCCCTGGAGAAGGCAATGGCACCCCACTCCAGTACTCTTGCCTGGAAAAATCCCATGGATGGAGGAGCCTGGTAGGCTACAGTCCATGGGGTCGCAAAGGGTTGGACACGACTGAGCAACTTTACTTCAAACACTTTTCATAAGTGGAATCATACAGTATTTGTCCTTTTGTGGTTGGCTTCTTTCATTTAGTATGATGTCCTCAAGGTACACCCATGTTGAAGCACGTGTCAGAATTTCCCTCTGTTTTAAAAATGAATAATATTCCCTGGCATAGATATACTACATTTATTTATTCATTCACCTGCTGATGGACACTTAATGTTGCTGTGAATAATGTTATGAACACTGGTGTTCAAACATCTGTTCAAGTCCCTGGTTTACATTCAGTTCAGTTCAGTTCAGTTCAGTCGCTCAGTCGTGTCCGACTCTTTGTGACCCCATGAATTGCAGGACGCCAGGCCTCCCTGTCCATCACCATCTTCCAGAGTTCACTCAAACTCACGTCCATTGAGTCAGTGATGCCATCCAGCCATCTCATCCTCTGTCGTCCCCTTCTCCTCCTGCCCCCAATCCCTCCGAGCATCACAGTCTTTTCCAATGAGTCAAGTCTTCTCATGAGGTGGCCAAAGTACTGGAGTTTCAGCTTTATCATCATTCCTTCCAAAGAACACCCAGGACTGAACTGAACTGATTGGCTGAAATGACTGTCCCTTCCCCCACTTAATGGTCTTGTCAGAAATCATTTGATCGTGTATGTATTTATTTCTGGGGTTTCTGTTTGGTTCCATTGGTCCATATTTCTGTCTTTATGCCAGTTCCATCCTGTTTTGAATACCATAGTTCTGCACTAAGTTTTGAAATCAGGAAGTGTGAGATCTCCAAGTTTGTTTTCCTCTTTAGGATTGTTTTAGCAATTTGGGGTCCCTTGAGATTTCATGTGAATTGTAGGATAGATTTTTCTATTTCTGCAAAAGACGTCACTGGAATTTTGATAGGGATTGGATTGAATCTATCAATCATTCTTGGTAGTACTTGACATCATAACAACATTAAGTCTTCCAATTCATAAGCACAGAATGTCTTTCCATTTATGTTTTCTTTACTCATCTTTTTTATAGCTAAGAAAAGTGTAGTCACTCTTGGGGGCTACTTAACAACAGATTCATAAAGAAGAAACCAGAGCCCTGAAAACAAGGTCATATCACGGTTCCCTCATAGTCATGCCCTTGCATAGAACACTTTCCCATCACCCCTCTATTCTTAGATTCCTTTGGGTTCTGACATCATCTCTTACTTCCCATTCATTCGTGCCATGATTCATTTAGTTAATTAGACCCATAAAGCTGATGGAATGGAAAGCCATTGTTTTCATCCTTAGTATCCATTCTTCCTTCTTCCATGTCAGCACCACAATTTCTCTTAAGGAAACACCACTTCTCTCCTATGAGTTCATGCGCTTTGGGTAGAGTTGCCCCAGTCTGGTTCCAGGAGTGGGTATCTCAGTCAGGCTTAGTTGACTGGGACATTTCATATCCTCAATCACAGTTACTGGTCTAGAAATGAGCACATGATCCAAGAGGATTCAATGAAACCTAATCCCAGGATTTTGACTGGAATGACATGGAACCAAAGGCACTCTGGTTCCATGAGACTGTGAGTAATAAAGATGAGACAAATTTGGAGGCACCAGGAGCCTGAGGATAATGCCAGCCTATAGCAAAGCAAACCAAGAGATGAGGAGAGAATTTCATGAAGAAATCATGCAAACACCTGGGTCCAACTGTTCCTGAAGTAAGAAGCTACAGACTTTTCGCTTACATGAGCCAATCACTTCCTCTTTTTGCATAAGCCTTGTGAGCTTGCATTCCATCACTTATAATCAAAAAGTCTTACTTGAGCCTACTATAATCTAGCCCTTAATATCAATGCTATACAAGTAAAAACTAAGAAGTCACTTTTTCAATGACCCTCCAAAAAAATTAAATATTTACATGGTTTTATTACACAAGCGATCCAAGGTGCCCCACAAATTATATTTAATACAATAAAAGGGAAATTTATTAATTGCAAAACCAGGTCCTTAAAAAAAGAGATTAATGACAACCCTGGGGGATGATTAGCATGTAATGATCTACGCATAACATTGTGGCCTAGAGGGTTATTAAATCTACACAACAGCTTTCGCTCTGGGCTTCCTGTTAGCCAAGGCAAAAAGTGAAAGAGGGTTATTAAAACAATTCACCCAATTACCCATTCATATCAAGAGCTGTTGATACATTCAAGAGCATCTAAAATCTATTTAGATACAATTTTCTAATTGCCTGCTGTAGTCTTTTCCAAGGAGTGTTTGTTGCTTACTTTACAAAGTTTTATCTCATGGCCATGACTACCATACAACAACACAAGAGAGGTTTCTTAAGGCCAAGGGCAGCTTATTTATCTTGGTGTCCCTTCCACTGGCTGATAAAAAGAAGTTGCTCTGTAAGTCTGTACTTCCTGATTATAATTAGAATATGTTCCTCTGCCAAGCTTCAATAAGACTCATGTACCTGTGAGGATCACAAACGCAATCAGAAAGAAAAAGATCCCCCACAAAGGAGCTGAGTCACACTCCTTACATAAATCTTATGTCTGTGACATGTTTTTAGATCTTAGTCAAATATGAACCAGATCATAATGAGATACTTCCATATATACTTTGGGTGAATCTAGAAAGGGACAACTGCTCATTCAAATTAAATTGTATGCCTTCCACATCATATTGGCTTTGCTGATAATTCATTTAAGCTAAATGTCGATTTTAAAACCACTGGGTTTAATTGCAAAGGCTTTTTAGTTCAGTAAAACAGACAGATTGGTTAGTACAATCAGAGAAATTTGGGGACTGGATGAAAATTATTAAGAAGCATCTGTCTTTAGGGAGATGTCGTCTATAGAAATGTAAAAAATGGGTCTGAGAGAGACATTTGGTAGCATGTCTACTGCAAATTCAGGAAGTTGAAAAACAGTGTACCAGTACTGAGACTGCCCTAGAAGAGAAGTCAAATGCCTGCTGAAAATTTCATCAAGGATCCCATTTCTTTTTTTTTTTTTTGAGTATAAGGTTTAATGTAAGAGACGTTGGATTGGCAGAGTTGGGACAAAATTAGGAGATTCAGTTCTAGACAGTGACTGAATAGCCGAGGCGCCTGGACAAATACTGACCATGCTGTCCTGAGTCCTCCAGAGCCCTCTGTATGCCCCAGCTAGAGGCTCACACCGTGACCAACACTGGCCACCTAAGGATCCCATTTCTATGTTGCGTTGATGCTAGCAGAGCATGGTGGATTACAGTACAGGCTTTGCCTCAAGTCCTAATTCTGGAAGTTTCTTACCATTCTCTCCATTCCTTTTTCTGTGAAATGCTGATAATAACACCTCAGAAGGATGTCTTGAGTATTACATAGCAAAGCATTTATAAAACATTTAGCACAGTCCTGGCACACAGTAAGCCCTAAATATAAGATGTGTGTCCTTAAACTAAGGTGATTGTTCCTGTGGATACCCGGAAAATAAACTGAATTAAAATCACAGAAAAGGAAATCTTAGGTGAATTAGTTATTTAGAAATGATTCATTTTATATGAGACATCTGACATGTAGAGTATATTCTAGTACATTAAAAAAAATAAGTATATTAGAAAGACTTGAGGAAGCTTCACAAGGGAAAATAAACATAAAATCCCAAATCACAGCAGGTACACAGGGGTACATCATCTCTCTTGTACGATCAACCCTAGATATCCTCGCATACCCGAAGTACAAAGGCAGCTTTGAAATGGGAACCAAAGCACTTCTTGCCAACATTTGGGTTCCGGGTGGTCTCTGTCAACTACAGGCTGAAGCACACTCCCACTTACCTGAATCGTCAGGTTGCTTTTAGTATTCAGAACTTTCCTCTCAGCATCCTGGAAGGCCCTCTGTAGCCTCTGTTCCATGGTCTGAGCAAATTTGCAGGACTGTATGTTGTCGGACTGGCTCACAAACTGTAGCACTAGAATGAAAGTAATAAATCAATGCTCACCAAAGCTCTACGTCTTAATTCCTTGAACTTAACGGCAGTCATGATACAAAACGGCATGGTTTACATTAGAGAAATCAGGCAAATAAGGACAGTCATAGTTTTGGAAGTGGCTCTTAAAGTGATTTATAATATATAAGAATTAAAAACATGATCGAATCTGAGATCCCCTCCAATGCAAAGAATTTTGTGATTTCAATTATTGGCATATGGAAACATCTGCTCCAAGACTACAAAATGACTTTAGAGTGATCATGTCTTCTATTTCTTTGGAAGGAAAAAAAAAGTCAATTGACCTACATGACTAAGTTGTTTGAGTTTTTCAGTTTTAAAGGTTCCTCTACTCTTGTGGCTTTCAAACCACAAGATCAGAATTTAAAAAAACATACAACATTTTAAAAAACATCTATTTAGGCTGCACTGGGTCTTCACTGCTGCGCAAGAGCTTTCTCTAGTTGTAGAAAGAGGGAGACTTCTCCAGGTGCAGTGAGCTTTTGTTGCAGAGCACACGGACTCAGTAGCTGTGGCACACGGGCTTAGTTGCCTCACAGCATATGGAATACTCCCAGGCCAGGGATGGAACCTGTGACCCCTGCATTACCAAGCTTATTCTTAACCACTGGACCACCAGGGAAGTCCCATCAGGGAGTTTAAAAGAAAGACTCTAAGGCCTAAGCTCAAAGATTCTAATTCAAGGGCATCTGGAACATGTTGTTGCAAAGCGCAGATTTTACGCTGAGGATACTCAATCCTCCTCAGTATCCACTGGTAATACAGGAAAAGAAAATACAGTACCTGATGCTCATAAGTACTATATACTCATATAAATTGGGAAGACTTCTGTGAAGGAATATTTCTCATGAATCCAGGTTGGAAAAGTTTAGGCTGCTGTGCAGGGAACTTGGACATTAGATTAGCAAGGCCCTTGGAGGAAGGTACATGAGGACTCTAAGAAATGACAGAGCAGCTAGTGATGGAATTTTCCTTTTTTTATTTGGCTGCCCCAGGCCTTACTTGTGGCATCTTCAGCTGTGGCATGAGGGATTTAGTTCCCTGACCAGGGATCACACCTGTACCCCCTGCACTGGGAGCATGGCGTCTTAACCACTGGACCACCAGGGAATTCCAGTGATGGAGTGTTCAAACAGGTGTCCTCCTGGTAGTGCCCACAATCCCAGAATGAAGAGGAATCCTTTTCTTCTGAATTACTTGCCTGTTTTCAGCTGCAAGTAGCCCGCAGGCTGGGGAGTCCACGGGGAGGCAAGTACAGCCACAGACTGCAGGTTTGGGGTGTGCTGCTTCACATCCGCAGTGACGTTGCTGATCCCATAAACACCCAGCATTTCGATCACTGCGGAAGGCAAGTAGACCAGCCTCCCTTTGGTGGCGTAATAACCAACGGTGATGTTGTGAGAATGTTCCAGAAGGTCCACCTACAAGACAAATGGACCCAAAGAACTTAGTGTTCATTTCCACCATACTGTAAGTCTCTCTTGGTGTTTCTTAGAACCATAATGGTTGCTCAGCATGGCTGGGGAGGAGGACGTTCCCATTTGACAAATATTCTAGCAGTGCTATAAGCTGATGGGACTGGCAGATCTCAAAATATCAGAATACAACAAAATATAATTTGTGTTGAACCTATGGATATAGAATTAAATCTATATTTAATTCTGAAACAGAATTAAGTCTGTGGGTAGTTTTTTTTTATTCCTTAAGTGTCTCAGTTTAATCCTGTGAGCACCAATTACCACCCAGGAAGGCAGGCAGGAGACAGCAGGCAAAAGAGATTTCCTGGGGTAGGAATGCTGGGAAAACGGCTGTACCATACTTCTCATCATTTATAAACATTAAAGGGCCTTCCCTAATGGCTCAGTGGGTAAAGAATCCACCTGCAATACAGGAAATGAAGGAGACGTGGGTTCAACCATGGGTTGGGAAGATCTCCGGGAACAGGAATTGGCAACCCATTCCAGTATTCTTGCCTGAAAAATCCCATGGACAGAGAAGCCTGGTGGGCCCCAGTCCATGGGGTTGCAAAGAGTCGGACATGAGTGAGTGACAGAGCACAAGAACATAAACATTAAAAGGCAGAAATGATAGATGAAGTTCAGGCCCCTTCCAGACAAGGGCCAGGTAGTAAATGAGGTGAAGCCCTCTCTTTAGAAGCTGAGAGAACTGTTCGGATTTAACTCTATTCTTGGCTTGTAACTGGCTCACGACCAAGGCAAGGCTGGGCCATGGAGAATTTCTATTACAGCAAAGGAGTCCTAAGGGATGCTGATGATCTGAGCTCTCTCTCACCCAACTGGAAGAGTTTTGAGGCTTTTGACCTTATTCTTATTTTGTTTTGCTTTCCTCATGTTTGATATCAACAGTTCAGGGTGTTTCGAACACCGCCTTTCCTCCCCTTATTCTTCCATCTCCATTAGGAGTCTCATGTTTTTTGCCAAAGAAACCAAGACAACTGATTTTGCAGGAGGCTGGGTGTCCTTTGCTTCCTCCACATTGTGTGTTCCTCAGCACCTTGTCACTTGAAGCTGGTGTTCAAGGTGACATTAGGCGGGACAAGAGGTATTTCTGGATGGAACACGGACTCAGCACCAAATACCACCAAATCACCCAGAAAGAAGGTGACTCCCATTCCCATCCTCCTAATATTAATATCTCAAGAAGCAAGTCTCAGTTTGAGGACAGTTGACTTCTAACACCTCTCTAATCCTTGCTAATCATATTTTTAAACAAACAAAGGGACGCCAGGCCCCAGCCTTAATGCCTTCTGCAAGCAGTAATATCTAACTTGAATTTAACAGGCTGTCTCCACTATTTTCATTTTCATTTTTTAATTTTGGTCATGCTATGCAGCTTGTAGGATCTCAGTTCCCTGACCAGGGATTGAAACTGGGCCGTGAAAGTAAAAGCGCCAAATCCTAACCACTAGACCATCAGGAAACTCCCTTATTTCATTTTTATCATTGCCTTCTACTTGCAGCAAATGATCCTGACTTCTATTCACGGTGATGATATCAAACATCCTTTCGAAAGAAATATGTTTCCGTGTTTTCTTTAAATTTGTATTGAACCATAGTCAATTCAAAGTGTTGTGTTAGTTTCTGTGGTACAGTAAAGTGCATCAGTTATACATATCCATATATCCACTCCTTTCTAGATTCTTTCCCCATATGGGTCATTACAGAGTATTGAATAGAGTTCCCTATACTATATAGTAGGTCTTTATTAGTTATCAGCTTATATAAAGTAGTGCATATATGACAATCCTAATCTTAAGTGTTTTTTTAAATAAAAACTGATTTAAAAATAAGTGCTGCTGCTGCTAAGTCATGTCAGTCGTGTCTGACTCGGTGCGACCCCATAGATGGCAGCCCACCAGGCTCCGCCGTCCCTGGGATTCTCCAGGCAAGACCACTGGAGTGGGTCGCCATTTCCTTCTCCAATGCATGAAAGTGAAAAGGGAAAGTGAAGTCGCTCAGTCGAGTCTGACTCTTCATGACCCCATAGACTGCAGCCTACCAGGCTCCTCCATCTATGGGATTTTCCAGGCATGAGTACTAGAGTGGGGTGCCATTGCCTTCTACTACATACTAATTCTCACAGCGGTCTGTGATGATATGCAACAAAGAGCAAAAACTGTGAGGCTAATTTTCGAACAACCAAAGTTTAATGAAAACTGTCTCAGGTAACCACAGGGAAACATTCACATTTTCAACTTTCAAATAAAGTTTCTGGTGCAGAAACCACAGATGTCTCTTGTAGGGAGCATTTCCTCTTCTTCTTTTCAGAAGTATATAAAAGAGATTAACAATGATGAATAAACTGTACCCAATCTCCTTCCTAGTCCGTGGTGTGGTGGTGGGCAAGGTACCACTAATTTGAATGCAGCTGTGCACAGCATCAGAGCAGAAAGCTGAAGCGATATTTTTAAGTGATGTAAAGGGCTGTCCACTGACTGCCCATCACATGTACTGCTTTAAAACTTGGAATCAAACCAAAAGGGAGTAGAGCAAAACTTCCATCACTTGGATATGCCATCGAAATCAGTTGGTGGTTGTTAAATAGTACTTGGCATGAAAGTGTTTGGAGAGAAAAAAAAATGCTTACTTCCTCGTCTGTTACTCTCAATTTAAGCAAAGTTAGACTCAATTTACAAGTCAGAGTAATTTTTAAATGTCCAGAAATAAATCGCCAACTGTTTACCATGGTGAGGAAGATAAAAAGCAGTGGATGATTTCTGCAAAATTACACTGACACAATTAAATACTTTCCCCAAATAACAGGATAATGGGGCAATTTTTATAAAGTACATCCAGGCTTTTAAAAAAACAACCCAAAAACTAGACACAATTATCCTCAATTTTCTATCTCAGAATTTGACCTCCTTCTCCTGCTACCACACGTTAGCTATTTGCCAAAATGAAGAATGAGGATCTACTTCCGTGGTGGTTATGGTGCTCAGGGAGGACAGAAGCAATGTAAACAGACTCTGGACCCAAAAAGAAGACGTGGCTGGATGAGCCTGGTTTCAAGAACAGGGGGCTTACATGAGCCAAGACGTCATTCTGGTGGAACGCCTTCCGCAAGGCTTGTGTGAGCCCTTTGGCTATATTGAGCTTCAGGGTTTCACTGATCTGCATCCTCCTTTGGGTCAGAAAGAGAACTGTGGGGTGAAAGAGAAGCACACCATCAGCAGAAGGCAGCAGACCTCCTACCTAATCATGAGCCCTTGCTCCTCCCCAGCCACCCAGCACCCCCTGCAGGTTCTGAGCAAAGCTGGTGGGCACAGGGCCAACTGAAACCAGATGGTTTAATTTCCCAGTTTCACAATTTTCCCATTTAGCATAGCTGGAGCGGCAGCTCTGTTGGCCCCGCTCACGTCCTACAGGAAGAAGGCCCAGCCATTTGGGTGGCCCTAGTAGAGACACAGCTAGCACGCTAGTGGCGCTTCACTTCCG